>NW_004524688.1:1393308-1489573 GCF_000260255.1 Octodon degus
TTTTTGGAGGAACCAGGGATTGAACTCAGGCCCTTGCGCTTGCCAGGGAAGTGCTTAATCCACTGAGCCATCTCCCCAGCCCCTTGCTTTTCTGTTTTTATGTAAAAAGCTTCTTTGTGAGTTAAAAAAAAATGTAGAACTAGATAGGCCTTCTTGTCAGCATATCCATATAGCTCCAGCTTGGGTTTTCCTTTCTAATTTTTCTTTTTTTATTTTGGCAGAACCGGGAATTGAACTCAGGCCCTTACACTTGCCAGGGAAGCGCTTATTCCACTGAGCCATCTCCCCAGTCCCCTTCCTTTCTAATTTCTATGTAGTGGCTTTATTCTTCATAATATTGACCAAATGATACTATTGTTTGGTGGTAAGATTAAGTTGCATCTATAGCAGGCCAAATGCTGATAGAAAATGAAAATATATGTAGGTTTTCCTGTTTTAATATGGCTTCCTCACTGGACACTGCTTTTTACTCACTTCAAAGCCATATATACTTTCAGCTCCTAAAACTATTATACTAGGTAAAATAAGCCTGGACCTGTAATTCAAAAGGGCAACTGCTGAAATGACCTTTCATTTCAGGCATGCATTGACAGGTGTTCCATGTAAGGTTTTTTTTAATTTTTTTATTTTTTTAGATAGGATCTTGCTGTGTAGTCCAGGCTGGCTCACTATTTTCTTGAACATTTTAAGTTATATTACCTTTACTTATGAAGATTTGGTTCATTTTATGATCAGTTATCAATTATATTCTTCTGGAATGTTTTCCTAAATTATAGTTTCAAAGATCTGTTCTATTTAATTAGTTTGTTAGTGTTGCCAATTCTACAAATACTGGTTCTCCTTTGCCTATCATTAGTCTACCCTTTCTTCCCTTGAATCTATTTTCCTCATTTTCTAGATTTCCTCCTTTGTGTGTGCTCTCTTACTCTTATTTCCATTTCTATTTTTTCTTGTGTACTTCGTAATATGACATAATATCACATTTTTCTTGTAATTTTTTTCCAGTCTTCTCTAAAGTTTTAAAAATTGTTTTCTATAACTTTGTCTTGATACAAGGTCTTGCTCTATAATTTAGGCTGGCTTTGAACTCATGGCAATCCTCCTGACTCAGCCTCCTAGGTTCTGAGGTTTTTGGAGCTGTAGTTTTGTTACTCTTTTAAAATTCATGTTGCAATGTTGCAGGTTAATTATTCTCAGTTTTTTGAATTCTTTGTTCATATTTTTTCATAAGAATGTTCGAATTTCTTTTTCTTACAGTATCTCTTTGTGAATGCAGAATGTTCGCTTTTACATTTCAAACTGGTGTGAGTTGAGTTTTACTTGGTCAGCTCTTAATAGGCGAACTCAGATCAGTTAAAGGGCTCTTTCTGTTATTGACTCAAAGGACTACTTCATTTACTGCTGGAATGATTACAAGTATTTTCTGTTTTAATTCAGGGACTTCTGACCCCATATGCTTCCCATACTTTCCTTTCCTCCAGAACTCTCAAATCTGCTCACAGAATTTACCAAATTTACCCTTTTTTTTTCAGGTATACATAATCCCTGGTTGTGTTTCCACTAATCTTCTGGTAACACCTATTTCTTTACTACCACATCTTAATAGTTATCTGCACTGATTATACTGACATATGGTGGCTTTTTTTCCCCAAAAAAACTAAAAAAAATTCTGTTTTGGAGATTTCATCTATGTTCCATAATTAGTGTTTTTATGTTTCATTCTTGTTCAATTTGTTGTATTAGAGGAGAAATATGAAGATGTGCCTTTCATACCTCTACATGAACCTCAGCTGAGGTGCTGAGGTGTAGCCTCTAAAGCAACTCAACAGGTTAGAAATGCCCTTCTATAGCTTCCAACTAGTATGTGTGAGCTAGGCTGAGCGACACCACACTGTTAGTAGAGCGTGGCTTGAGAAAGTACCATGACATCTCTGGGCATAAAAGCTAGACATCAAGGCTGAAGTACTGAACCCAAAACTCAAGACTCTTCCTAAAAATGTGTCATGCTATTTTGCAGAGGTGCTATTGTGCCTCCGACCTAGCCCAGCTCATGGTACTCATGTATTCCCCACCATTCTCACAGTCACTCATCGTCCAGCCACTCCTCTCTTCCTCAATTAATAAAATCCAGATTCACTATGGGTTGAGACCTTTGTTCTGATTAACCATTGTTCTGAATGGACTTAGGACCCCCTTGATTTCCTACCTCCATAGATAGGTGTTTGTATCTTTATTCATGCCATGGGTTGCACTGGAAGTAGCAGATTGGAATTACTTATTAGAATTCCAATAACTTTTCCCTGGGATTACAAATGTGAATTCCTCTGGATCGTAACAAGGCTGATGGAATGAAATCTCTATAAACTTTCTGTGGACAAAGAATACATGCTATCGCTTTCCAATTCTTTTGAAGCTGCAGTATCAAGTTAACAAAGTATATATTCAGTAGTTGTTGGATACAGTGTTCTAAGGAGATATATAAATTGATTATTTTTAATCACATTGCCAAAACAGTCAACCTTCTTTGTGTATTTTTATTTTTGTGTAAATGTTTTATTGATTCAAACATATCTATGAGATTAAAATACCACTGAAAGTATACTGAACCAAGCTAGGGACAGAATAGCAGATCTAGAAGATAGGGCTACAGTCAGCAATCATGAAAAACAGTTTCTTAAAAATATCAAGAAATATTAAAAAGTCAATCCATCAGCTTCAAGAGGAGGCAAAAAAAACAAAAACAAAAACAAAAAAAAAAAAAACAACAACAACAACATAAGGCCAATCAAAATCACTGAAAAAGGAGACAGTACAAATATTAAAAAAAAACCCGTTCACAGAAGCAATGCCAGAAAATTTCTCAAATATGAAAAAACTATTTGACATACAAATTAGAGAGGCATATAGGACTCTAATTAGTCTTTACCTAAATAAGTCTATCCCAAGACATATAATAATCAAGAATCCAGAAATTCAGCACAAGAACATAATGTTAAAAGTTGTTAGAAAAGAACCAAATCACCTATAAATGAAAGTCCGTCAGAATCACAGCAGACTTCTCAATACAAACTCTTAAATCAAAGAGAGTTTAGAGTGAAGTAATTCAAGTCCTAAAAGAAAAAAACCTCTAATACATATGTATCCTGCAAAAACTATCTTTCAAAATCAGTGCAGAAATAAAGACACGTCCGTAACAAAGAAAAGGTGAAGAAATGCATGGTCAGCAAACCAGCTCTCCAAAATCTTCTGAAGAATATTTTAGAAAGAGATTAAGAAGACTATACTCCCAAAAACATCAATAGAAAGAATCCACCTGGCAAGACAAACAAATAGAAGGGAAAGTCACAGAATCAACAACAGGAAAATAAAATGACAAGGATAATCCAATACATATCACTTATAACCATCAATATGAACAGTCTCAATTCATCAATCAAAAGAAACAGACTAAAAAAATGTATTGAGAAACAAGATCAGACAATATGGTGCACAAAAGAAACACATTTAATTCAAAAAGAAATTCATAGATTGAAAATCAAAGGAAAATCAAACACTTCACATGACAGCAACCCAGAAAAAAAGCAGGGCAACTATTTTATTTACAAACCATGTGAACTTCAAACCAAGAATGATCAAAAGAGATAAAAAAGGCCACTACATCCTTGTGAGGGGGAAAATTCAAGAGGAGAAGATAATAATAATAAATATGTATGTACAAAATACAAGAGCACACAACTACATAGACAAATATTGATAGTCATGAAAAATCAAATGAGCAACAACACAATTGTAATGGGGGACCTTAATATTCCACTGTCACAAACAGATACATCAACCAGACAAATCAGCAAATAAATATCAAAACTAAACCAAACCTCTGAACAAATGGACTGAGTGGATAGCTACAAAGTGTTCCACCCTATAACACCAAAATACATACTCTTCTCAGCTGTGCACTGGAGATTCTCCAAACTAGAACACATATTGGCTCATAGGACATGCATAACTAAATGCAAAGGAATTAAAATTATCCTATGCATATTATCAATGAAATGTAAATGAAACTGGAAATCAACATCAAAAGAAACTACGAAAACTAAATTAAATAGCACCCTCCTAAACAACCAATGGGTTACAGGTGAAATTAAAGAAGAAATTAGACAGCTTCTATAATTAAATGATAATACCAATACAACACAGCAAAACTGTGGCACACCATAAAAGCAGTCCTGTGAGGGAAATTTATAGCAATGCATTCTCACATCATGAAAACAGAATGAGCTCAAATAAACAACTTAATATTGAATCTGAAACTGCTAAAAAAAGAACAACTCAAGCCAAAATCTCATGTGAGGAAGGAAATTATAAAGATTAGAACAGAAACTAATACAATCAAGACTAAGAAAACAATACAAAGAATCTATAAATCGAAGAGTTGGTTCTTTGAAAGAACTGATAAATCTTCATGAATATGTCTACATTTATAATCTAACTTCCTTACTTTATATTTTTTCTCTGACCTTTCTTTTTATTTCTATATATCTTTTTTCTGTTTTGCTTTCCTTGGTTAAATTAATGCTTTATTTAATCCTATGTTTTCTCTCCCAAAGATGGAAGATATATGCTTTGTACTTTCTATTAGTAGTTAAATAAAACAGATAAACCCTTAGCCAACCTTATCTTAAAAAGGAAAAAAAAAAAAAAGATCAAATACTTGCAATTAGGAATGAAAAGAATGAAATCACAATGGATCCTGAGAAATCCAAAAGATCATCAATACCTACTTTGAAAACCATTATTTTAATAAAAGGGAAAGCAGAATCAAGAAAAATTCTAGATAACTCAGAATCAGTCAATGAAGAAGTAATTAAAAGCCTACCAATAAGAAAAGCCCAAGTCTTGATGGATTCACTGTTGAATTCTACAAGAAATTGACAAAAAATCTAATGCCACTACTCCTCAAAATCTTTAACGAAATAAAAAGGGAAGCAGTATTCCAAGCTCATTCCTGGAAACAAGTATTACCCTGATACCAAAACCAGAGAGGGATTCAACCAAAAGAGAAAACTACAGACCAAATGAACATAAATATCTTCAATATGATATTGGAAAATCAGAATGCAACAATCAAGATGTTGCATTGACCAATGCAACAATCAATTGGTCACTATGACCAAGTAGGATTCATACCAGGGATGCATGGATGGTTCAACATATATAAATCAATAAATGTAACATACCATATCAACAAAGCAAAGAACAAAAATCACATAATCACCTCAATAGATGCAGAAAAAATATTTTGCAAGGTGCAGCACCCATTCATGATTGAAAATCTACAGAAAATTGGAATAGATGGTCTTTGTTTCAGTCTGATAAAAGCCATGTATGACAACCAACAGCCAACACCTTACTAAGTGGTCAAAATGGCAATCTTTCACTCTAAAAATAGAAGCAAGATAAGGATGTCCATTATCACCACTCCTATTCAATATAGTTTGTAAACATTAGCCAAACAATTAGACAAGAGAAAGAAATAAAAGGAATAAAGATAGGAAAGGAAGAAGGTAAACATCATTATTTGCAGGTGATACGATATTCTACATACAAGAGCCCAAAAACTCCACCAAAAGACTTTCAGTTTTAATAACCAAATTGTTATGTAGCTAGATATAATGTCAACAGTCTGAAACCATATCATTCCTGTACAAAAATAACAAACTCACTGAGAAAGAAATTAGGGAAACTATACCTTTTACAACAACAGCATTGAGAAAAATAAAACATTTAGGAATCAATCTGACAAAGAAAGTAAAAGATAGAAAACTACATGCATCACTGGTCATTCAAGAGATGCAAATTAAAACAACACTAAGATTCCATCTTATCCCAAAATGAATGGCTATTATTAACTGTGTTTGTTACTTTTATCTCATTACTGAGACAAAATACCTGATGTCCAAGATTAAAAAAGGAAAAGTTTATTTAGCTCAGTTTGTAGAGGTTTCAGTCCATAACCAACTGGCTCCAAGGTAGGGTAGCATGCAATAGGGCTCATGGTGGCAGAAGACAGCAAAAACAAAGCAAAAAGGGAAAAGGCAAACCACTTTCTTCCTACCAGCTCTTGGTAGAGCTATCTCTGTGCCTCTTCTTCCACAAGCTCAGAATGTTTATAAAGACTTCTAAACTTCTCAGGTTATCATAATGTATCAACTATTACATCAGCAAATCAACTAATAAAAATGCTGGTGGGAAAAAGGAATGCTTCTCCATTGTTGGTGCAGTCGTAGATTTGTGCAACTTCTGTGGAAACCAGTATAGAGATTCCTCAAAAAGCTAGTATTGGAGGTCTCATTCAACCTAGCTTGTCCCTTCCTGGGTATTTCGCTAGAAGAACTGAAAACATCATACCATAGTGATATATGTGCACCCATGTTTATAGAAGCACAATTTGTCATAGCTAAGTCTTGGAAGCAACCCAAATATTCATCAATTGAGGAATGAATAAATAATATGTGGTATTTTTATCCAATGGAGTATTATTTGGCTTAAAGAGGGATAAATTTGAGGGTTTTGTTGGTAAACGGATACACTGAAAGGGCATACTCTTTAACTGAAATAAATCAGACTGCATGTGGAAACATCATACTGTCTCTTTAGTGTGAGAACCTGAGAGAGAAAATAAAATCTGAGGGACACAACAGATAATGGGAAAAGGGAATGAACCTGTTCAAAAGGAAGGAATTACTGAGATGAAGACAGGAGAGGGAGTGGGGAAAGAGGTATATCTATGTATGTAAGCAGGATGGTTTGGAAAATTATATTGTGAATTTCTGCTACCTATGGAAAGGAGCAGTTAATGCTTAATTTGCTTCTTTTATGAATCCCTTTTCTCTCTTAATTTCTTTTAACTATCTCTTTCTTTTTCCAATTTTGCATGCATATATGTGGTAATATGAACAACTAGTTTGAAGACAATACTATGCAACACAACAAATACTCTGAAATTTACATTTTGTTTAGTGAAATTCTGCATCATTTTTGTTTTAATACTATTTTATACTCTATACATGCGCACACACACACACACATATTAAAGCTTACTACAGTGATACATGTATAACCACGTTAATTGCAACACTATTTTTAATAGATGGATCTTGGAAACAACAGAAATGATCATCAACCAAGGAATGGATAAAAGAGATATGGTCTTACCGGGTGTGATGGCACATGTCTGTAATCCCAGCACTTAGGAGGCTGAGGCAGAAGGATCATTATGAGTTCAAGACCACTACTTGCATTTGTAAATAAGGAGGGAAAGAGGGGTTGAAGAGGAGGAGGGGAATCAAAACATATCATGTATGGGTTCAACACTTGCCTTGCATGTTTAACCCTCAGTACTAAAAACCATAAATAAAGTAGGCTAGATTCTCTTAAGAATTAGGTGTGATAAATTTTTAAGTGGTGCTTTTAATCTCTTATATTTTTATGTACATGTCTGCATTTATAGTTAATTACCTTATTTTATGCTTTTTTTTCAAATCTTTTTGTTTCTTTCCTGCTTGAATGTTTTTTCTAATCCCACTGTTTCCCTCCCTAAGATGAAGCTATATATGCTTTGTACTGTTAGTAGCAATATGTCATCCCATGTTTACAGAAACACATTCTTTATGAAGAAATTACATTATCATGTTCCCCTGCATTTATCACAATTTGTCATAAGAACTGTTCAGAAATAGCTCAGTATTCTTTTTATTCTTACGGTAGGATTTGTTTCATTCATTGTTAGTATTTGAGTTTAGATACAGCTCTATGACTTGCTTTGGCCAATAAGAGGTGCTGAGGCCTTTTCCTTTTGCCATTATGAACTGGGAAAACAGTGTAAGGATTATCCATGACCTTGAGTCTTGAGTGCTTGTGACAAAAAGAGCACTGCACCTTTCTGCATGGTAACAACGCAGGATAAGGGAAATGAAAGGTGCTCCCTGTGTTCAACACTGCCATTTCATAACTGCTTGGCACTGTAGGGCAAACCAATATAGGAGTGATTCTGATGATTTAACTCTATTTACCCTGTTATAATGTATACACTGCCGCTGAACATTTAATTTTCTCATTTTCGATAGACTCCAACTATGATCCAAAATTATGTACAACTGTATATACTTTTATTTGTCAGATATTTCATGTAAGGATCACTTTTGTCTCATATACATCATTTAGGATTTCCTTTAGCTCAGGCCTGTTAGCAGTATATCACATTTAGTTCATCTTAAAAGGTGTCTTGCAGCAGCCAGCCAAATAGCTCCACGGATTAAAGCACCTGCTTAGGCAAATTCAGGGGCTGTGAGTTGCATCCCCGGGCCTGCCATGCCAGCCCCACCCCCCGGGCGCACTGAGATGGTGAATGAGACAGGGCATGGAGGCGTGTGCCTGTAATCCTAGCACTTGGGAGGCTATAAAAGGAGGCTCACTACGAGTTTGACCTAGTACTGAGACCCTGTACACTCTGTCCTACTTACCAAAAAAAAAAAAAAAAAAAAAAAAAGGCTTCTTGCACTTATTCTTGAAATACTGATTATAAAATTTACAGTTTAAATATGGCTTTTTTATTCATCTATCTTGTCATATCTATGACTTAGTGCTTTTCATTAGTTATGAAGACTTCTCAGTCATTATCAATTCACTTATTTGCTTTGCTTAAGAATCCTTAGCACACGCATGTATAATGTGTTCTTTGTTTTTTGGGGGCAGACCTGGGGATTGAACTCAGACCCTACTACTGAGCCATCTCCCTGGCCTTCACACATGTACAATGGGAATTACCCTGGATTTTCAAGTCTCTCATTCATATAGCGTGTATCTATTTACTTGTGTTACATCTGGGTAATTTCTTAATGCCCTCTTTACATCTAGTCCTCTTTCCAACCTATCCATTCGGATTTTCAATTCTTACGTTTTGGCATTTCCCTTTTGATTAAAATTTTCATTAGTGGATACTGTATTCATCTGTTATTTATGTTTGGTCATTTTAAAATACTTTCTTGTTCTTCACACGTTTTGAGGACTTTAATTCCACTGAGGTCATTAACCAGTGTATCTACTTAGTCTGCGTCTGACATTCTCACAACCAAAGTCCTTGACATTCCGGTTTTGCTGGGTCTGGATCTGTATTTATATCCACTTCCATGTTTGTTTCCACTAATGGTGCCTTTTTAAGTATTTAGTACAGAGTCTATAGGGTCTCACAACATAGATCAGACTCCTAGTGATCTTGTTTTTAGCCTCCCAAGTGCTGGGATTACATGTGCACGCTACCACACCCGGTCTCATGGTGTCTTATTTCCTTGTTTATGTATTCATTTGTTCATTCATTCATTTTTGAGGTGCTTGATTTTTTTAGATCGCACTTGTTGGTAATATTCTGAGGCATGGTTGAGGAAAACATTTTCCAGGGAAGTTTTGTGCTTGTTTCTAATAGTGCTGGGAAAGCACATTTTAAAATTAAACCTTCACCTTGCAATTATTTTCAGTCAACTGGGTGGTTTTTCTAGCTGCACATTAGGTGAAGGCAGCTGTGCCACATCCTCTCAGGGATTCCTTACACTTAAGGAATCCCAGCAGTGAGGGTCTCTTATTAGGCTGCCAACTCAGGCTGACCCCAGGTCCTGCTTCCTGTATCCTGCACTGCAAGTCCTGAGATTTGAAGGTGAATATACATCATTCCCATCTCAAGGTTATCATGACACAGTTGGATAGGCAAGTGTGTAGACAGGTACAGGAGAATGTGAAGAGCTACAAATATTCCTGGGGTGTTTAATGACAGATACTTGGAGGGGGCAACCAACCCATTTGATATTTCAGACTAAACTTTCTGATCTAAAATTTGGGGGCTCAAGTTACCTACCTTGGAAATATCTCCTTAATAAGGAAGTCTCTGGACCAGGTACCTCTCTAAATTCAAGGATACATTTAAAACTTTTTTTTTTTTTTTTTTTTGTACTGGCGATCGAACACAGGGCCTTGCACTTACTGGGCAGGTGCTTATGCCACTGAGCTATCTCTCCAGCCCATCATTTAAAACTTTGTCAGAGGATTCTTTATCCTCTTTGCTATTTTGTTGATACTTTAGAAAAAATAATGATTTCATATAAAACTTTGCTGTTTTTAGTGGGAACATGTACGAGTATGAAATTTGCCATGATACCAGAAGCAGAAGTCTCTCACTCACTTTCAGAGCAAACATTTATTATTTTTAAATGTCAGAACTTGTTTCAAGTGCTGAGACTTGAAGATGAATATATGTAGGATAAGTTGATGGGGTATCCTCCCATCAGGGTTGGATAGCCAAGTATGTAGACACAGGGGAATGTGAAACAAACTACAAATATTCCCAGTGTTTAATAGCAGCTATGAGACACATACTTGAAGAAGGCAACCAATTCAGACTTTCTGATTTAAGTGCAGAGAAACATGAACTGATTAGTCAGGAAACAGATCAAAGCTTAAATCTTCTAGGTAAGAGAGAATATCTGCATAACAACTGTTGAAACAGGACTTCAGGTTAGAATGTGATGAACAGAGAGGACCATGGGGAAGTGGGCAGGAGGGTGAGAGGTGGCTAAGATTCTGCAGTTAATTACATGTGTGGTCGGCTTGCCACTCTGAGAGTGTTTTCAGAAAAAGTAGGTATAATCTATCTCTCCAGAGTACTTGTCTTGCTGAAATGATTTAGAGAAGAGTGTACTATGAAGGTGGGTGCTTGGGGAAAGGTGCTACAGTCCTGGGAGTGGAGAGACTAGTACAGACAGGAAGGGGTCCAGTTTGGGTGGATGAGGTGTATCAATCAGCTACTGAAAGCACAAGGTTTGGTAGTACACAGAGGAGACACCTTCAAGAAGTCATCTGTAAGTATTGCTGATTTAAGGTTAACACAATTTTAGTGAGAATAGCTTATTATTTTGGGGAATAGCAGAAGGGAAGACAGTATACCCCCAAAATACTTTTCCTAGGCTCTAGATTCAAAAGGAGATAGGGTCAGAGATACAGCTCAGTGGTACAGTGCTTGCCTGGCAAGACCTAAGTTTGATTCCCTGTACAAAAAAAAGGGGGCGGGGAAGACAGTTCAGTAGACTAAGCACTTGCCTAGCAAGCACAAGTGTCTGAGTTCAATCCCCGGTTCTAAAAAAAAAAAAAAAGGCATAAGAGAGTTAAATAGCTCAGCCATGAGTCCTCAGTAGTTTGTAAGCTTGCCTGGGTGTGCAGAGGAGCAGCTGGAAGCAGTGGGATGGAGACAGAGGTGCCACCAGGGGCAGTGCTGCACTACTCCAAGCAGACAGCATCCACATGGCTGCAGGGAGGCCAGAGAAGACCACAAATGATCACTTGTGGGATAATTGGTAGGTGAAGTAGAAATAACTGAGGAGAAACAAGTGTAGGTGGGAAGACAGGCACATATTGGACATGCTAGGCCCAAAGTATCATATTCTAGAGCTTTGGGGGTACACATTCCACAAGGAAAGGAAATATATTAAATTTAAGTCTTTTTAGCATCAAGAACTCAAAATGAAATGTATTCAGTGGAGGGTCCTGTGACTGTGATAACTGTATCTTGCTTTCCAGTTTTAAGTTCATACCCAGACTTCAGAAATACCATCTATCCATACCCCTGAGATTTCTGATGAGACCAGGCAGAGGAACCAGTTTTTCATTTAAGAAAGACTTAAACCCAGGTGTCATACAAAAACGTTTCCTAAGCTTCTCAGTAAAAAAAATGAGGTTCCCCTACATGATCTCATGGTTGCTTTTTAAATTTTTGTCCATCTATTTACAACCATTCCAGTTTCACTATTCCAGTTAGTAGAATTATGGCATTAGCACACCTCCATTAATGTTATTTCTCAATGAGGTTTCCAACCTCACCAATTCATTTAACAATTTCCACTGCAGTGTCCATTTCATACCAGTAGCCCTTGGGAGGTTGAGGCAGGAGAATTGCTGCCAGTTCAAGGCCAGCCTGGGCTACACAGTCAGATCCATCTCCAAACCACGGAGGGGGAGAAAAAGAAGAAAAAGAGAAGCACATGCTAGCACATCTCTTTTCTTCATTTTAGAATCTGGAGCCCAGAACTTTTCAACAATGCCAATAGTAAGAACCATATTGTCTCTTTTTTTACCCCCCAGTATTGGGGACTGGACTGTGCACTTGTCAGGCAGGTACTTAAGCCGCTGAGTTATATCCCTGGCCCAAGAACCATGCTTTCTAACAAACATTTTAACCTACTCAGAGAAAAACAAAACAAAACAAAAACAAAACTGCCATCTACCTTTCTATCATCAATCTACTTACCTACCTCTGCTTCACTGTAGAAGCATGCTAGGTAAAACTCAGGCAGGTAGTTTAACTCACACCTGCCTGTAGCAGCCCAATTAGGATGGTTAGCTTTGTCTTCGTGTTCTATTTTCCTTTGTTTCCCCAAGGACTCAGTCTTAATTCCTGTCTCTTCTTCTCTTAACCCTTGGCTCTTTAAGTTCCTCCAAAGCAGGTTTACATATAATTTCAGCCAGCACCATTCTTTTTTTTTTTTTTTAAATCTCTATTTATTGGTACAGGGTCTCACTACGCAGCTCAGACTCCTAGTGATTCTATCTCAGCCTCCCCACAGTGCTGGGATCACAGGAGTGCAATGCCACACCCGGTTTCATCGTCCAGCATATGTGGTACCAAGGATTGAATCCAGGTCCTTGCACTTGCCAGGCAGGAGCTTAGACCACCACGCTATCTCTCTGGCCTGCGATATTCATATTATTGTACTTTCTATCACATTGTTCAGAGAGGCTGGATTCCTTGCCCATCAAGACTGCTCACACAGGCAGCATAAGCGCTAAGGAGGTCAACATGGCCATAGCACTGTGTTGGCACCCTTCTCAACCAAGTCTCTGGAGCTTTCTGCAGCTAACTTCCAGTGTCTGCCTCCTCCCCTGCTCCCATGCAGACAGTGAGGTGAAGTCTGTACAACAGGGAGGTCAAGATGAGGCTCCCAGGGTGGTGTATACATGGGATTTCCTGTCATTCACTTTTCTCCAGTGCAAAGGATGGCTAACACAACAAGCCTTCCTCTGGGTTGCACACTAGCTTGATGTAGAAAGAGCAATGCCAATCATTTCTTAAGAATAACTGTTCTTCTAACTTGGGTTTTCCTTGGCAGGTGGCCTGACTCAGGGGCTTTCAGGGAATGCAGACATACATTTTGATGCTTTGTTTTGCTTAGGTTTCATTGACATTTAGAATAAACTTTACAGTCACTGAATAAGGTTTAGGATTCCTGGTCATGGCAAGTTAGGCCAGCAGCAATTCGACATGTGAGAACACAGTCTGGAGCCATAGATACGGCTCGCTGAAACAGTGAAGACTAATTCCTAAGTGCTTCTTGCTAACTGATCAAAGACCACCAGCACCAGGCTGCCATCTGATGTGCCTCCTACAGGTTAGTTCTGAGGAACTCAAAGAGTATCTCTTTTGAATATTCTAACAGAAAATGTTTGGGAATAAATATTCTAATCCAATTATTTGCCTCTTAAATGTTTAGGTCATATAAAATGTTCAATACAGAGAGTCAAAACTAATACATAGATATGTAAGTTTTAAATTAATTATATAGTAGTGATGTCCAAGGCAATCAGAACTTTATCCATTACAGTTGTAGTTTAGCTTGATCTTATTTGAAAACTCCAGATTAGCTATAAAGTGCATAAATTAACCATGTACAAAATGTGTCAAACATCTTAGCACACAGAAGAGAGCCGAACTCTGCACTGTTGGATGGAAGAATCTGACCAAAAGAGGAAATCCTCTTCTCTGTACATCTGTGTTTCAACAATATTACACAGCAATTGTGACCTCCAGACAAAAGCTGTGGCTATGCACAGCCATTTCTTAGGAAAACAAGTAAAATCCACTCAAGTCTAAAATCGAAGTAGGAAATGACCCCCTATTGATGTCCTTAACTCACTACCAGGAAATAAGAGAAGAAAATGTCAGCTCTAGGCAACATGCTGGCTTACATCAATCAGCTCATTTAATCCTTGTAGGAGCCCTGTGAGGCAAACCCTCTACCCCCATTTTGGAGATGAGAAATCTGAAGCTTGAAGTAACCTGTAAAATTGGAAAGTATCCATAAATACAGGTCACCTACGTTATGCTGATGAAATAGATAGTTCCAGTGAGAAAGGTACTTGTAGAACACCTTAAGTGTATAGGTTTCTAGTGGGAAATTCCAATGATTAACAAATATATTATTCCTTAAAAAATTTTTTTTTCTTTTCCAAGCTCAACTCTGTACTGCTGGATGGAAGAATCTGACCAAAAGAGGAAATCCTCTTCTCTGTACATCTGTGTTTCAACAATACTACATAGCAATTATGACCTCCAGACTGAACTGGGGCTAAGCACAAAAACAGCCTGAACAGTTGGGTAAAACTGGGATCTCCATCTATCCTCAGATGCCCTTGTGGAGGTCTGTGTCACCAATATTTTTTTTAGCCACGGTTCTGTTCACTGCTGCCATAGACAAGCCTTTGTTTAGCCAAAAATTCCTTTACAGCAATCATTACAAGAACATTAAAATGCCTCATTCCTTAAAAGCAGTCACCTTAGTGGTAATACTTGAAAACATCCAGATAGTCAAAACACTACCAATGAGTGAAATATAGACCAGAGAGTCGCGAACTCAGGCACCTCTCCTCTTTTTGGGTCCAAAGGAGAAAGCCCAACATTACAGAGTAGACTGGTTTATAAATCCTGTGACAACCCCACCCTCACAATGTGTGAGGACAGCTCCCTACAGGCTTTTCTTTTCCTACTTCCTAGACTACTTGCCACAAAAGCACACACAGCACTACTCCAACACTGGTTCCTCCCAGGTACTTCATGCTGGCTGATACACTTTTAATCTAAGCAGTGTGTCTGGATGAAATTGGTTAAAGCTAGATCTCTTCGGTTCACTCTGGGTTCTAACCTAACTGTATTTTCTAAGGCTTTATCAATGAAAGTAAAATTCAACTCATTTTTCTCACTGCTATTTCTCTGGCATGAGAAACCAAAAGCATAAATAAGGACCAAAATATAGAATAGATGTTAAACAGAAGAAAACATTCAAATGGGAAGGGGACTGGGGAGGGAAAAGGGGAGAGAGGAAGGGAAAAGAAAAAGGGAAACAGAGCTTTTGTAAATAAGGAGGGGATTAGAGGTTGGGGGCAGGGTAGAGGAACAGAGGGGGAAATCAAGATATGTTATGTACAGGTATAAATTCCTAGTGACAAATGTGAGCAGTATGTATCTTCAAATGTACTGATAAATGTAATTCATTAAAACATAAAATGGTAGCACTCTCATTCAGAAGTCTTAAGTATTTATCATTTCAAAAGTAGCAAGATGATTTTTAAAATTTTTTATTATGAAATACAACCTTTGCATTCCCTAGTAATTGCTGTCATAAATGAGGTTACATAAGCTAAAGATATAGTATGGGGCAGGAGGCCAAATTAGGTCAGAGTTTTGAGACAAAAGCATCAATCAGTACATATGTCTTCTGGCAATAAGCTACTAAGTTTGCAGAACATCAAATATTGTGGGAAAAGGCTCTGCTGACCACTATGTAGAATCACATCCACAAAAACCTAAATTCCCTGGAAGAAGAATCAAATAACTCAAACTGAAATCCCACAAAATTAAATGGTGAATCTAAGGTTTTTGGGGAGGAGGGAAACCCCCCCCCAAAAAAAACCACCCTTCTAATTGTAACAAAATAACTGAAACCAAGCCAAAATTTTCACTTAAAATCTTTGTCCCATAAAAGACATGCATAATAACCGAGAATCAAACATTTTACCAAGATATTCCTTCAAATTGCTGGCAACATTAGCAGTATCATAGGTGGGGGTGGGGGTGCATTGCTTTAGTATACTCAGAATTTCCAAGGCCTTAAGCACTTTAAACTTGTTCACCCACAAAGTGGTGTACAGATTTTCTTGACGTTAACTTGTTTTACTGTTCTTAGTTATAAGAAAATTAACAATAATTCATGCCTAGAATCTATGTACTGGACTCCAGAAACATCAAAAACCATGTACTACAGATAGAAATTTAAGTTTTAATAAAATCAGCTCAACTTTCCATTACCAAAGCCTGCAGGCCAGTGATGCAATGGATAACTCATTTGATTACAGATCAGAAGCTCTATTAGCAATACAATACTGATACACATAGGACTTGGGCTATATTGTTATAACATAATAGGTAAGTTCACAATGTATTTCAAAGTCTATCTAGTTCTGAACTTCTTCCCACCTTGTGGTGGACTGTCACACTGGATAGTGCCTTTCCACAGTGACAGGTTCTGCTTCACCCATTCCTTACTACTTGGTAGGGAAGGGAATGAATTACAAATACATCCAAAACATTGCACACTCTGCTGCAAACCCTGAGATACTTGTCTCCAGCTCTGGATAGCCTCAATGGTCACTTTAGTTAGCCATTCAAATTTAATTTCCAAGAGTACTGGAACTGGAAATGCTTTGAGAAGCTCTGTATATGTATTCCATGAGTCCTAGAGTTTGGGTATAGGAGTTAAGCCTATAAGCCTATAATTTATTTTTTTTATGATGGGGGAATATGGTCTCAAAGACAGCATGGGGATAAAACAAAATATGGGATAAATAAGAGGCAAGAAATGCTGCTCAGTTGAGAGAAGATGGAAATCCTGATGGGCAAGTTCACTTGTATCCCTTAGGAGGCACACATTTGAGAAAAGGGAACCAGTCTAGTTTTCATTTGACTCTTTGGAAGTTCACATTCCTCAAAACAGAATGTGAAGACACACTTCCGAAATGCAGCCTATTGTTTGCAGGTCTTTCATTTTTCTTTTTCTTTAGCAAATCACCTCTAGTGGTAAAGAAACTAGACACTGCAGGGTAGGGAAGTTCAAGGACAATGGAGTTTATCTTGATGAAGACAACCCCAGGATAAAACTAGTCCAGTACCATTGGGTTCTTTGGAAGGGCTTGACATAGGATTTTATGCTGTCTTCTATCACATATCTGAATTTAGGAGTATTATTTCTGGGTTTCTATCTGGGCATCTAAATTCCTTATCTGTAATCAACAGGATATTAGTCCTTAGGATCAATGAAGTTGCTTTCAGATTAATGGCCTTTCAACAGCTTTTGCTCCATTATTTTTTAATATGATGCTTACAACAACATGCTGGGGTATCTCTCAATTATATGGAAAATGGTTTAAACCAGTCCCTTGTATTTCTGCTTCAAGAACTTAATATATGCTCATACTTAAAGTGAGTATCAGAACTGTCTTGAAGATGGAGTAAGGAATGCAGCTCAGATTTTGCAGACAGAAGAGCTGACGACAAGACTGCCAGCTCAAGGGACACTCAGTAGCAAACAAGTGGGCTCAGATCTTGGACTCTTGGTGGACCACACCTGGCCCTCCCTGAAGCTCCAGCCAGCCAGTCTGCTGGCTTCCATGCCAATGCAGGACCACATCTATCACTTGAATTTCCAACTTTCTAAAGATAATTTTGAGACAGGGTGTATAAAGGTACTTATTCACTCAATAATTTACTAAGAGCTTACATTCCAATCATTAGAAGGTTTCTGAAGGGAAACTGGCAATGGCATCTCCAAGAACTAGTCTGTAATTCTACTCATGGCTGAGGATGTGTTTAGCAAAAAAGCACCTATGGCATTAAGAAAATGTTCTAAAAACATACCGACTGCTAAGATTAAATGCAAGCCTGTCATTTTCAGGCAAAATTCATCTTTCCAATGATTCTGACAAAGGAATTAAAGGAGAATTGTTGTTCCAGGTCAGAGTATTATCCCAAGAAAGCACAAAAGACCTTGAAATTGGTGCTTAACTTTGCACCTGGGCCATGCATACCAGGAGGCAGCTTTGGGTCTGAAGAACACTGGAAAGGTTCAGCGCAAGGACCAGAGCCTATTCCTAGGGTGGACAAACAGGCTAAATAATACCTTACTCCAGAACCCAATCGGTAAGGTATGACTTAAACAAATCACACACAGCCATATCAAGAAGCAAACTTAGGGCTGGGGAGATAGCTCAGTAGAATAAGTGCTTGCCTGGCAAGCACAATGCCCTGAGTTCATTCTCCATGGTGCAAAAAGAAAAAAAAAAAAAAAAAGCAAACTTGCAGTAAACTTTCCTCATTTATCAGAAACATCATTCCAAGTTGAACACATGCAAGATCCCAGCTCCCTTTTCACAAAGAGAATCAAATTTACTAGCTATCTGAAAAACACAGGGCTTGGGGGGCTTCTTGCTGTTTCATAGACAGAAACATTTTCAAATTGATTTTGTCTTTATTTCTACTCCAGGGCACAGAGGTATCTGGAACAGGAACTGTCTTCAGTTGTCACAGAGGTAAGGCACACTACCCAGCACTAGAACATTTGCAGAAATAAAACTACTTGTTTTTTTTTTTTAACTTTCACTTATATTTGGAATTTAACAAATCAGCATGCATTCTAAAATTGTACTCCTACTGAAACAATATTTGAGTTGACTCTTTACTCTCAAAAGAAGTTATTATCCTCTCTTTAAATTGTGATGTGAAATAATTTAGGTGTAAGTTAATGTACTTATATCCAAAATGTGAACATAGTAAAAAGTACTGGCTTAACCAAACAAAACCACAGTTAAAAGAAAAAGAAACCTTTAAGAGTTTGTACTATGTTTCACACAATGAAACAACAGACAAGCAACAGAGCTGCAAAAGGTAGCACCAAAGGAATCAACGTACGTTCACAAACGCACATACTCTCTTTCAATGTGGCATAATAGAGGGTTGGTTTTTATTTGAACAATGACTACACAGCCTTACAGCCACTCACAAAACAACTGAAACCTAGGAGTGGATTATGTATCTTCCAGTTTGCTTTGTGATGCACCAAGCTTTCAAGTACTAGGACACTTTTAACAAAATAAAGTTACAGTCCCTGTGAAACCAGCTCATTGCTCTAATGCAAGGAGGGATAAATATACAGCATAAACATGTTCCCTTAATTCCACAGGTTTTAGCCTGTGGCCTTCACAAATACCTCATCTTTAGATTTCACAGGATAACAGGAGAGTGTAATTTAAGAAGGGAAGCAGTAAAATACTTGTACAGAAGGGAGGGATGGAAAAGGGATAAAAAAAAAAAAAAAGATGTTATACATACATACCAGCTCCACACCAGGAATGTAACCATTAAGTACTGCAAACATGTATGAATAAAAAAAGTAAATTAAAGAGCTAAGGTTATCAAAGGTATCTTCAATTAAAACGGGCTTTCTAGTATATTTAGAAAACATAATTGGGACTTACAATCACAGTAGTAACAGCAGCAAAAGCCCCCAAACAGGTGGCTAGGGGAGTGTTGGTAAGAGGATGTATGTGGACAACTTTGGGTTTCTGATTATGAAATACTTTCCTTTTACATACTTGGCAACATAAATGTAATACACAAAAATTGGTTTTAATGAATATTGGTATTTAGCAAAATGTTTAAATTGTACATTATTCATGTTTTTGGATGACTGATTATAGCATTTAATATCATGTATCTGACAGAACACTTAAAAAGAACTATGGGAGGTACTCATTTTAAAATGAACACAAATTCTAGTTAATGTCTACTTCTAAATATATCAAAATTTGCCAGTTTCCTAATTCCTTCCTTTGAAACAAACTTTACTGGTAGCAGCAAAAAGCTGATGCTTATTAATTCAGAGCTGGGTAGTTATGTATTTGATCTTCCAGTTTTCTTCCCTGAGAAACTAACTTAAATCTTTAAAAGTTCTCACATTCAAGTTTTACACCTTGTGCCATCTAACAGTTTCCATAGTGTAGTGGTTATCACGTTCGCCTAACACTGCGCCATCTGGACTCAGGGTCAGTTTGAACTCTGGACAATTTTTAAAATTCTTTTGCCTAAGAAAATAATAAAAGTTCATTCATTCATATAAATCATTTAGTTAAAAATGCTCAAACCTTCTATTTACACTTGGAAGTTTTTATAGACTATTTCATTTAAAGAATGGAGTAAGAAATTCAATTTCAAATATAGCCAAGGCACTTTCATTTGTTCCCAACCTTGACAGAAGTTCTAATAGGTGATGTGGAATTTTTTGTATTAACTTAAAATAGCCCTGCAATATTTACAAACATTTTCTTCTTTAACGCATATTCATTTCCCCCATAACTCTCAATATTATCCTAAATATAGAAGACTGTAAAGGAACAAAAATAGTAAATTTTCATCCCAAAATATGTTCTAAAACATTGGAACTGTTGTTGCAAACATAAGCACTATTTTGATAATGTGCATATATATGCGTATATATACAAAACAGCACTTAATTAAAATATTCTACTTTCAATATACTCTGAATAGATGTGATCCCAAACTTATCACAAACATGTTCCTTTAGATATATTTATAGTTCAACTTTTAGAAATGTCATTAGTTTAAATGCTAACAAGGTTAGAGCTACTTTTTTTAGCCAAGTGACTATTACAAAAAAAACAAAAATCTAATTCCTTTACTCAATATTCTCCTGCCTTTATTAAAACATATGAATTATAGTGATGGATATTTCCCATTAACTTAGAAACTGTACTCATCTGATTTTTAAAAAACCTACTTTAATAATCCCCTTGGAAAAGATAACATAGTGTTCAAGATCAAAATCATTCTGAACCAGGAGACATGGACGTCTACGAATAACCATTGTTCACTGCCTATCAACTTGTTTTGAAATTCGGTATTATGTTTTTCTTTTAAAAATAAGCAAGGAGAGAACAGATTAAAGCAAGACAGGGGTAGTTAAAAAAAAGTTATCAGCCCAAGTATGACACTAAGGACAGTAAAGAGAAGTGGAGCAATGATGGTGTGTGTGTATAGCACTAGGTTCAAGGAGGACAGTTAAATAATTCAGCATCAGCCAATAGCTAACGTGAGAATGCAAGTTTTCTGTATTTTCATCTTTTATAAAGAGCAGACTCTGTGATAGAGTTTAACCTTGAGACTTTTTGTAAGCAATTTTTTTTTTTTTTTAAAGCCACCACACTGCATATGCCAGGGATGACACTTTTTTTTTTTTGGGGTATAGAGTCTCACTACATAGCTCAGACGTGTAGTGATCCTCCTGTTTTCAGCCTCCCTGGTGCTGGAGTTACAGGCATGCGTCATCATGCCCAGACTCAGTCACTGGCTCAGTGTGCCCAGGGGCAGGGCTGGCACAGCCTGTGGTATCAGGAATTGAACCTCGTTCCCTGTATTTGCCTAACCAGGTGCTTAGTCCACTGAACTATGTCACCAGGCCAGGGATAGCAAAACTTATAAAGCTTTCACTGATAACAAACAGTGCACTGTGGCATCTATGCCATAGGTTTGCCACCACTGGAATAGATCAAGCCAAACATGTCCGTAGGCTACTGCTATCTACTTGGTGGTACGGCTGCTACATCTGTTAGCTCCTTTTAGAAGTGTGTGGAAAGGACACATCCTAAAGGAAAACCTCGGGTCCAGAGATTGAGGCAAAAAAGAGGCAGATGAGCTGAGATCACATGCATGAAGGACTGTAATGTGATGATGGTACATGGAGTAAAAAACTTAGGTGTCGAGGAAATCCTTTATCTGTCAAGCAACTAGAAATGACTTTCACCAATTCTACTTCTTTTAAAACATCAGTGATATCAGAGCTTTCCACATAGCAGATGAGTTCAAATTTGTTCAGCACTCCTTATTTTTTGTATTTAAAAGCCACATGAAGTGTCAATTTCTTAACAATAATTAAAAGAGGTTAACATATGGATGCACAATCCTACTAAGGAACATTATAACAGTCTATTGATTTCCTTTTTTTAAATTATTGAAATGAAAGCAAACACTATGACTATTTTAAATAAAGTTATATAGTTTATATAGTTAAATAATGTTGGAATTCGTAGATTGTCAAGTTAAATTTTAAGTAGTATTGAAAGCATCAATAAAAAGATGTGCATTTTTATCGATACTTACACATGAATTTTTTGGGAGAAATAACCAGTGTTGTTGAGAGGATTAAGCACATAAACACTTTTTCCAGTTGGTTTATTGCACTTTGTGTACAGTCATTTGCAGTTCTCCACTTACATGTGACCTGGGAACACCTATTCCAATTGCTCTCTCTATACATACACAATTTCTACAAGTTCTAAAATGTTTTATATATACCACTATCATAAACCACAAAAGCTTTATTTGGTAAATTTCTCAGTAACAGCATTTCTTAAAAAGATACGTTAATTTTACCCTGGAGCCGAGCTCTTTCCACAACATGGTGTCTTGCTAAGAAAGGACAGCAAATAAGCAATGTGGAGTCAATATTGTCTATTGCTGCACCCGTCTTTCAATTCTATCTATTATGAATTAATGCCACCTTCTTCTCTCCCAAATCCTGGCAATTAGTGCAGCAGAAAACAGAGAAAGGAGAATATTGTATTTAGGTTAACCAGTTTGATTCAGCATTGAGTACCAATTGTGCATACAATTCACTTAACAGTCTTTGAAACAAAATAATTTAGGTTAATTCCATATTGAAGCAACAGATAAAATTACATGTACCATATTTCTAAAATAGTACTGTGCATTAAATGAGTTAAACAATTTTAACTATTTTAACTAAAGGATTTGCTACCATATTGGAAATTACATGTTTTACCATTTGGGTCTAAGATGTTTTCCAACGGTAACTGATGCTAAGCAATGGATTATAATTAAGCAACATGTTTCATTCTACCAAAAAATCACTACTGGGGAATACTGTAACAAACACTGTTATCTAGGAACACAGATACCTTGTTCTAAATAAGCAAAATCAACCAAACAAAAAACCCTTAAAATCCTCAAATCCTTAAAAATATAATATGTAAGATGTCAACGAGTTGGATTTGACTAAAATGACTTAGTTTTGTAAAGAGCAATTTCACTTAAACCCACCTCATTTTTGTTGCAGCAAGAAATTCAATCATTCACCTTTATGTAGGACTTAGCCTTAACCATTACCTATCTTGGGTATGGACATACCATCTTCATTTTATGGGCAGAGTGTTTCTTGCCCCCTCAAGGAGAATCTTGCCAGACACTGAGTTCATGCACCAGAATGTATGTGAATATTTACCTTTAAGCTATGTTCTACCTGACATGTGCCTAAAGAAAAAATACAAAAATAAAACAAAAAACCAAGTACATTAATTTCATTAACTTTTGACTGAAACTCAATTATCTATCACTTTATCAAATCATAGTATCAAAACAATAAACTGACTCCAAAATTTTACCATTCCAGGAATTTGGTTGTTTTACATTTAATACTATTGCAACCTGTATATTTTCACCTTTTAAACTGTTTTGTACAACATTTCCAACATAAAAGGTGACAATATAACATAATTATACATAAAGTACCTTTCACTGAAAATGAGATGAGATTGCATTCATAGGCTTTAGAAAACAGTAAACTGCATAGAAATTTTCATCAATTTAACTGACATGGTACCACGACAATTTGTGTATTAGCAGCTTGACAGACATCTTTAGATTTGTACAGAGCAATACACAAACTTGTTATGGCAAAAGGAATTGTTACAGAGAGTAGCATATCAAAGATTTGTCTACCTAACAATAATGTACTGTCTATTCCTATCACAAAAATGACTAATTTGTTTGCACGGTTCAAATGACCATCAATGATGATTAAATCAGTTATTGCTATTGCTATTTATGAATTTCATAAATGCTCATAATATATGAAATATGAGAATACTTGGGATAGTTTGGTTAGGAGCATAATTAGTAGTTATGATTTTACTACATATAACTCCCTTCAGCTCATAATTTTAGAACTCTAAATAAATAAAACTTACAAAAATAAACATTTATTTACAAATGTGAAATTTATCCTGAGAATTTTTTCATATGCAGGATAACTGTTGCACAGAAAAGGCAATTACCAGTCTGTGACATAAAAACACACAATAAGAGTTAAACTAATGAAGTCATAATTAGAGGTCCATTTGCAGCCAAGAAAAGCAAGAGGACATTTAAGAAACCTTAAAACTGATTTACATGCAAGAAATTAAAACATATACAAATCCTTCAAACCCCAGTGTTCTTCCCTCTTAAACTTTTTCTGAATCAACATTATAGTCATATAACATTGCTTTATCAATGTTTTATCAGTGTTTGGGAAGTGGGTGAGAGAAAAAACACCTGAGAAAAACTCCATAATAGGGCGGAGGCTCAAGGAGGAAAAAAGAGGGGACTGCATCATGGTTAGGCATCACTTATTTTGAAATGTCATGAAAAACAGATCCAATTTGCTTCTGGCCTTACCTATGTTCAGTTTCTCTAGCAGGAGGAGCTGGCTAAACAAGCTGAACATTTTACAAAGGGAAAATGGTAAGTTAAAACAAAACCTAACACAATTAAAATGTAACCTGATTTTTACTTTATAATAGGACCTTAAAATCATCTACTTACAGAAATTAAACCAAATGGTTCAACAACGAATCAAACTGGTTTCTCAGAATATATCATCACAATCTCTTTACTCTATATGCTGTGAGCAGACAGTGATTATTTTGGAGGAGGAAAAATAAAGTGTGCAATTAGTAAGGCAGATGCTGAAAGCCAAGTGGCATGATGAGAAGAATGCCTCAAACAAATGCTATTTTGTTCCCACATCTACTGGCACCTATCCCCTAACATAGAAGACTAGAATAACCAAAGCCATTTTAACAGTAGTGTGCAGAACTGTCAGCTGACAAACAACATAAAAACAAGTCACGCTATGTTATCTGTGGTCATGTTCTTCAGGGTTAGTCCAGTAACTCAAGACTTTACATTCTTTTGTCTTTGTTTGTTTATTTTAATTAAACACGTAAAGGTTAATAAACAGACATAGTCCAAAGTTAGTAGGTTGGTATTATAACATTTATTAAAATAATGCTATGGGTTAATAGAAACAGCAAAGAACCAAAGAATTAAAATGCAAGCTATGTAAAATCCCAACTAAAACCCAGAAGTGTCTAATGTATTCATTCATTAGCTAACTAAAAGCCCAAAAAAGACAAGACACCCAGTATAATAAAGTACTGCAAAACAATTGGCAATTATCAGTTATCAAAATTGTGGATTTTGCATTTTGTATCCTTTTCTCAATCAAGAAAAAAATTCTTTTTGAATGTTATATAACATACATATAAAACAAGATAGAAAAATACATTATAAACTTGTAACAATGGCTGTAAATACATTATCTTACATGTTTCTCATAGGCAATAGGTTGGTTATGGTACATACATAGCATGAAAACTACTAAGGTAATAAAGAATAAGACAAAAAATACATGTCAGCTGTACGATAACATACAAGCGACACTCCCATCTACCCACACTAAAAAAATTACATAATACTGTCAGAAAAAAAGTCTTAAAAACTACGTACTTTAATAAGAAATAAATTCAATAAAGAATGATAATACTGAGAACCAAGGCATTCAGAGATTTCAAAAGTCATGCTTTTTTTTTTTTCAGTTGATCCAAAAATTGTCAACTAAGTTTTCAAAGTTTGTTCTGAGCCAACATTACTTACAAATGTCACACATTTATTATTCATACATTTACTTTCTTCCCCATAAAAGACCTTTGATAAACACCTAAAATGTCCAGGTATAACACAGTTGAGATGAAACTAGATCAAATACTGGTATTGTTTTTAACTATCACCTCAAGAGTGTCGCAAATTTATTCAACCAACCAAACAGTAAAAATCAAAATGGCACAGCATATATCGTAAATAAATCAAAAACAACTGTATGTGTAACAGAAAGACAAAGCAGTGGCACATTAAACCAAAACTAGCTGAGTACAAAAGGATGACTGTCTATTGCATAGTAAATAAACTTAAAACGGTTCCAAGGGAGACAAGATAATGGAGAGGTCACCATGAAGGTGCAGGCTGAGCTTCCTGCTGACCTTTACTGTGAAGCTGTGAAGGGATGGGAGAGGGAATGAGTTGATGAGCTGGAAGTCCTCGGCCACTTGGGATTTGCCACGTCTGGTACTGAACAGTTACTGATTATTTCCTCAAGTGTTTAGATGTAAGTTTTGCACACAAATTCTTTAAACTACAAAATTGAACTTCATGAGAAATTGGAAGCTTAAACTGAAATGTAGCTGAGTGTTTACATACACAATGATGCTAGTTTTTCACATTCTTTTAAAGTTAAAAAAGGGGGCAAAAAAGGTAAGGAAGGAGGAACAGTTACTAAAGCCAGCAGAGAGATGGACTACACAGCTATCTGGTATGATATAAAGAAGTCTGATTAAATTTAGGTTATTACAAAATACTGGTTTCCAGAATGAAAATCACAAAGATTTATTCTGTGAAAAAATCTGCTAGATATACTATTATCTCCAATTAAGAAAACATCCAATGCATTCCCCTTCTCCAAATAGAATGAAGCTCTAATTTTGACTGTAATTTTTGATCTGCTGTTCAGATCTTACATAATTTCTATCTCAGAATCCTTTGGGCTAACAATGAAGATTGTAATAACCCAAAGTACTCAATTATGATTTTTAAAAGAATGTTTTAAAACTAACTATTCAGACACTAGAAAAGTTATCAAATTTTTTCACAGTATCAGATTTGGCAAACTTGCTTCAAAATAATGTGGCATAAATCATAAAATTAAAACCATCAACTCATTTGTCTCCCCTCCTATCTTCATTCACATACTGGGCGACTGAGTAACATGCATTAACTTTTATTCCAAGGGAGGAGCTGATCTCACAAGACACTTGACTAAATGACCATGAAGGAAAATAAGGCACTTTCTTTTCTTTAGACTTATTCCAATACTTAAAAAATAAAAAAGAAAGACAAAAAGGCTCTTTTGGTCTTGTTTCTTGACAACCACCAGAAAAAATCATTTAATGAAATAAAGGGTTTCTTTGTTCTTTTTCTTTTTTTTTTATAACACTTGAAAGTATAAAATGCTACATTTCCAAAAATATATATATTTTTTTCTGCACCAGCACCCTTGTATAGTAAAAGTATCTACTTTTTGTTCATTTGTTTCAATGCACTACACTTTATCTACAATTCATTACATGTATACAGCAAATAGGCAAGCATGGCTTTTACATCCTTAATGATTTTTTTCTATACAGGGAGGTTTAAAAAAAATATTTGAACAGTTTGCCCAGTAATGTGACACATAATGCATGTACCTTGTTCTCATATATTTTTTTAAGGTGTAAAATAAAGTTTCAGTAATTTTTACTCAGATACTCATCTTTTTAAAAATAGTGTTGCAGATTTGTTCCTTGCATTACTTTTCAAAACTCCTTGTTAAGTTTTTCTCTCATGGCACACTTCTAATACTTCAAATTTTGGCAGGCAATATAAAAAAGGCTGCAACTTCTGCCCTTTGAGGGCACTGTAGTGACTAAACAGTTTATCAAATTTTGAATACTTTTTGAAATCACTTCACCAATGACATCCCTGACCAAAGGTTCATGCATGATGCATCATCACACAGTACATTCAGAGAGCTTTGACTTCGCTATGAGAAGAAAAGGATTCTGAGAAGTCTCTCACAGTAACTGCCTCTGTCATCAAGTAGTTAAGGGCCACATCTCCCTTCTTAAGAGAGGCCTTCTTACCGTTCGCTTGGGGGGGGATACTGAGAGATGATCAGTGCTGTGGGATGAGCTGGGCCTTCTTGCTTTACTACTACTTAGTGCAGGTGCTAGAACCGCTTTCACCCAAATAGAAAAAGAAAAAAAAGCTGTGTTGGAGAACAACAATTTCTTTGTCTTTTGTTTGGTTAGATGGTAAGACGAACGGACAAGTGCCTCAGCTCGCTGCACTGACGACAGGCAAGCAAAGGCGATTACCAGTTAACTGATCAGCAGGCAGGCATGGTCAGGTCATCATTGGGTGAAGAGTTCAGAGGTCAGAAGGTCATAGGTTAGTTGCCGGTGGCGGCTGGGTGGTTAGAAACAAAAAACAAAACAAAAAAAGAAAAGAAAAGATAGAGAAGAGATTAGTTTCAGCTAGTGACGGCTTAATGACAACATGAAAAACTAATCACAACTAATAAAAAAAGCATGTTTAATTCTGACAAACTGATTGACACCATCTACAGAATACAATTAAAATCATGACAATTTCGTATCATGATTTGAACAAATGAAGAAGAGCCCACTCCCAAAAAATAAAAACACAAAAAACCCTCAAAAAACAAAACAAAACAAAACAAAACAAAAAACTGGTTAACGGGGGGGTGGGGGGGGAGAAATAAAATACAACTAACGACTAATAGTTAGTAGCAGTCAATGAAGGAAATTGGAAAATAATGAATAGATTTCATATACAGAATTTTGAACAGTCAGTGCAGTTATCAGTATCTGACTGCTATTAAGCATTAGTATTCTCTCAGATGCAAGCATTAAAGCAGCTATTAATGATGGATGTGATTATTAATAACTGATGATTAACAGAAATGGAATCTAAAGAAATTTGAATTCCTACAAACAATTTCGTTTGACATAAACTCTGGGCCAAACAAAGTTTCTTTTGTTCAATAAATGTTTATTGCTTTTTCAATTATTCTATTTACAAACAACATGGAGTTTCTTGGCCTCATGATACAAAGCAATACTGTACTCTAGCAGTGTAGGCAACATCATGGGAACTAGGAAAAGGCCAGGCCTTTTTGCACTGGCCAACACTTTCCAGTTGAAAATACTATTTTACACATATAGAACACTTATAAAATGTACTTGCATGTAAACACTGTAAAATCCTGCCATTTAAAATTCTATACCTCAAAAGAGCTCTAAGTACATCAAAAAATAGAAGAAATTTCTAATTGATACCAATAAGGCATTTTAAAACTACAAACAGCTTTCTTTATTCAATTTCAAAGCTAATACTCTGCAAATACAATAAAATCTGACATTTCATATACATTCCTGCTTTATATTTTATAGTTTAAAAGAAGCCACCTGTAAATACTATTTTCATTTGCAAAATAACAAAAAAGAACAAAAAACCTTTAAAAATTACAGTAAAACATAAAGTAGTTCTCAAGTGGAAAAGTTACCATTCCCAATGTCCTTGACTTGTTCCTTCCTTAATCAACCCCTGTCACATTCTGCTTAACCAAACTTGGTCCACTTAACAGTAGTATAATTTTTAAGACTCATTCAACAGCTTAATTATTTCTACTATATTCTGAGGTTTAATAGAATTTTCTGTACTGTTGCCACTGTGACTAAGGCAGAGGAGATGTGAATGAAAAGATACTCAGTGCAAAGTTACGATTCTGTGCCACTTTATAACTTAAACTCTGTAGGTGTAAAGTTCAGAGTTTAAATGATCTACATGTTGGCCTGATTTATTACCTTCATCTGATGAAAATGCTTTCTACAGTCTACTACTTAGGACAGTGTACAAATACCACAAAAATACTTCATCTTCAATGTGCCCAAATCTTCCCTGAATTTCTTAAAATGAAGTAGAACTTATTTAAATGAAAAAATGCTGTTCCAAAACGAAAGGAGAAAATAAATATTTAACATGAGACAGTCATACTACTTCACAGGTATTCCAAAACATGGACTATTAAAGCATTTTTGAAATTAAAATTCTGATTAAAATTGTTCAAGTTTCTTGTATAAATTATGTAAGTAATGTTTTTTTGTAAAATCATTACTCAGAAAAATTTCTTATTATGCTTCCTCAAGTGTGGAAAATATAAACAAAGCCAACTACCATTTATATATACCAGTATACCTAGAATATATCCTCTGCCAAGTCATGGCCACCCACAGTACACAGATACGTCAACTGTGAACAAGCACTTGTAGTTCATTACAACTAAAGAGTCAGTTGGCCTTTTATAAGCTTAAAATTCAGTTTTGAAATGTTTATAGTGATGGGTTTATTTTTAGTAAAGAACTAGGTATTTGTCAACCATGTAGTACGCTAAATAATCACATAGAATTACATGGTTATATGTCCAAGAGCTTTTTCCTTCCATCAAATGAGTGTAATAATCTTCTCTTCAAAAGATTTTAAAAAATAAGTAGAAACCTCAAAAATAGAGAAAACAGTAGTATCATAAAATAATTTAAATGAAAGGACTTAGACATTTCCCTTAGACCCAATGAGTGCATATGGTGATAGTAACAAATATAGTTACTTAAAAAAAAAAAAAAAAAAAAAGGCATTTCGGTTTGCTGACATTGTATTTTTGGAATAAAAACAGTGATAGAACTAATCCAAACAGATGTAACTACAAAAATGCCATGCATGGAATGTACGGAGATTTTCCAAACGCAATAAAATCTTCCTCTAACATTTTCAACTATCTGAAAGTTAGCATTAAGGGTATTAAGTCAGTAAATATAGCATAAAAATGGTGAACAATCTCCTGATGAGGGCAGACAAAGGAAAAGAATATTTATCAGAAACAAAATACTTCAAATAATTATTAGACATCAGAAATATGAATAAAGTTCCAAATTATTCACGATATTTTTCATGGAACCCTTTTTCTTTAAGCTGAAAGTGACTTTCCCAAATTGGTGCAGGAAGGGAGTTACCTATGAAGAACTATATTCACAGATAATCACTGAGTTTAAGATTGATTCTGTTCATGGACAGTCACTACACATAATGTACGTAATAGTTAAAAGTCTTCAAGACTCTTTAATTAGGTATGATGCTAAATAAATATCAGTGTGTTTGAAAAGGCATTTTATTTCTGAATGTGGACAACAGTGTCCAGTATTTATCAAGAGTATTCAAGGAACCGTTTGAACCAGATATATCTACAAATGGAGAGAAAATATACTACTTTTTTCCCTACTAAAGACTTAAAGAGTTTTTGACCAATTTAATTACTAGGTAATAAATCTGCCATAATAGATTTTTAAAAAATTGTTTATTACCATGCTGGAGATTCCTGTGATGAAAAACTTAGAAAACAATTCAATGTCAATAAACCGAAAGTACCTTCTGTCAAAAGCATAAATAATTTATGGAAGGGTCCAAGGGCATATATAGGACACAAATTACAAATGTTGAAAAGGAGAAAAATGAAGACTTATTTTCCAGTCACAGGTTAATCAAAAAGGATATCCAAAACAGTTGGATCTCATATACCACAGAAATTCAGAAGATAGTACACCTTCAGATAATATACTTTAGCAGCAAATAATAAAAATCAAAGGGATTCATTTTGGCAAGAATATAAGAGTAAGAGGGAGCTGATTTTCTAATTGATTAAAAAAAAAAACCCACTACATGAAAAATATCTTCACAGTCCTGACTTTGTTGATTTCAGGTAAGTACTTGACATATACACCCTCATCTTTATACAGTGGCTCAAATATTTTATGATAAAGAAAAAATGGAAACTAAATCTTCAATTTTCTCCAAAAGTACACAGGAGGCATATATTCCTTTACTCCTCTCATTAAAGCACCATCCATTCAATTCATTTTGCAATACCAACCCAAAATTTTAGAATAAAAGGAAAGTTTTAGTGAAAATTATTACTGAAAAATAGTTAAGGCAACATAAAAAAATTTAATAGCTCCCCAAGACAACTGATTTATGTTTTAGTAGGAATAAATCATAGTACACAATACTAGAAATTTAATAAGTTAAAATATGAAGGGAGGAAAAAAACCAAAACAAAATAAAACAAAAATCCCAACCCTTAAACCTGTCATCCATTACAAATGAGTTCAGAACAAGAAAGAAAACAGTGTGCAGGTAAGCAGTTACATTTTCCATCAGGTGTGGTGTTGCAAATTTTATGGACACCCAACGTATTTCTTATAAACAAGAACTGCAGAACTAAACTAACCTCGGTCTGCGGTCACAATCCTTTGGTAAGGATGGACACGCATATCGTGCCTTCGAACTTTAGTAGCCACCGCACCTAGTTAAATTGCAATTACCAAGACAAAGTTAGAAAACATACATAAGGGGGGAGGGAAACATTAACAGCAGGTTTATCAAAATGGTTTTCAAATATTCATTTACCACAAAAGTTTAAGAAACATGTTAAGGCACAGTAGTTTTAAAATTAACTGTAATATGTCACATATATGCATCTATTAATAGTGCATTCATTTCAAACATGTTGGCCTTAACCTATCTTATCCATTCATTTACAGTATACAGTATTTCACGAACTTTATTTATTAGATGCAAACATATTTGAGCTTTACTAGTCACATATTCACTGAAGTGCCTTTCTTTCAGCAGGACTAAATAATGCCATGTTTAATACTGATAATTATTTACTAACCTTAAGACCACTTCCAGAGTTTGTTACTTTAAAAAGGTTTAAAAGCAATTCTTAAAGCCTACAGATTGTGGTTTTAAACTCTGAGTCAATAAGTATGAACTGCAATGAATTAGGTGATTAGTAAAGCAAACAGTATAGTACACTTAGCAGTCAGTACACTACTATACACTCTTTTATAAATTACCATTACTTTGTGATATTACAGACTAAACCAAATTAATAACACGATTTTACTTTATATCTATGTGCAAAAAGTGCAAGTAAGCCACTGACTGCTAGGCTAAGCTTTTTCCCCGGAGGCTGCTGAGACTAAGCATTTGTTAAATTCAGATCTGATGAGGGTTCAGTTAAGACCGATCTTGAATTCTTAGCCTTTCGTTGGGAAAGCCATACCTAAAGATAAAAGGAAGGGAATTAAAAATTAGTCATCAATGAAGATTTGATGCTAATACCAATCTCCTCACTACCACCAACACACATGTCTGCATCTGTTTTGAAGGGCAATGCTTATTTTAAGATAATTTAATGTGAGACTTTATATATAGCATGCATGTTATCTGTGTGCAAACTTACTGTAATTCAGCAATTTTAAGTAATTTTGTCAATTCTCCAAGGGGTAAATATCATGTTTTACTGCTTATGTAGAAAAGTGAAAAATAACATTTATCATAATATTCTTTTTCATTTAGGACTCATTACTATTAACCACCATATGTATGTTAATTAAGTGTCTGTATATTTTGCTCTAAATTTTGCCAGCTAATAATTAAGATTTCATAATTAAAAATTTCCCCAAACAAAAGCCATGTTGCTTTACAGTAAGAAAAAAGAGTTGCACAGTAGTGCTTCTTACTTTTTATATGCAGTAAACTGGTCCATCACCCCTTTTTCATTTAGGTAAGTAATTATATACATGTCAAATTCCACATGACAAAACCAGGGAGATCTTGAAAGTCATGAATGGCAGCTTGTGGTTAAGAGCCCCAGCCCAAGAGGAAGTCAAGAGTCCTAACTCCTCAGGAACAGATGCTGTGGGTGCAGCAGAGAGGAGTTCTGGGGGAAAGGAGCATGCATGGGCCATAGGACAGAGTATTAATAGAAAGGAAAATTTAAATAAGGTTACAGGTTACATGTTATTTTAAAAATGCTTCAAGAAATGTGCAACAGAAACAAGCCTCTCCTCAACAGCTCTGTGGTATAGTTCTGATCTATAATTACTTTATACAATGATTTAGATATAAAACATGTACAATAAAATGTATTTGTTCATAAAACAGAAGGCACCTGAGTGCATGCACACACACAGATAACATACAGAGCACTGTGGCTTTCTTTAATTGAACATGTATTTTCAAGTTTAAATCTTAAGTCCAGTTCATTTAAGATTTTAAATTTTTATGAATCAGTATTAATGCTGAGGGGGGAAAAACTTTAAAAGATCCAAGTTCTAAAAGTCAACAGCATGCATGCAGCACCAAGGTCATATACAATTCAGGAAAAAAGTATTCAATTCTGTCTGGTAAAACAAAGGGGTTGCACGGAAACGGTTTGTTCCACATTGACTGGTCGTGTTATAACAGCTGCTGTATTCTAGTCCTTCATCCAGCAAGTCAATGGGCTGAAATATCAGGCATGACTGGCATTTCAATCCACTCTATAAAAAAAAGGTATCAGTAATGTCTTTTTTAAGCACACCACTTTCTGTTTATGTAAAACTAAGCGCTTATAGTATGACCTTAATTTCTGCCTCCAGGGTGACTCCAAAATCACTGACTTAGTGTTTACGTATCTATGCCATACTGTACTACTGAAATTAAAGGAGTATACCTCAAGTTTAATGTTAACTAGAAATTTAAGAGACAAAAACTGAAAATCCTAAAGGATACATCTATTACTTTGGTTCCATTTTAAGTGATTACTTAAAAAAAAACACAATATTACACATTTCTTAAAATTCTCAAAATATTTTCACATAGAAGTTTAAATTTTAGCTGCCAAATAAAATCGGTGAGATGAAAATATAACCGTGGGAAATGGAATTGATGGAGGCCATACAGCAAGGGGTGGGACCTAAAATAAGAAGTCAAGAACAACTGCAGTAATGTTAAAAGCAGAAAATATTTCTTTTTCAGAATTTACATAATAAATTCCTCAACCAAAGTGAATTTGAGTTACCAAATGAATCTAAACAAAACTAAGGAGTAGTTATTTAACAGGGGAACTATTAAACTAAAATAAAGTTTGCAGTTTTTCCTAATAGAAACTTATTTTTCCTCCTTAAAATTGATAAAATCACTTCAAAAGTTTGGGGCAGCAAATTGATAAAGAATGTTATTAACCAGTTATAGAGAAGAACTTACCTAATACACCACTGGGTTCAATAGGGTACTCAAGGATCGATGTAGCTGGTGCCAACGTGTAGGGGTATTCATAGGGCGTGTAGATTAACCCAGCCTCGGGCCCTGGAGGGACTATTGCAGCAGTGGGGTGAGGAGTTCCGTTTGGCATGACAGCGGTCTGTATTTGTCTGATCAAAGGCATTATGGTAGGACCAGCTGGCGTAGGAGTACGAAGGGCAGCTGGAGGAAGGACAGGTGCAGGCCCAGTAATGATCCTTGGGGCAGCCTGGGCTGTTGCTGCAAGAGAAAAGGCAAGGGCTGCTACAGTAAGCAAAGAAATTTAGAAAGAAGTACAGGGACAGCAGTATAAAATATGGGAAAATGAGAGGGGAGTAGGAAAAAGAAAGGAAAAGCAAGAAAGAAGAAAAATAAAAGGAAATCATTAGTACATGCATGGATCATACAAAAGTGTCAAAGCACACCAATCATATGCAATCAGCTTTCCCTTTCTCAACGTGATTAAAATGTGTAAAAATTCAAAAGCCACTGTTAAACAAAAACAAAAAAAGACTGTTAAAATGTATTTATTCACATATTTGATAGTTGTCTTTTAAGATTTCATGAGACTAAAGGTGCATGCAGAAGCACAAAAATATGTTTGCATTTAAAAAGTGTTACTGAAAAAATGTATAACTGGAGTCCACAGAAACACAGTTTTTGGTGTATTTTCAAAGTGAAACTTCAGTTTTAAATCGAAGAAAAAATAATTTTTGTTCTATGAAGTTAGGCAAGTAAACATTAGGTATATATATATTACCTAAATCTTTATGGAGTCTTATTTCTAAATTCATAATTAAAAATGACATGCGCTCTCAACCATTTATAAAGCAATTATTTTTAAACCCACTGTATTGTCTACATTTTTGAAAGGTAAAACTTTTAAACTGTATTTTTAAATTAGTACTTTAAATATGCTACTATGTTCACATAAATGTTAAGTGAACCTTAAGTTGTCTCAAAATGTAAGTTTCACATTGTTTCATATTACATATACAAAGCAATCATTTGTAATTTATAAAAGCATGCACACGTCTCTTAAAAAGAAAATGCGGACTGAAAATAGTTACTACCCACTGATCTCTGTGAACTCACATATGAACTCAACAGGGTAAAAATACTGGAGGGGAAACATGCAAGCAAAAAAGAACTCAACTGAAGGGTCATTTCATTGAGATATACTTTAAATGACTTATTAAAAAAAAAGCTTTCAAAATTTTGTCTTTTGGTTAAAATGTAACAACATGAGCTGAAAGCTTTAAATTCTTGAAATTCTTAAATTTAGAGGCTGAAATTTCATTTGAAGAATAATACCCTAAATAAGTATCAAGAGAGAGTTTTAATTAATGGAAGCATCAAAAACTGGACGGTTGGTCCCATAGTGACACATTTACTCTAATTGTTTACATGTTATGCTGCCAAAAGGAGAGAGGCTTTAGATAAAATAGCTTAGACAACAGCACCCTGGCTGGGGTCAGTTCTCATTCTTACGTGATTTAATGTTGGCATCTCTGTAAGTGCCGTTCAGAATTGCGAGTTCCATTAGCTGCATCTTCTTTAGGCTGTCTTCTCCTTCTGCCTGCACACAGAAAACACAAGAAGAATAAGCATTTGAGATTGTCCCTATACCTCATAGTTAGGTCTACATACAAGCCTTAAATAAATACCACGTGACTACAGCCACCTGTTTCAATCAGAAAAATAAGATTAGGAACTGAAAGGTGCTGACATACTGAAGGCTATTTTTTCAGTGATGACATGCTCTAAATGGTCTCTGGCCACAATTCTGTTTGAACAAGTTTTAATATATGCTACACTGATTTAAAATTCTCCTAAAAAAAAAAAAAGCTTTGTACTGTTTTAATATCCCAAAACTCAGATGAGTTCAACAAAAGAAATAAAAAATGCAATTTATTAAGAACTTAATGAACAGAAGGTATAGAAGCCTATTATACAAGATTTTTAATGTGGTACTCAGGTAAGACAATTTTCTTATTAATTCTACAAAAGGAAAATTTAGATTAATTGCAATTATAAAAGTTCTAAAAACATATATTCTACTCTTTATGGTCCCTGTCACCTATCAATCTGATAGGCAAGTGTTATTAATTCTACCATACTCTACCTCTAGGGCCACCATATGATACACTGTCCAAACCAAGAAACATTAAAAGCAAAAAGGAGCACTAATAGTATCTATGCCACTAAGAAAGAACTACAAACATCTCTGATAATGAGAATGTCTGGCCAAACTGATTTACCTTTGATTCATCCTAATCCTTCATGAATGATCCTTAACTTGTTTGAGACATTATAGATACAGTACCCAAACTACTGAACTATTGTTAATGATGACTGTTAATCTATATATAATCTATATACTCAACTTGTATCTAATAGTCAGATTTACTATTTAAATTTGTGTCCCTAACACAAATTTTATCTTAAGATTTTCAACATTCTCATGTCTTAAAATCCTCTCAATGTTGTTACTATCAAAACCAGAAAAGATATAAACTACCTATCATCTGAGCCTAAACTACCATCTTAAATCAACTAATTTTTCACTATTTTACATATATTCTTTAGCATTAAAAATCAAGATTAAAAAAAAGAAGAAAAACAAACAAGGGCTAGTGAGAGAGCTGGCCACCGAGACCAGGCACACCTGTAACCCTAGCACCTGGGAGGCTGAAAACAGGAAGATCAATATGAGTCCAAGCTGCATAGTGAGACCCTGTACCAAATACATTAAAAAAAGAAAATCAGAAAAAAAAATAAAAAAAAAATGAAGTTAAGATCCTTCCTTGTTACTAGTCTGTGCATCTCATTTCTTCCACTGCCAATGTTCCTTTATTGGTTGGTCAACCTACCCATTTCTCTTTCCAAATCCTACCTATTCCACAGACTCCAAAATGCTACCTTTGTGGGGCTGCCACTAGGTTATATAGCTTCTGTCTTGAATTACAAAGTTTTTGAATATCACCATTTCCAAAGTGAGCTCCAAGAAGACAAAGCCTATTTCTTGTTTATTAATGTCTCAACCCAATAGGATAAGCTTGAATCAGCCACAGTAAAAGGAAGTAGCAGCTGCAAACCCACTTTTGAAGTCAACCTGAAGATGACTGTAGGGTTGAAACAGTATTCCCACTTCAATGCATTATACAGTCAGTCATCAGGATTTAATATTTTTTAAGACTGATTGATTTGGTATAGGGTCTCACTACACAGCTCAGACTCATAGTGATCTTCTGTCTAAGCCTCCCCAGCACTGGGATGATGGGTGTGTGCCAGCGTGCCCAGTTTCGGTGGCTGGCTCAGCAAGCCCAGGGTTTTGAGGCCAGTGTGGCATGCGGTACTGGGGATTGAACCTGGGTCCTTGTACTTGCCAGGCAGGCGCTCAGACCACTGAGCCCCAGCCTCAGATCTAATATTTAAAAAGAAAAATGAATCAATGATACATTACACTGACATAATACTATTTCTCTGATTCCGAAAGAGGGCAGATCTATAAGTGCAATTGTAATGGTGTAACAATCTTAGGCATCACAGCAGTGAATGGTGTGCTGTAGTACAAAGTAAACAGAACTGCTGGGTGGACTTTTAATAAATCACAGATAATTAATGAAAAGCATGAATAAAAACATGAAGATTAACATTTAATGTACCATTGATAATTTTTTTTAAAAAACCTACTCTACAACAGAATATGGGAAAAAGTATTGTGGAATTGCTATTCCTTGACTCCCATTAGCTTGTGCAAAGATCAATAAAAAAGCATGACTTTTTTGAAAAACAAATTACTGGATAAAAATAAGAAAACCATAACTAGAAAAAAAAAACTTCAAAATCTATTATGACAAAATGAACTTTTAAAAAATGTGCAACAAAACTATTAAATTTAAATTTAAATTAAGGTTCAAAATTGAGTATGAGACCAAAAAGTAATACTGAAAGTATTATATATTATACTCTACATGAAGGAAATAGCATGCACACTGCTTTCAAACTTGAGAATGTCAGAAAAAAAGTTGAAAACAAAGACGAGGGAAAAAAAAGTTTCAAAGAACAGGCAACTGAAACCATGTTTGAAATCAGCTGCTTCTTTTGGATATGAAGCACTCATTAGGTGATGATGATATAATGCCAAATATGGGAGAAAACCAGAGAAAGTTGATGGCAGAAATGAATGTGTGCATACCAGTTTCTGTACATGCACACATCTTCGCAAGACCTGAAAATGGAGCAAAGATCACCAAAAGAGGAAAATAAAATCAGAGTAGCAAAGTCTTCACTGAAAGTACTGGTGCTACTAACCACAATGGTATCATCGGCTGAAGTTGATAATAGATTATGTATGCTGGGCTGGGGCACATTATGGCAGGCTAAATTAATGTCTCCCCAGAAAGCTTGTTTAGTTCGGTGGCACTCAAATTTCAGCAGACTGTCTTTCTGGAGGTGAGCCTCACCCTCCCGTATGTAAGTATACTTCTATCACTCTTAACATTCTTAGTATTTTTACCAGTCTTAACCACTCTTATGACACTTTCTCCACTCTTACACATAGAGCATGATGTGTCTCATGAAAAACAAACTTCACTACAGTATTATTTTCACATGGAAGAGATTATTTTAACTTGTTATTGTTGGGGCAGAAAATTGGCATAGGAACTTGCATAAATCCCACTAAAGGTATACTGTCATACTTTTTTCAAACCTAGGTGGGGAGAAAGCTCAGTGGCATAAGCGCCTGACTGGCAAGTGCAAGGTCCTGAGTTTGATTCCCAGCACAACCAACCAACCAACCAACCAACCAACCAACCAACCACATTTCCCCTTAAACTCTTAATTCTTGTCCTTTTGAGTGTGCTGTACTTGAGCTTCAAGCCAGTATGTCTGTTCTAAAGGGTAGGTAAGCAGGCAGTAATTCTTGAGATTGAGCCCCGTACCCTTGGATATGTTAATAAGCAAGTGCTCTGCCACTAAGCTATATACCCAGACATTTATTTTATATTTTAATTTTGGACAAGATCTCATCAAGTTATATAGTATGGCTCTTTTTTTTCTAGTCAAATGGCTCTGTGGCTTCTACTAGTCAGCAATTATAGCACCTTTGTATTGCTTTGGAGATAGGGTCTTGCTGTGTAGTTAAGGCTTATCTTGAACTCACTATGTATATCTAGCCTGTCCTCAAACTCACTGCTATACTCCTGTCAGGGTCTCCTATATGCTGGGATGTATCACTATGCCTGGCTTTTTTTTTTTTTTTTAATAATCCACTTATAAATTTACTGTGAATATTACAAGATAAGATGAAGGTAACAAGTACCTGATTCAATAAATAATGATGACATTGTATATATAATCATTTTTTTAGGTATCTTAGTTTCACAATTTTTTTCTTTTTCTTTTTTTAAACTTACTGAATATTTATCATGTATTACACATTGCTTCAAATATTTTACTCACAGTAGACTTATATATCAAATATAACATCCTAATTTCTAGATATTAAAACTGAAACTCAGAGATATTAAATAATGTCCTTTAGGTTGCTAGGAAGTAGCACAATAAATGTCCTTGGCCGAACATGCCCTCTTCTAGAACATTTATGGATGGTTATTTCATAGCAAGTTGCTTTTTAACTTTTCTAAGATTCTGCTCTGTAAGAATAAAGCCTGATGACTCAGGAAATTAGATTATGGAAGGGTAACTAACACACGGATTCAGACAGTGAAAAGCAGATTAAATACATACTTAACATATTACTAGCATGAGTTACATTATTTTAATTTTCTCCAAGTAACATATATGAAAATTGTTAACAGAAATAATATTTTAAAATTGGAGTACATAGACGAGTGTTAGAATACAGTTGGATGATCTACATAACCTGATTCTATTTTTTATTTTCTTTTAATTTTTAAATTTTTTTTCCCATAATTTTATTGAGAAACAAATAGCAATGAGACAGTTTCAAATCAAATTGGTAGGACAGTTTCAATAATCAACACACTGCATATATTCTCCCTAGCGGTTAATTGCTGTACAAGATGCGGACATGAAATCCTATTTACAAACACTATTAGAACAAATCCCTCTATTCATTAAGAGAATGTAACTATATATCTATCCTAACCACTTTGAATACACAGATACAAAATGGACATTCATCTGTATCCCCTGTTTTTGTTATATTCCGTTATTTGAATATTGTAGGTGTGTAAACTCAGCAAAACATTCTAAAAGAGTCCAGTAGCCCATAATAGTAATGGGTCTTCCGCTTCACTAGCAATGTCAGAAATTGTTGGCCTGAGTCCCCTACAGCTCAACATAACAGCATGGCTTTACTTCTTATATTTCGTTATTTCGTTTTTATACTTTTCTGCTGGATGGTTAAGACCAAGGTAAAGCAGGACCTATGCAACAAGAGTTGTAGCTTTTGGGTCTGAGAAGGTCAGTGAAATCCCCTCAGGATTTATCCTGAGATCCTGTACCTCAGATTGTAGAACCTTTGTCAATGTCAGACATATGGATGAGTCACGGCCATTGTGTGGCCAATGTGCTCTCTATGAAAGCCTGTGAGAATGTTTTCTCTCCAGGTGACTCTCCTTAGGCACATTCTACAACACTGATCACTTTCCTCTTTGGCCCCATAATCGATTCCTGGATCAGAAAATTTGGTACACTACCGAGTTACATGACGTTACAGTACAAGTTCTCATATGTCCTGAGTCTTAATTGACCTTGGAAGGCTAGGGCCAAAATGTTGTATGCCTGGCTTTTAATTAGACTTTGTTCACAGTAGGTAATAACTGATCAAATATGGCATCCCGAAGTTACATATCTTAATTCTAGGTATTCCACAGGTAACTTTAGAACATTGATCAGGGACAAGAATAAGACCACAAAAACTATTTTACAATGCTGAATTCAAAGGATTATCCGCAACCCCAAAAGTTCTCTTTTTTAAAGTATTTGCCATATGATTTAAATTCTTTAGAAAATTGAGGTGTAATGTCCTTTTTTGGGGGGAAGGCAGGGATAATGGGAATCAACTCAGGACTTCGCATTTGTCAGGCAGGCGCTGTGCCACTAAGCTATTTAACTGGACTATGTGGTATAATATTGATGCAGTGAAATCCCAAGATCTTAAGTATAACATTGGATCAACTGATGAATGCACACCAAGATATAGAACATTTACAGCAACCAAGTCACCTTGTGTTTGAAACACTAATCACCATCTGATTCTTTTTTTGTTTTTGGAGGAACCAGGGATTGAACTCAGGCCCTTGTGCTTGCCAGGCATGAGCTTAGTCTACTGAGCCATCTCCCCAGTCCTACCATCTGATTCTTATTACACCAGTATCACACCTATTCTATAACTTCACGGAATAGAATCTAATTCTTTTTATGTTTATTTACTTTTCTTCAGCACCATATAACTGACACTCATATATGCCACTGCATGTAACTGCAATTCTTCGTTTTAACAATGGCTGAGTAGTACCTATTCTTCTGCTATAGATAATTGTTTTTATTTTTGGATATAATGAATACAGCTGCAGTCAAAATTCTCACCTATGGCATTCTGTGAATACTATAGTTTTCATTTTTCTTAAGACAAAATACTAACAGTGAAGTTGCTAGGCCATAGGTAAATGAATTACATAGGGAGTATTATGTAAAGGTTATTAAAACACTACAAAAGGTATTTACTTTTTGAAACAAAGTTTTAAAATGTAACAAATACTTCCAAACAGCTAAAACCTGTAAAATCAGAATTGTCCTGAGATTCAAGAATTGCTCAAATTTGCAGAAAGATAATGGACTATAGGTTGTAAAATGTCTTCAATAGGGTGTAGCAGTGATGGCAAACCTACGGTGTGTGTGCCAAAGCAGGATGTTATCACTGAAAGTTCTAGTCATAACTGGTAAGACAAACACTCCTATAATCTAATTTGTGACAGAAAAATACACTAAGTGGGATAAATACAAGTTGTAAACATGCCTTTCTGAATTTTGGGAGTTTGCAAGTATGGATAAAAGATTTATAGATGTATAGAAAGGAATATACTTAAATTTACACATATAATGCAGTAAGATATAGGTATGCTATCAACTATGTTTAAGAGCTACATTAAAGTGACAGAAATAGGTCATGTTTAATAGCAGGACAAATAAGGGCAGCAGTTTTTTTTTTTTTTTTTTTTGTATTTTTTTTTTTGGGGGGGGGAAGAGTCTGCAGGGTGTTCAGGGTCTCACTACTAGATCAGACTCATAGTGATTCACCTATTTACAGCCTCCCAAGAGCTGAGATTACAGGTGCTATCATGTCCAGTCTCAATTGCCGTCTCAGCGTGATCCAAGGGCAGGGCCAGCATAGCAGGCCCAGGATTGAATCCCCAGACCCCGCTTGCAGGCACTTTAATCTGCTGAGCTATTTGGCAGCCCTGAGGGCAGCAGTTTTGAATTTTTAGGTTAAAAAAAATTCTACTTTATTATGCTGTTCTACTTTATTAGTAGTAGACATTAGATCATTACTTAAGCATATATACCATATAACAAAACTAATTTATTGGTACTATATTATCCCTGAGATGTAGATAAGATGGCCTATCCAAAGTTATACAACTTCACACTGCAAAACTAGCTTAGACTAGGATATGTCCATTCAAACTCTTCAGGTTTAACAATTACATTTCATTTTCTTTTCCAAGGTTATGATGCCTTAAGTACGAGTATATTCTGAATTTATCAGACTTCACATTACAAATGAAGCCAATCATATTCACTTATTAATTTTAAATACAGAAAGTAACACTAAAAGCACTACAAAAATATATTATAGAGCTGAAACAAATGGGCAAATATCCTCAAATCATTAAAACTGCATCAAGTAAAAAATAATTTGAAAATAACTTGCTTATGAGAAAAATCCTCAAGAAATTGAACACTTATACAAACAGCCATATCTACAACATTGTGTTTCTGGTCCCTTGGCATAGATCTAATGTTTTTCTACCTCCACATTAGACTGGCTCTTGTTTAGAAACATTGTTTTCATCCAATAGCTGAATAACTAACTATATTCCTTTGCAAGGCTACAGACTTTTGATGACTCTCACATAGACTAATATTACTCGCATAAAATTATGCTATTTGGGGGAGAATCGATCACATACATTCATGTGCTCTCATCTTTACTACATTTTGATCTTTATTTTTCTATGAATTTGAAATAGCACGTAAAGACGGTTCTCAAAAAATCATGATTAATTTACTTGAGGATTAAGAGCTAACCAAACAAATTAAGAGAAAACAAAGAGGGATCAAATTTTATAAAGATTTTAATACCAAACTAATTTTTGCTTATCTTGCCAGTTTTAGCAGACTAAAGACTCTCAAAGTACATCACTGACTTAAATTTAAATAAAGGGCTTTTTAAGAGATAAAATAGAAATTTCGAGCTTTTAAAAAGCTCATCCTGCTATTCATAGGCCCCAGTAAGATGAATGATTTGGGGCATAAAATTTAGCACCCCAAAACAGACAATGGTCAGGTGGAATGGGTAAGAGTTAAAAACAAAAATGTGAAACAAAAAAACCGTTCCAAAACAAAAAAAACTTGACAAGGCTTACTGATCAGTTGGGTGCACAGGGTGAGGGACACCAAAAGTAATGACTGGTGTTTAGGATTTTGGATTAAGCAATAAAGTAGATAATGGTCCTATCCAATGAGATGTTCATAGCTGAATACGAACTGGGTTGATGTACTCCATCTTATCCTATAGAACTACAGATACTGTTTATAGCACTTTCAGAAATTTCCTGAAACGATGCATGAAGCTTCAAGCTAATCTGCATTTACATGCTTTGAAATGCTTAGTCTAGCATTTTATAATCATTTCTCCTTTGCCATCTGTTTTTCTGTGGGGCTCTCTCAACTGAGACATAGTGAGTGGTGCTGTTAAGCAGCCACAAGAACTGGTTGAGGGGAGAATGGATGTGCTCCCTTGTTTAGTGCCTCTGAGCTCTATACTTTCAAGCAGCAGTTGTTTCTAGCTCAACATTTCTTTCCTGGACTTCCTATAGCAGTAATACCAGCCAAACAGTATCCAGTCTGTTAAGCTCCTCAGGTTTCAGCAGAAGATGAGCAGTTCTATGTCAGAGGCCTCAGTGTTCCAGCTTCACAAGACACTCTCTTAACATATCTACAGTCTAATAATAGTACCAACAACTTCTATCTGATCTCCTTTAGGGTTACAGCTATATCCTGCTGTTTCTAAATTTTCCTTTCCTCAGTTTCCAATGCCTGTTTGACCAATTTCTTTAATCTCTCTGTTGAAACACCTAGTATGGTTTCTATTTTCCTAACCTGTGGAGAAAGTAGGTAGCTCTCCATTACCAATTCATATAATCTGAACTGGCATTTATAACCATTCCAACATTTTCTGCTCTTGTGCCACCGAACTTACATTATGAGAAGTCTATATGAACATTCAGTTTTGATCATGCTCAAGTATTATTTCTTCTAGCTCCTTTATTTTCTTTGATCCTATCTTATTTCCTTTTTTGAGTCTTGTATTTTCAGTTATATTTATTTATATGACATTAAAACTGAAAATTATCTACTATCATATAAATAGTGTATTAAGCCACACACAAAATGAAGTTCAGAAAACTACAGCATCAGAGAAATTGTAAGCATTGAGACTAAAAACTCAATAGTGACTCTGAGTGAAATCTGAACTTCTCTGCATAGGAAAGCCTCTTCACTTCACATGGGCAATGAAACCTGCTGAACTCTGTAAAGTGTCTTTTTTAGTTTAAATGATAGGCCGAATGACTGTTGTTTCCCACAAATTCATGTTAAATACACAATGAGAAAAAGTCTCATTCATCTTTTTTTTTTTTTTTTTATAGAACCTGGGACTGAACTCAGGCCCTTGCGCTTGCCAGGGAAGCGCATATTACACTGAGCCATCTCCCCGGCCCCTCATTCATCTTTTTATATTTCCTGCTACCTACCCTACTTGATACACTCCCCCTTAATTGTAGTACTTAGTTTAGCAGAAACACTTCGCATAGGTAAACCAAAGAGTGCAAGGAACACTCTAAATGGAAAAGTTTAAAACACTCAAATCCTACATAAACATGATGATATCCATTTCTTAATGAAGATTTTTCACCTTATGATAGAATGTTCTGCCTTTCTTCCAAAAGACATAAAGAGGTCCATTTCAAAGTAATGATGATTTCAGGAAAAAAAAAAAAAAAAAAAAAGACATGTTCCAATGTTATGGTTTGGATCTAAAATGTAACTCTAAAAGGCTCACTGAGGCTCTAAGGTAGCACTTTTGAAAGATGTTTTGAAGTAGGTCTTTAGGAAGGTGACTGCATCATGAGGGCTCTAACTACTCAGTAGATTAATTCAGATGTATTCATTAACTGGTGTTATTAAGGGAAGTAGTAAAAGCTTAGACTGTGGATCCTAGTGGAAGGGACTGGGTCACAGGGGCATGACCTAGAGGACTACCTGTTGCTCCTGACTCCCTCTTCTCTGCCTTTTTACCTTTCTGATTTATCTAAGGTGAGCAACTTTCTGCTGCTATACCCACACCTGGAAGCCATGCTGCTGGCTAACCACGAACTAAGACCTCTGAAACAGTGAGGCTACTTAAATCTTTTCCCTTTTAAATGGTCTTTCTCAGCTGTTTTGTCAGTGACAGAAAGCTAACACATTCAATGATAAGAGCTTATTCCAACCACTGTGACACAAACTGTAATTTAATTCTTTTACACTGAACAGGGATGACAAATTATTTTATTTTATACTTTATAACCCACAATTTAGGCTACATATTACCATTACAGAGCCACTTTGTTAATTTTGTAGACAAAGAGACCTCTAAAGTTGTTTTTATATTTTAGGTGGATATTATTAGATAACACGGCTGGACTAGAAAAGTAGGATATACACTACAAGTTGGAAACTTAAGAGTGATCTGTTTAGGAGCAGAAGATAAAAAAAAAAGTAAGGACCTCAAAATAATGATGACCTAAACATGTATTAGTAGTGAGAGGCAGAGAAATCAAACCAAGAAGACTATGTAACTTTAGCGCTGGGAAGGCAGTGTGAAAATGAGCAGACCCTAGCAAATTCAATGTCTTACAAAAAAGTTCTTACAAAAAAGTTGTCTTACAAAAACTCCTATTTTGAATGAGTGCTACGTCTAGGACACGGAAAAATGAAATCTTTCATTCAATTTTATCAACTATTAATTAAGTAGCAAAGACCTACTGTTTACCTGGGGATAAAAAGAGTATTCTATGATTTCTTAAGGGATAAACAAAACGTATCAAGTCAATGAATTCATTGTAAAGTAAGCAAAAAATAAACTAATGAAAAGGTTAAATATTGAAGAGTTGACTACTAGGAACAAAAGAATTATTCCAGAATTAAAACTTGGAATTCTGCAAGCCAACTGTGAGAAAAACACTTGCACTGCCAGACCACCCCATACCTTACTTTAGAGGGCAGCAGTGATGTAAGAAGATGCTGTATTTAAGAACTCTTATGTATTACTAACAATTATCAGGGTTCTTAGGCAAGCTGATGATGCATAGTCATCCTGGGACTTGGTCCATAACTTTATTCACTATGACTGCTATGCTAGCATATATTGTGAGTTTTATAAATATTAAGAACTGCAACATATTCATTAATATGATGAGCTTATGACTTTTTAATAACACATATTAGTAGTAACAAAATGTGGGAAACAATGAGAAAGTGATAAATGTTGGAAAGCATTTTAAGAATCCAAAGATAAGAGCCACCAAAACTTGTAAGCTGCAGATGATAACTGGGTGACCTCAAAAGTGTGGGTGAGGATTAGGGACATGACTCAGTGGTAGAGTTCTTTCTTGCCTTGCACGTACAAGGCCCTGGGTTCGATCCCCAGTACCACATACACATATACAAATTTTGACCTACTGCTTATAATCCCAACATGTGAGAGGTTGAGGCAAGATCACTTGGAGTCCAAGGCCAACCTGGGCTACAAAGGGAATTCAAGGCCAGCATAATAAACTAGACAGTGAGACCCTGTTTTCTTTTTGTGTGTGTGGCGGAACTGGGGATTGAACTCAGGCCCTTGCGTTTGCCAGGGAAGGGCTTATTCCACTGAGCCATCTCCCTGACCCTGAGACCTTGTTCAAAAACAAAAACAAAACATCTGGGTGAATATTTTAAGTTGTACAAAGGTCCACATGAGTACTGAGAAGGGGACAAGCACTCTACAGCTGCCAAGGAATTCCTCATGAGGTCATCAAGGAAGTCTGCCTGTCTCAGGGACTTTTCCACCACATACACAAAAACCATCTATTCTGTCAAAGATATCAATGGTATACCACTCTAGGGAGAAGAAAACTGATAGCAACAAATTCTTAAGGAAGTGTCATAGTTCTACTTGGATCATAACCAAGGACTGAAAGGAAACTAAATCCCTCTTGATTTTCACAGACTCAAGAATCATTCCAAATCTATAATCTTCTACATTATATCTTAACTTTTAATCATAATTTAGTATTCTATGAAAATTTCATTTTTTATTAAGATTTCAATTATAAATGGGGATTTTTAAAATAGCTGTTACCAATTTTATATCTTTTTAATTAAATAAACTATCAAAAAGTTTTCATATTGTTGTCTTTTAAACCTTAAGAAAGAGGGCTGAGGATATAGGTCAGCAACATAAGTGCCTGGCACTCACAACATCCCAAATTCAATCTCTGGTAAAGAAAGATTTTTTTTTTTAAGTTTACTGAAGGGCCCCACCAGGTAGCTCAGCAGATTAAAGTGCCTGCTTTAGGCAGACACAGGGACGGTTTCAATCCCCTGCTATGGGCCGGCTATGGCCCGGGGGCACGCTGAGACTGCATCTGAGACTGGGCATGGTGGCGCACACCTGTTATCCCAGGACTTGGCAGGCTGAAAACAGGAGGATCACTAAGAGTCTAATCTGTGCAGTGAGATCATGTAGACCCTGTACTAAATACATAAAAAAAAAAAAAAATAAAATAAATGAAGTTTACTGAAACACTTAACTAGGATGTATTTTACCTAACAAAGAGATGAAGTCTGCCCTCTTGGGAGCTCACTCACTGGAGGAGAAGGGATGAAAACAGATAAACAATGTAAGAAAGCAAAACAAAAGCCTGATAAGGACTTTCTAGGATCATACCATAAACACACCAGTGGTGAATAGGACACACCTTTGCAGTCAGACCATGTAAGAGCTTAAGAGCAAAGGATGGCAGTTTTAAGAAAAACTAAAATCATGGTTAAAAAAAAAAAAAATCCACTATACAGAATATGAAAGAATGAGTCTTATGAAGTAACAGTAATATGCTAGGCTCAAAAGGAGATATCAGAAGTCACTCAAGTGTCTTTAACTTGAAGAAAATCAGAGTTAGATTTGTGTTTTAGAAGTACATTATCACTTTAGCTCTACAAAAAAGATGAAGAAATATAAAATCACAAAGATTAAAGGGCAAGGAGAGATTCCTAACTCAAGTGACAGAATGATTCTGGACCATATTATTGCACTGTAGACAGAGACATGTAAAGAGGTATGAGAGACAGAGGGTGAGTAAAATCAACTTTTATCTGTAGAGTGATGGCAAAATATTATAAATATTCGTAAGATTGTAAATCTAGATCATAATGAAATGGTTCTTTGTTTACTTCAAATGAGGCTTCACCTATTATCATTCACTAAAATACTTTTAATCAAGATTATTACTCTTTACACCAAATCAAGCTGGAAATGTAGTTTGTTGTTCCTGAACTGAATGTTTAGTCTATCTAAAGTTGCCCCCTTTTTGCCCTTCTCAGTCTCCTGGCTTTCTCCAGACTTTTCTTTGTGCTTCCTTTTCCTACAATCCATTTCCTATGCTGAATGCCTCAATCTTAGTTCTATTATCTGCTCTTTGCAGTCTCCAGGCTAAATATTCAACTTCTAGCCACAAAGAAAGAACTGAAATCCACACTTCCAGTTCAGACCCACCCTCTAAGTAGTCTCCTATATCCAAATGCCATCTCATCCTGGCTGTATTTAAGGCAGAACTTGTAATTTCTACTATTAAAAAAAAAAAAATCTAATCACTGATCATGTTCCCTCTTCTCAGGGACTAGTAGCACTATCCACTTATTTTTATACAACTGAAAATTCTGGAGCTATCTATACACAATGCCTTCTTGTCAGTCAGACTTTACCAATTTCCCATTTTACCTCTGAAATATATGCTTATTGCATTCAGTTCTAAGTCCATTCTCACTTCTCAGATCCAAATACCAACAGGCTGAAACAGCTATATAATTTTCTTAAGAATTTTCTGTCTTTGCAAGGAAGGCCTCTAGTTCCCTCCTGTCTTTACCCTACAGCCAGAATGGCTGTGACAGAATAAAACAGAACTAGATCACCTCTCCTTACCACTATTCAGCAGTACAAATCCTTTCAAAAGAAAAGATCAACAGCCTAAAAAGTACCTGGCTAGAGCCATTACTTCCTTGAAATCTCATCTCAATCTCTCCACAAATCAGTCACAGATCTTTCAGTTCTTAAAACGGTTAAACTTTCATTCTTAAAAATACAGCTCTCCTGACATCTAATTTACACACGCAATGCTTAGAATGCACAAGTCAATAGTTTTGGGGATACTATACTTACAAATGTACTCAATCATTATCACACAATAAGTTCCTTATGAATTTACAACACACCAACCTAATAAAATTGAAAACTGACAGAAAGGTTAAGTGACTCGGGAAAGACTTTACATTAATTTGTGTTTAGGTTCTAAATTACTACAAAAAACAAAAACAAGGAGTATTTTGAAGAATTTTCAGCCACCAATTCAATCAACATTTACTGATAACTTACATGTGTGTGAGCCAATGACAGAGGATTTCATTTATGTCCCTGAAGTGTCTACAGTCACAGCAAGAGGGACACACATAAACAAAAATTCAGTTGCAATTAATAATGCATATTACTATACTACTACTATAGAATACATATTATGAGAATTCAGGAGAAGTGCTTATATGTTAGGAATCAAGTGGCAGATTTTACAGAGAAAATAAGGTCTAACTGGAGAAGGGAGTTCAGTGTACATTAGGAGGATATATTCTACTGGACATAATCATATGGATATTCTATTAGCACCCCAATTCACATCTCTAGAACAATGTAAGAAAATACAGATGTGTTTCTCATAGAGGATCTATCATATACAAATAAACAAAGGATATTTTGGGAACTGTTAGTTATGCAATATATGTAAGTATAAGTCTAAAGGAAAATGAAGGGCTGGTAAGACAGGTCAGCAGACTAAGCACCTGCTTAAGCAAGCGCAGGGACTGGGGTTTGATCCCTGGCACCAGAGCCATGTTGGCCCTGCCCCCAGGGCACACTGAGCCGGACACAAATCTGGGTGTAGTGGTACACACCTGTAAACCCAGTGCTGGGGAGGCTGAAAATAGGAAGATAACTACCAGTCTGAGTGGCATAACAAGACACTGTACCAATTTCAAAAAAAAAAAAAAAAAAGAAAAAGAAAGAAAATGATATGAAAGAAAGCTAGAAAGGTAAGCATGTACATGATAGAGACAAGCTATGCATGCCACACATTTTTATCACATGATGACAGAAAGCCACTGAAAATCACATGGTAAAAATAGGAATATGACATTTATATTAAAGATATTACTCTTGCTATAAGTTTCAGAGCAAGTAAACCTAATCCAATGATAACAACAGAAAAGATATAGTCACATTCTATTTGAGAGTCAGAATTTGGTGATAAACTAGATAAAATAGGGACAGGGAGAAACAGGTGGAATAAAGGTGGATGACCTTAAGGCAAAGATTGTTATTCAAACAGAAAACAAGGCAAGAATCACTATGTAAGCAGAGCAAAGAACGTGACTTTAGTTTTAAAATTCTATCTTAGATGCCTTCATGGCAGCATCAGGTGCAATGCTGAGTAGACAGTTGATCTGGAACTGTATATTATTAGTAAGCTCCAGAATAACCATCACTGCAATGGTGACAAAAGGTGTGGCCACAGAGATGAGATTCCCCAGGCTGAACAAATGAAATGAGAAAAATTTAGAAAGCATCTAGTTTTAGTTAGGATTTGACACTTGAAAAAGTAAGTATCAGATAAGAAGTTAGGAAACTGAATAATCTTACCATTTCTCATTTATATCACTAACTGTATATACTGAAATCTTGAGCCTTACAAAGTAGTACTTTCTCAATAGAATTTATGAAGTGAATTAATATTTCACGTAGCGTTTCTTTTAATTTTGAAAAGACGCAATTTTACAAATGATCATTCAGGGATCAATATTTAAACTGACGGGGCCTGGGAAATGGCTCAGTAGAATAAACACTTGCCTGTCAAGCTCAAAGGCCTGAGTTCAATCCCTGGTTCCGCAAAACAAAACACTGAGCATATTATCACTCTTCAAAGGAAAAGTATGAGTATTAGTATCACAAAGTATCTTAATTTGAAAATATGCTAACTTCCTCAAGTATTATATACTACAAAATGGGTTATAAAAATACGATGATGCTATGTCAATTTAAATGCATAAAAATTCAATATATATCTTTATATTGATTTTATAAATTAAAAGATTGGACTTTTCCCCCACTAAGGCATTATAACAATAAAAAACAAAAGACATCTACCTATATAACTCAGCAATATAGTTTCAGAGTCAATTCTCATAAAGGAGTCTTGTTACTAAGAAAGGCTAAGTCACTTTTGAAATTTTCAAAATTTAGGTATCAAAACTACAGGAGAAAAATCAAGCAATAATATGAGTTACCAAATAAGCATGTCTGAGACAATCTAAAAATGTTTATCAAAATCATTAATCTATTAAATAATTTTAATAAAAACATTAAAACATTTACAATGCCAATAAAAATTAAAAATAAGTTACACATAAAATTAAATATTGGACATTTGGTTTTCTTAGCATTAGTATCTGTCAATTAAGTATTAAATATATTAATAAGGTGAATTGTGCAAAGGTTTTGCCTATATATAAGGAACATGATGCTACTTACCAACCATCAGAAGGGCATGCAAATAAATTAAAGGGATGTATGAAAAAAATTGAACTACAGAAGATACACTGAGTAAACACCTATTTTCTTCTATTACATGAAATAAAATTAGTATTTTTTTACTAATTTAAGAGTATTTGTACAGTATACCACATATTTAATAGGGTAGTATACATTTAGTAAAACAAAATGTACTATACCCTCCAGTGAAGAGTTTATTTGTGCGATATAAACATTGCTATTCAAGAAATAACAGGTTTAAGCAATTAAAAAATCCTGCATCACAAAGCCAACATGTAATTTCTGAGGGATGCATGACATACATAATTAAAAATAGTTCTTCCTATATAAACCTTCAAAAATATTTCTTGGGAATAAACACTGCTACATTCTTCTGTGCCCAGAATCCCTAATTTTATATTTCTGATATCTTAGAGTTATGAGCTGTCTAAACTGTTTATCAACCTGAACAAATTCATGTGCTGAGTGGTGGTGTTCTTCAATGAATTCTTATGTTATTCCTGCAAAGTCTCTTTATAAAAGCTGTTCATAGTTACCATGAACAAGACATATTATCATTACTAAGGAGCTCCATCAAACAAACTCCAAGTGTACAGGAATGTCTTCTGTGGCCTTAAAGAAGCCTGAGCCACTGTCAGACCATAGAGCTAGTGTAGCTGCTCAATGACTTAATCATGTAGTATACTGACCTAAGTCTTTCAGCATATAGTGCCATATTCCTTAATTCTGTATGACATGGTATCCAAAAGAAAGGCTTTTTAATTATTTGTAAAAATTCTATTTGGAACGGATGCTGTTCTAATGCACATTTGTTCTTTGCAAAAACAAAACCCTCAATCCATGAATTTTAATTTCTCCAAGTGCTTCTCCCCAGGCTTCCTAAAGTAAAACACAATCATCATGAGGGCCTTATACACAAAATAATGACCCTTATAGCAATTTGATTCCAAAGAGCTCCACACAGATTTAGCATAGAAGGTATGGACTTCTATACACTGACTTCCATATATTTCTTTTATAATTTTCTGTATTCCACACCTAAATGAGTATTTAGGATCTTACCTGTCATTAAATTTTAGCAATACTTCAACATAACCTTAGAAACACTGGATTTTAATCAAATACAATCAATGTGTAAATATAAAGTGAGCAGTAATAACTAATGAATAAACCAAAAATGTTTATTACACTTTAATATTTATTTTTCTCTTTCGCAACTAACGTATTTTCTCCTAATATTCCTTTATCTCCTTGTTAAAACATTTTTGAAAGATGCACCTACATTTTAAGGCTACTGGCATCAGCAATAGCCAATTATTATTTTCTATGAAACTAAAACTTAATGTCTAAAAAGTTTTAATAAGTCTTCCTGCATACCTCAATCTCAAAGTTTTAAACAGTCTCTACTCAAATGTTTTTTCTAGAGGTCAGATATAAACCACCAAGGAAAGAGCTAGCTATCATTACTATTGGTATCTTAAGGACAAGTAGGGTCATACGAGCCTAAGTGAAGTCCACCCCAGATATATAGGGGATTGTTTTCTCACTAAAGTCAGTGCACCCAAATCTAATTCCTTTGAGACACAGGCTACAAAACTTGTTCTAGAAGTATCTACATACAGTTTGAGTAAATAACCCAGTTTATGGACTTGAAATACTGCAATTTTTTTTCTAACAGAATTTTTAAAGCAAATATGATACATGTAAAAATATGTACTTATTACATGCACTATACAAAATTAAAGTCAGTATCAGACTAATACTTATTAAAATAAACCAATCATTTTAACAGCATTATCTACAAATATACATAACTTTCGAAGAGAAATTTGTTGTCTAGAGCTGTCATTTTTCCCCCTCCAGAGATTTGGAACAAAACGTTTTTCGTTAAATATGTATATTGTATCCTGGTGAAAAGAAAAGAAAAAGCCTTCATAAGCTGAATGCCTGCATGGGAGCAGGGATCAACTCATTCTCATTAAGAATTTAAGAAGCCATCAGCCTTCTATACAGTTCTGCCTATAGGAGAGAAGCAAGGACTGGCTTCTCTCAAACCTGTAATTTATGAGTTTATTCAAACTCGCCAAATTGCTTTAAGTAAACGCCTCTCACATTTGAAAATTCCCATGGCAACTCATTTAGTTTGGCAGACTGGCAGACCTAAATTCAATCCTTTTATCCTGCAGCTAAACCATTACAATGGTAATTCTGCTCTGACATTCTGAAGAGACTGCTAATTACTATACTCTGGGTCCCTGGACAGATTTCCCATTCAGATTAAAATGGCTGTGCTAGGCGCAAGGCAGAGGACACCTTTCTTTATATATCCTCTCACACTACAGCTCCATCGGGAGCAAGTGCATCACTGGGATGTTTTCTAATACGTACTCTCATACCTCACAATATCCTGATAAAATCCAATGGAAAGTAAAAACACTTTCAATTGTTACTATTTGGTAAAGAACTAAATGTTACCATCAATTTATTAACAATGTAATGGAAAAACTTTTAACTTTGAAATAAAACTACATCTACTGAGTCAATCTTATGACTTATTTTAAGGTCAGAGTTATGTTTTATAATTACAATTAAAAGCTAAATGCATATGCCATTAGATTAAAGTGATTCTTTGTGAAACATGAAAAATAAACTTTCCCCGGGGCCTGCGGTGCCCACGCTGCCCCGGGGCACGCTGAGAGGGCAACTGAGAGTGGGCACTGTGGTGTGCACCTGTAATCCCAGCTCTTGGGAGGCTATAAACAGGTAGATCACTACCAGTCTGATCTAGTACTGACATCCTCAACACTCTGTAAACCCTTCTCTAAAATACAAAAAAAACCCAAAAAACAAAAAAAAAAAACTTTAAAAAATACATTTTGTGAAAGACTATTTTCACTTTATTATTTTAAAATTCAATTACACTGGCATCTGTAGTTCTTAAAAGGAAGCTAAAACTGTTTTTGTTCTGATATTTTCAAATACAAATTCCTTGAAATCCCAGGTAACAATCTTAAATTTCAAAAATCTTAGGAATTTATGTTAAATCAATAATTTAATTTTATATTGCTGATGCCGATGTATGCAAATGCCTTCGGAAAGAGATCAACTCTATATTAAAAATTGATTCTATATTCAAATTCTCAAATACCTAAAAGTAAACATGCAGAGGAAACAGAAAGCACAGGGGACAGGAGGAAGATTCCTCCCACTATAAAATAACTTCCCACAGATAAGCAATTTGAATTGTCTGAGGCTGTGGTATCTGCTGTGTGAAAGTCTGTCCTAAATTATGAGACAGACTCCTGCCTGAAATAATTTAACTGCACTAATAAAGATTAGCACTACTCAGTTTCTTAGGTTTTCTAGTTTAGTATCCTTTCTCTACTTCAAACCTATCTTCTACCTGAATTCCTAAAGAAAGTGGCAAACAGTGAAAATATGCAGATTTAGGTATATATCCCTAATCTCCAATTTTTTTTTTAGTCTTATTACAAACAATAGTCCCTCACTTCCACTGTCCTTCTGTTATATAGATCCCTTCACAGAAGATGAGAAAAGATCAAAGGTTATATGTTCATATAAAGTTCTGGCTAAGAAATAGTTCTCATTAATATTTTCCAAGTAAACTGAGGATCAACTGAAGGAAGAATTAAACTTAACTTCCATAGTACATCTGTGTGTAAGAAAGAAGCTTTTAGGGCCAGGGAGATGGCTCAGGGGAATAAGTGCTTCCCTGGCAAGCTCAAGGGCCTGAGTTCAATCCCTGGTTCCACAAAAAAAAAAAAAAAAAAAGAAAGAAATAAGCTTTTACACATGATGATAATGTTTTAGCAACGTTAATAAACAGCTCCAAAAATTTTTGCCTATTATCTCGCTGTAAGCAAAATCCTATATTGATGGAACAGTGGACTAGCAGTGAGTGTACATATCATAAACTGGGAAAAGAATTGCTTTCTTTAGGTTTAGTACTTTATGTGAGCAGTAATCGCACTTGGAAGTGATATAGCCAATGCTGAAGTTGCATATGCAGGCCATAGCATAAGCAGAAGTACAGGAAAGAAGGAGCATAGGCCTTATATAGAACTAAAGTAGCACTAGTGCCATTACAAAGTCTCTAAGGAGTAATGCATATTGCTTAGTACTTATCACTGTAGAAAATGTGCCCTATAAAAATAACTAGCATTTTGGGAGAAAACATAAGTTCTCAAAACTATAACATGGAGAAAACTGCTACAATATAAAAATGTAAAATCTTTTAATAATGCCAAGCTCTGTTCATTAAGGCCAATGGTGACAAATCTATGGCATGCATGTTGTTTTTCTTTAAAAACAAAAGAAGCAAATGTATGAGTTGTTTTTCTAAAATAAAACCTTAGTATTCAAAGTTAGTTGCAGTGTTGCCCCTTTGCAATGAAAAAGTGGGTTTTGGTTTAGTTTGGGCACTTATCTCTCAAAGGCTCATCATCACTGACAAAGACTGTGAATTATAGATAAACACATATACACACGTGTGCACATGTATTTGAAGTTCATTTACCCTTTAAGTGCCCTCAAAGAAAACATATCACTGTGAATGAATCAAAATAGGAGAATAACTGAACATTAACAACCACCTTTATCTAAATAACATTTATAGGAAATACTCTCTAAACTACTATAGGATATATATTTACATGCATACTTTTGAACTATATGTGGTATGTTCAACAAAACAGATCATATGCTGAACTACAAAAATGTCAATACGTCTGGGAGTGTAGTTTGGTGGTAGAGAACATCCCCTACCATGCACAAAGTCTTCTAGGCTTAATAAAGGGGGAAAAGAACCTTAAGTAGATTCAAAGATACTAAAATCATATACAATATGTTCCACGAACACAATAAAGTTAGAAACATGTAACAGAAAACACACAAGACTCCAAATACCTGGAAACATTTGGAAATGCCTCATGGATAAAAAATAATTCACAAAGGAAATCAGAAACTATTTTGAACTGAATAATGAAAATAAAACATATCCAGTATTTACAAAGCACACCTACAATGCTACTCAAGAGAGTAATCTGCAAAAGAAAGGTCTCAAAGTAATGTCTCAAATCACTCATCTACCTTTATAAAGTCCCCAAATAAAACCAAAGTCAAAATGAAATAGAAAAGAAAAGCAGAAATCAATGAAATAGAAAAAGAACAGGGAAAAATCAGCAAAAGCACATGCTCAGAATGCACTGAAAAAATTGAAAAGCTCTCAAGATAAACTGATCGAAATAAAAATCACTGATTAATGACATGAACTAAAGAGCACAGATCCTACAAACTTTGTGAAGATTAGAAAGGAAATATTACAAACTTCATGACAAAAAATTCAACCCAGACAAAAAAATAAGGAAAACAAACAGTTCTATAGTTAAACAAATTTTATTTGTATTATTTGTATTTAACAGCTTACACACACACACACACAGAGCAAGCCATAAATGGGGAAAAAAGTACAAGCCTGACAAAAAACTTTTATCTCAAATATGTAATATGAAATGTTCTAAGTTCAGTAAAAAGATGTCAATAAAAAAGATTCAAACAGTCACATAATTATCTTATCAATGTAAGAAGTATCAATAAAAATTACAAGTATATAAATGAAATCACAAGCAAGTTTATAAAAGTCAAACTAATCTGGAAGTCTATAACATATGCTATAATATCAATATATAAAAATAATGGAAAATGAAAACATCTGCTGAAAGAACTGGAAAATGAGTAAATTAATATACACTGATTTGAAAAACACTTTTTTTCACTACTCACAGAAGTTTGTTGTTCTAAGTATAACCATTATTACCCCTGTGACTATAAGAACTTTTACCCAAAAAGGTTACAATGCCAGTTTATTTTAGAAAGCCCATTGAAGGGATACGATAACAGTGACGTGAGTAAAAGCAAGCACTAATAAACAATCTCTTGAGGCTTTCTAATTATAAAAAAAGGTTCAGGGCTGGCCAGATAGTGCAGTGGATTAAAGTGCCTACTTAGGCAGATGCAGGGACTGGGGTTTATTCCCTAGCCCCACCCCCTGGGCACAATGAGATAGCTACAGAGACTGGGTGTGGTAGCTTGCACCTGTAATCCCAGCACTTCAGAGGCTGAAAATGGGGACCATTACGAGTCTCATCTGTTTATGAGACCTTGCACACCCTGTACTATATACAAAAAAAAGTTCAACACAAATATACAAAAGTGTGCTTTATTTTGTGTGTATAAAATTACTAATAGTACTCTAATCATATACTCAGAAACACCATTTGAGTATAAGTACTATATTAGTTACTGTACCAAAATCTGTGGAAAAGCAAAGATAAAGGCAGCACATTGCAGTACTGCCTACTGGCCAGAAAAAAAAAAAAAAAAAAAAAAAAAAAAAATCTCAAAATACACTTCTGAATATTTTGCAAGATTATCTAAAACCTCTATTTAAAAAAAAAAAAAATCAGTTTGCTACTCAACCTGCATAACAAATCAGTTAAGTAAAACCAAAAACCATAATCCTCAATAATTTCACGTAACAATTTTCTAAATAGAATCCACTTAAACTAAGTGCAGTTTTGTATCCAACTTTAACGTAACATGTTATCTCTACATACATATATACCTGCATTTGAAGTTCTACTAGCTTAAGAATTTCTCCATAATCAATTTATAAGAAATGGTTTATTTCTATCTATTGCATTCTAGTTGCTCAAAATTTGTTCTCCAAGGGATGAGTGTACAGTTAAGTGATAGAGCTTTTGCCTATCATATAGAAGGCTGAGTTGCATCCCCAGGACTGGAAGAAAATATAGACATTCCTTCTCCAATTCCACAATAATTTCAAGAAGAAAAATATGTGCTAAGTTTTACTTTATAGTTACATGAAGCTATCAAAAACTCATAAAACTGGCTCATTAATATTTTGTAGTTTTTTGTTTATAATTAAGAGAATCTTCAATACACAGAGCTTAGAAGCAAACAGCTCATTCTTATCCCTCTTTCAGAGAAGCCAATGTGGTGTCTGAAATGGCAGGTCATCAAGAGTTTAAAGTTTGGCTTGCTCTTTAGAAAAATCCTTATTAATTTATGGGAAAGTGAGAGAGAAGGGATAAACTGAAAACAAAGATAGTTTTTTCTAATTTTAGTATATGTGTTGCTGAAGTGAGCACAAAAGGTAGCTTTTTCAACCAAACTAGTAGGGGAATGATCGTGAACGTTTTAGTGCTTTCAATGACAATAGTCTGCTGCTGTAGGTGTGCCATAAGTTCACCATCACTGTAATAGGTAGATTATCATCAGCAATTGGACTGTGCTGAGGATGATCCCAGCCCCTTAACATAAACAAAATTGGGAACCTGTTGTATAGCCCTTTTCTGTAAGTGAATATAACTTAATTTTTCACAAAGTATACCACTATACATACAAGATTATGTCAGACACCTTGGGACTCTGGAGTAGGTAAGGTTAAAGTTTACAAAAGGAAGGTTTAAATAATGAAACTAATTGTACTTATAATGAAGATAACCATAGATATTTGAAGGAAACAGACTTGTCATTTAATAACATTCATATAGGGGCTAGGGAGATAGCTCAGCAGTCTAAGTGCCTGCCTGGCAAGTGCAAGGACCTGCGTTCAAACCCTGATACCACATGCCAGGCCAGCCATGCACCACGCTGGCCACCAAAACCAAGTGTGGTGGTGCAGGTCTATAATCCCAACGCTGGGAAGGCTACACAGGAGGATCACTACAAGTCTGAGCTGTGTAGCGAGACCCTGCACCCCCCAAGAATTAAAAAAAAAAAAAAAACCAAAATGTTTACATATAAACAAAAAAATTTTTGTTCTTCTAATTTGTATGGTTGATTCTGTAATGTGGAAACAAGGGAATAAAGTAAACTTGTCAAAATCAAAGGAACTGTGAAATAAAAATACCTCTACAGTACACAAGTCTTCTATATATTTTATGCTACAATTAAATGGTGCATGAGCATTTTAAAACTTTTGATTTTGCAAAGTGAATTTAGGGTATTGGACTGTTTTCTGAAAAACAAATTTAAATTACTTTAATAATGCTGAGTTTGCATATTTGTTGGTAAAAGGGTAAAACTCAATTATATACGGTTTGAAACTTTAAGCTTTTCTTCTGCAGGGTTAACAACTTAAGTTTGCAGACCAAAAAATTAGGGAAAAAGAACGGCTACAAGGATAGCCAATATTTTGGCCCTAGCCATTCAAGGACAGTGAGGACTCAGGACATAAGAACCTGTACTGTAACATCCTGTAACTCAGTGGTGTCCCAAATTTTCTGTTCAAGGAGATTATGGGGCCACAAAGGAAAGGGATCAACAATGTAGAGTGTGCCTAACTAAGGAGAGTCACCTAGAGAGAAAATATTCTCACAGAGAGCAAATTGGTCAAGGAATGGCCATGACTCATCCACATGGCTGACACTGATAAAAAATCTACAAATTGCTGTACAAGTTTCAGGGTAAACTGACCCTGTCAGATACAAAAGTTGCACTTTTTATTATATAGGTCTTGCTTTTTCATGGTCTTTACCATCCAGCAGAAAAGTATAAACTCGAGGTATAAAAAGTAAAGCTATATTAATATGCTGAGATGTAAAAGGCTCAAGTCAACAACTCTGACATTGCCAGTCCTACAGATAACACACTACTATTATGGACAACTGGACTATATTGGATTATTTTGCTCTATTCATGCACCTAAAATATTCAAATGGCAATGGTATACCCATCTCTAACAAAACTAAACAAAAATGGGGGATATAAATGAAAGACCATTTTATACTGAAAATACATATTATACATATATCTGTATATACAAATTAGCTAGGATAGTTATATGGTTACTTTCTCTTAGTTCAATGAGAAGATTTATACTAATCGCGTTTAGACAAAATATCATGTCTGCATCTTGTACTATAAATAAGTACTATGAAGACAATAACATGCAATGTATTAATTATTGTAACTGTTCTACTAACTTGTTTTGAAACTGTCTTATTACTATTTCTTTCTCAATAAAATTAATTTTAAAAAAACAAAATTCAAACAAAAGGATTTACTAGTTATATGTTAATTTATGCAAATTACCAAACACAATCTAATCTTCAATATTAATAGAAAAATTACAGCCATATCACAAGTGTAGTACATACAACCTTTATCGCTTTTATAGACCTTAAAAATCAGCTGATGCTGGAAGAAAGAATCTTTTAATAAATGGTACTGGAAAAACTGGCTTTGCACATGTTGAAGACTAAAACTAGACCCATGTCTATCACCATGTACTAAACTACAGTCAAAATGGATCAAAGATTTAAATCCTAAATCTTCTGGAAGAGAAAGTAGGTAGAGATCTTGAAGATACGGGGGTAGGGAGAGAGGTCATAAACAAAAACCAAACTGCATGGGAAATTCTTCAAAGAATCAATACCTGGGATCTCATCTTTTTGAAAAGTTTCTGCATTACAAAAGAAATCAACAAAATGGAAAAGAAAACCCATAAACTGAGAAAAAAAGTTTAGCTGACTGTCCCTCAGACAAAGGACTTCCATCTAGACCATATAAAGAATTAAAGCAAAACAAAACAAACAAAAAAACCATCAGGCCTTCAAAATTCAAAGACCCATCCATTCAAAAGTGGGCACCTGAGATGAATACACACTTCTCAAATGAAGAAATGCAAATCGCAAATAAATATATGAAAAAACGTTCAACATCATGGGTCATTCAAATGAAAACAACATGGAGACTCCATCTTAGGCCAGAAAGAATGGTTATCATCAAGAAGTCAACCAATAACAAATGCTGGAGGGACTGTGAGGAAAAAGGAACGCTTTTCCATTGTTGGTGCAAGTGTAGACTGGTAGAGATTCCTCAAACAACTAGGATTAGAGGTCCCATTCAACCCAGCTATTCCCCTTCCGGATAGCTTCGCAGAAGAAATAAACATATCATACCACAGTGATGTAAGTACACATATGTTTATAGCACCAAACTTGTCATAGTTAAATCTTAGAAACAACCCAAACGGCTATCAGCCAAGGAATGGATAAGAAAGATGTATTTTCATACAATGTGTACTAATCAGCCATAAAGAAAGATAATGGCAAGGCTTTTATAGTTAAATGGCTGCAACCAGAGACCACAGTCATAAGTCAAATAAATAACAATTGCACATGTAAACATCATATTGTCTCCCTAGTACAAGCACCTAAAAGAGTAAATGAAATCTGAAAGATACAACAGATGCTGTGAAAAGGAAAGAAACTGTTCATGAGAAAGAAACAAATGAGATGAGGCAAAGAAAAGGGAAAAAAATATATATATGTATATACACATACATATATTTGCACAGGATAGCTTGGATACTTGTACTACTAATTTCTATTGGTATACTGAAAGGAACAGTTAATGCTTAATGTTTTCTGTCTCTCTTTAGTTTTTTGGGGTTTTTTTGACCAATTTTGCATGCTTATATCTGGTAATCTGAACTACTATTTTGAAGACAATAATATGTAATATAACAACCATTATTGAATTTAGACCATTTTGTTTAGTGAAATTCTGTATTGTTTACTAGAGACAAAGAATATAAAAAAAGGTATTTATTATATTTAACTACTTATAAGGTTCAGATCAAGCAAAGTCTATCCTTTCCTCTTTCTCATCACCATGCCTTTTCAAGCCAGGACTGAATCTTTTTACAAGAGAGCACAAAACATTTTTCCAAAATGCCTTATTTCAATGACAATAAACTACATTATAAAATGTTTTTGTTTTTATTCTCCTTTAATTTAAAAAAAACCAAATATTTAAAAAACAAATTAAAAATAATATATAAAATAAGATGTTAAAAAATAGTAATTTAAAAAACCCTACTGAAACAATATGAAACCAAGGACTACATATCAACTGCAAAAATAACATTTTTATATTATAAAAATATAAACAACTCCTTACTATAAAACTGTACTCAAATAATAACAAATAAGAACTATGAGAATTACTCTTACTCAAATTTCTGTAAACAGCTTTTTTAAAAGCCTATTTAGAAAAGCAGACTGATTTTCTGAAAAGCAAATGTGTGTGTGTGAGTGAACTTACTGGTGTTTTGAAACAGGGTCTCTTTATGTAAATCAGACTAGCCTTGAATTTGTAAAAGTCTTCCTCTTTCAGGAGGATGTGAGTGCTGTGATTGTAGGCATGTACCATTATACCTGGCTAGAAAAGCAAATTTAAAAGCATGACAATAATCAGGGTTTGAGAATGCTGAGCTATGGGTATTTTCATAAAATACTGGCAAATTGATACCAATTTTTTGGAACATATGTTAGCAATTTTAACGAGGAAAGTATTAAAATTTAAAAGGCACTTAACCTTTGACCTAGTACTTCTATTCAAGAGATTTATTCTAAATATACACGTTAATTAATTGTGTGGGCCAAACTTATGTTGAATCATTTCACAAAAGAGGAATGTGTACTGTTGAACATTGCACTATGGATGATTGAGGCTGTACTGGAAGATTTAGTGAAGGACAAGTGAAAAGTACATAAATTAAGATTCAAGGCTTGGCATGGTAGCTCAGCGGAATAAAGCTCCAGCCAGCAGGCAGAGCACAGTAGCCGGAGTTTGATCCATAGCTTGCCGTGCTGGCCCTGCCCACAGGGCACACTGAGATAGCAATGAAGACTGGTGGCTCGTGCCTGTAATCCCAGCTCTTGGGAGGCTGAAAACAGGAGAATCACTACAAGTCCGATCTACATAGTGAGACCCTGTAGGCCCTGTCCTAAAATACAAAGGAAAAAAAAAAAAATTAAATAACCCATTTCTATAAATAATGCCTGTTTTAGGAGACAAAAATACCAGTTCCTTTTTCCCTTTAACAGTCTTTCTAGAGCCTAGGTCTATTAAAATAAGCTTTCTACTTTGTTATTAAAGCAATATACATATATAGATATAGATATATTGTAGGTTATGAAGAAGCAGTACTTACAACATTACAACAGCTGGCATTGCACTCAATTCTTATCTCAAGTGAACAATCTTCAGCAACACAATTAAATCACTCCTCCCTGAACAGGTATTTTCAAAACTGTCTCCTGGTTTTCCTCTCTACATGGCCCTTATTGGCTGAACCTTCTTCTCCTTCCTAACTGCTAGATGGTGAAACATTCTAACCTCAGACTTTAGCTTTCTTCTGTAACTACATCCTCTACCTAAATTCTTTCTTTTTTTTTTCTAATTCCCCTTCAGTGCTGGAGATCAAAGCTAGGGCTCTCATACGGCAGGTAAGCACTCTTAAGACTGAAATATACCTCCAGCTCCTATATTCAATTTCTTGATGATACATCCAAACTCAAGGTTTTGAAAGCTTTTATTTGATGAGTCAAAGTTTTCTATAGCTCCATTTTCTCACCTAATTCTTCATTGTTATAATCATATTTTTCTCAATACATGGTATCTCAAGTTTTACACTTGTTTACTTTTCTCCCAAACATACATTCCCTGTAATAGTTACAAGACAACTTCAACTACTTGGAAGTTATTACATGTATCATACCTTAATCCAACAAGATTCCTGTCAGCCTTACCTCCAAAATAAATCTGTACTTCAACCAATTCTCAGGAAATACAACTCTAGTTCAAGTAACTTTAATATCTAACTCAAACTACAAATGCCACTTCTGTTTTCACCACTTTCTTCAAAGATGATTCTTAGACCAGCAGCCAGAATGATCCTTTCAAAATAAGTTGGATCACAACTTCTAATAGCGTCCCATCTCTGACTAACATCAAATCTTATGGCTGAAGGTCATGGCTCAGTTCTTTAAGTGGCTGCTTCAACAAAGCAGTCAGGCTCAGGTTGCTGTGGTTCGATCCCCACAACTCAAGCCAGCCAAACTTGCCCTGAAGGCATTTGGAGCAAAAAAGAAGAAAACTCAAATATCCAAATAATAGTACCACAATTCAATTAAGGGTTTTATTTTTTTCTCATTGTCATCTCAGAGGCTTTTTCTGATCATTATTTAATAAACTGAAATGTCCAGAGCTCTCCATCCCCTTAACTCAGCTTTATTTTTCTTTGCAGCATTTTATTACGACTCAATATAGTTTGCATTTGTTTCATTTACTTTAGTGATTCAACTTCAAAGGTAAGCTTCATGATGGCAGGTACACTGCTGGTCAGCTTTGTCCTTTTTTCATCCTTTAATTCCAAAAGCTTGCAGTGAACTCTGTAAATGAGCATTATTGAAAGGTCCAGAAGTAAACATGATTGGAAGGCTTAAGAAATTCAAATAAATACACAGTAACTCAATTTAAATGTTGGCACATGTTAAGTGGGTGTTTTAGGATCGGTCAGGTATGACCATGAAGTCTGAAAAGTAAGTCATGGAAAAATCATGAAGGAACCTGGAGGCCATGATAGGCAGTATTGTATTCTCTTAGAGTTAGAGACCCACTAAAAAGTTTTAAGCAGGTAAAGGAATAAAGAGTCTTCATTTTAAGGACAAGGTTAAGGAACTAGAAGTAGGGACTTGATATGAGAGGGTCTAACATAAATGTGGCTGGCACCAGAGAAAAGAAAATGAGTGAGAGAGGTATGAATACACTAGAGAGATACACAGAAGTAACTAGATTAAACTTTGTATTTTTCTGAATCATGACAACTTTTGGAAAGTTCGCACTGCTGTAAGAGAATATTGGAGACAAGAAAAGCATAATGGACAATTCTAAACCCCAAAGCCCTTTCTATGAACCCCACATGTTCATAAGCACCTGCTATGGAAATTATCAAAAGAACAAAATTCTGAGCCTTTAGGTTAGCCCCACTGAGTTAGGGTTCTGGTTCTTTCTGAAGTTTACAATTCAGTATGAGGGCATTATAAGTACATTCCAAAATAACTGCTGGTCTCTTTATCAGACTTATAGCAAGAAAAACAAGAGAATTAGTCAAATTTACCTTGTGAATATCAGATGGTTTCTATTCCAAAACTATTTGCTTTTGAAAATACTTAAACAGTAATTAAAAAAAACCCCTCATTTTTAACTTAGTGCTCTACCAATTTACTTAAAAAATAGTAACATAAAGTTAGCACTGATTTGCCATTTCCACATATTTTCTCCAATCTTGAATAAATACACTCAAATCCAGAAGCCATTTCTCAAACACTATGTATTCTACATCACAAGCAGTGTACTGAATTAAGTAAAAACTCATCACTTGACATTTCAGAAAAATCTATTATCTCATACATTTCAACAGTGGAGATAAAGCAATATTTATTGACCTTTATAGTTTGGATTCTTAACACTCCTAAATCCCACATGTTAAAGGGTCAGTGCCCAGGCAATACTGGAAGACAACAGAGCTGTGAAGGATAGCTAGAAGGCCTAGCTGAAGGTCTTTAGGTCACTGGGGACCTGTCCTCAAAGGGCAACTCTACCCTCATCCACTCTTTTGCTTTCTACCCATGCAGTCAGCTGTTTTGCTTGGCCATAGACTCCTGCAGTTATGTGCCTCTTGCACCACAGGCTGAAAAGCAATGTGCCAACTCATCAGGGACTCAGACCTCCATAACTATGAGTCAAAACAAATCTCTTCTCTTATTATCTCAGGTACCTATTACAATGATAGCTAAGTAACAAAGAAAATTAGTACTGACAGGTACTATAACTTTATATGACTGACGATGTGGGAAAAGCCTTTAGAAAAGTTTCAAAAACTACAAAAAGCGTAAAATTCAAATGGTGGCAGACCTTAACAATTTTGATGAAGTCTCAGAAGACCAGAATAGTGATAGAAATGTGTACAGTAGAGGTAATGATGATTAAGTTTCAGATGGAAATGAAGATGATTGGAAACGATACTACAGGGTTACCTACATTACACTGGGGGTTGAAGGGTATTATATCTTGTCCATACACTGAGTCTTTGTGAAAGGCTGAGATCAAAAACCAGACCAGTGATGGTGAGTGAGCCTTTTAGAATTTTCAATAACAAATAGCCAGTTGCGGCATGCATGCTACAGGTTCACCACCACTACAGTAGTTTATCTGGTAGAGGAAACTTCAGGGTACCAAACATGTAAGCTGAAGCGTGAATTACTGCTGCTTTTGAGCAAATTTATAGTGTCGATTGTGAGCAAAACGGAGCATAGCACAAGTATTTTCCAAATTTGCACCTTAGCTAGAAAAGGATGACATACAAACTCCTTGAACAAGGAAGGTGCCGTTATTAGTGCTCAAAAAAGGAAATTTAAGTGGTTTGCACTAGGCGAACAAGAAATATGACTAAAAGGCATGTCAGGTATCTGCAAAGCCATCTCAGCCGCCACTTAAGATGCAAAGCACCAGCACTCAGTCAGAAGCTACCTAGCACGGGTCAAGTGGGCCCAGATACAGTTTCTGCATGGCACTGTCTACATGGAACCTCTGAAACTCATTTTCAATGTCAAAGAGTTTGGGGATTACAGGGGTTTCCAGTAAGATTTCAAAGAAAAGTCTATAAAGCCATGCAGTATCAGTGTGTTGCACGATCAGAGTTCCAGTAAGCAATACTAACATGTTATATATTCAGCTGTGGGAATGCAGCCAAAGGTTCAATGGAGACTCCAAGAAGATATAAGGGCCAGCAATATGGAATATTCGCTGAGGGAATGCACAAGCAATGAAAGCATGAGAATGATCACGTGGGCTGCAACTGCAGAGTCTTACATAAGGAGTTAAGCAAGCCCTAAAGAGCCTATGTCTTCTCAATGTTTCTAATACATTGGATACAGAGTATTATTATTTACATTTGTTTTCCCTCTTGCTTTGAGCTGATGCTTTTTTCTATGCCTTATTTCTCCCTTTTTAGAATGGGAATATGTCACATCTGTGCCTATCCTACTATTTTGTATTGGTGGTATATAATTTATTAAGCTCAGATAATTTTGCCTTCAATCTTGGATGACTAGATTTTTAAGCAAGGCTAAAGCTATTAAAACTTACTCTTAAAGGTAACATGGACACATTCTCCATTATGAAATAAACATAACTCTTTGGGAAATGGGGTAAATTCTACAGTTTGGATTCAAATGTCCTCCAAAGGCCTATGAGTTAAGAGGCTAGGTTCCAGAGTGGTGTGCTACTTACTGGAAGATGGAGTACTCTTTATGTGATGGGGTCAAGCATAAGGTCTTTAGACCACTGGGAACATGCCCTCAAAGGAGATAGCGGGCCCTTCAGCCCCTTTCCTCTCTCTTCCTTTATTTTATTCCTAGGCATGAGGTTAATGATTTCTATCTGTTAGGCATTCCCCCACCTGAGGGACTATTGCTTGGAACCCAAAAGTAGTAACTTCACCTGATCAAGGACTGAAACCTCTAAAACAATTAGCATACATTTTCTTCTCTTAAGTTGATTATCTCAAATATTTAGTATAGTAACAAATCAATTTCCTCACTGACTCATCATTCAAATATATTTGTTACGTTAGTGATGTTTTGGGCACCATGTTAAATACCAGAAATAAAACCACACAGGAGATTCCAAGCAGGTAAACTGAAAAATAAGAGGACTTTGTGTGTGAAGATCAGAGGAACAAATGGATGATATCTATGGATAAGAAAGGCAGACCAAAACATTTAGGCCACCCTGGTGTCCTCTCGTGTGTGTGTGTGTGTGTGTGTGTGTGTGTGTGTGTCTTGAGACAGGGTCTCACTATGCAGTTCTGGCTGGCCTTGAGCTCACTTTGTAGCCCCGGCTGGTCTCAAACTCACAATGATCATCCTGCCTCAGCCTCCTGAGTGCTAGGATTACAGGTATGTGCCACCATGATATTCTCATATAAAATACTTACAAAAAAGTAACATAACTACTATCAGACTGATAAATACATCCTATGATAAGTGATTCTATATTGATTTCTATTGTGCCAACAACAAAAAATTGACATCAAGAGATAACAGGATAAGGCCAAGGATATAGCACAGCAGTACAGCACCTGGGAAGTGCAAGATCGTAAGTTCGATTTCTGGTACAACAAAAAAAGATGTAACAGGATCTAACTAGAAACTAAAAAAAGGTCACAAACTAAGCATTCTGACCAAAGAAAGAAAAGAAAAAGGAACAGGAGGTGGGGATGGAGAGGTAGGAAGAAGAAGGAAAAATAATCGTGACTCTGTGACTCAGTATCACAGAAAAATGGAATTCATAAGGTACAATTGCATTTCGCACAATTGGGCAGCTATCCCATCTAGTCTAAACTCCAATGACAGATTCTGACTTGTGTCAGATACTAATTAATATCTGTAAATTACATTATTGCAATATGTAGAAGAAAACGTTAAGTTTAAAAGTCATTTACTTAAGTTAGCAACACTAACAATAGCAATTCCTTTAAAGTTGTCAGCACTTACTTAACCCAAAATTTTAATTTTTCCAGATAAAAATTGTATTCCTTTTAAAAAACAAGATGAAAATGATTTAATCTCTTGAGCCTAAGACATTCTAATGATTAGAAAATCTAAAGGTTTAAAGTAGCTGTGACAATACACTATAGATAATTAGGCAGTGTAAAATAGTTATAAAATTTTAACGTACCTATGATTTTCAGTAGTTTTCTCCTTTACTTTTGGACAGCTATTTTTATATATTACTACATGCCTGCAGTACACAATATATCGATCTTGGGAAGTTGGTACCTATTACATCTTAATTTTCTCTCCCTCACCCATCCCCAACTCCATCTCCAGATCTCCTTCTGCTCTGCAAAAGGCATATCTCACTGTTTCCTATTTGTTTTTTTCTCTTTAAATTATTTGTATTTTGGGTTTCTCATATAAAGGAAACCATGTGACATTTAAGCTTCTCTGTCTGATTTATTTCACTAAACATTATGGCTTCGAGGTACCATTCTCCTACACATGACTTAAATTCAACCTTTATGATCATGTAGTTCTCCACTATATAACATTTTCTTTATCCATTCATCTGTTGATAGCCATACAGGCCACTTTCAAGATTTAGCTATTATGAATTGTGCTGTTTTACCATGGGTATGCACATGCTACTGTGATATGATAACTAAATTGGGAAGATACATAGCTGGGGAATAGCTGGTTTGAAAAAAATTTCTAACTTTAGATTTTGAGGAAACTCCATACTGATTTCCATAGTGGTTACATCATATTGCAAACAATCCCCAATCACAATAGTTTAATCTAACAAATATATATTTCATTTTCACACTGTTTCATATGCTGGGAGAAAGAACAGCTATGCTCTGCACTGTCAGAGCCCCAGTCTCGGTGGTCTCTACTCTTTTGTTATTTTACCAGCTAGAATGGAAATTTCTTCAGGCACAAAGATACAGAAAAGCTAGAGGCCTGTGCACTGCTTACTAAATGCTTCAGCCTTAAAATACTACTACTTTGCTTACAGCTATCACAAACTACAAGGAAATGGGGAGGGGTAATAGTTCTATATGCCTAGTAGGAGGAAAGAGCTTTTAAACATGAATAGTCTATCATATTAAATATTAAAAAGTTGAAATACAGTTCTTAATTGCCAGGAAGTGGTTCATACCCTTTTTAATACACAATCCTCAAGCAAGCACCACTGTTTTTCTTTACTGGTTAGGGTGATGTGGGGGAGTTTGTCCTAGAGCAGGAATCTTCAATCTGTTCTATATAATTCCTTCGGTCCAACACACAGCGATATGAAGCCTAAGGGGTTTATAAATGCTTTGAAATTAATGCAAAATCTAGATTTGTCTATTATTGTGAGTAGAGAAGACACTTTTCAACACACTTACAAAAGCCGACCCTAAAAGTTAGGAATCACTGCTGTTGATCTTTTCTCATAAACATACTGTTTTCATCTTGATTCTGTTTCTGTTAATAGTACTATTTTTCCCCTCTATCCTGAGGCTTGAATCCCAATTCATCACAAAAATAATCCCCCTTTGGTTTACACATCCAATCGAACTACAAAGTTTGGAGCTCTATTCCATTTCTTTTTTCACTCATTTTCTACTCTAAACTAATTCCTTATTGCCAGTAAAATCCTCTAAAACTACACTTTATTCTGCATCTACTCTTAAAACATTAAACTTTTACACGAAAAAAGTTCAAACTCTTTTCACAAACATAAAAAGCATTAATTTGATCACAACATGCATTCCGTTTCTCACATTCATATAATCAAGGAAGCTAAACTGTGACTCTAAACATATTCTATAATCAACATTATTGGATCTTTTCCCCTTCTTTTGCAACCTAACTAATCCTTTTATACCATTTTAGATGATATTTGAAGCAAAAAATTACAACCTAACAGAACCTCTTAACTTCTCTTGTAAGCATTATTTTTCTTTTTATTTACATAGCAATGTACATTTTCATTTAACCATTTATCAAGTTTTAAGAAACAGAAAAGGCAGAAGTGCTTATTTATGAAAATAAGAAAAGTCACAAAATTCTTCAAAAACAATAACCCAGGAACACAAAGAAGGAGATAAGACACTGGTAACTTGCCTAAATATTAAGAGAACAGAAAGTAAGAATGTGGGCTACATATTACTGTGAAAGAACGCATGATTTCAGAAATACAGGGGAAATTATAAGATTATCGCAATTGAGAAACACTCAAAGTCTTGTCATCTAGCTACTTTTAAACACACAAGTTAACTATCCTCATCCTATTATGTTACAGAACACTAGACCTTATTCCTCCATCTAACTGTAATTTTGTATCTGCTCATCCCTCTTTGTATCATCCCTCACTTCACTTTGTTTCCAGCACTTTGGTGACCCTTATTTCACTTTCTACATTTATGAGATCATGTTGTTTTACAATTGGGAACTGAACCCAGTGCCTTCCCATGGAGTTAAATCCCCAAGCCCTATGTTCTTTATATTTTGAGAAAAGCCCTAAACTGTCTAGGCTAGGCTTAGATTTGGCATAGCTTCTGCTTCGGGGTCTCTGAGTGCTGGGATTATAGGCCTATGCTAACAAGTTCAACTCATTCAGTTTTAGCTTTTGCATACGAGTAACTTTCATTTCTAAAACATCAGTAATAACATCAATGCACAGTATAATATGAACAGCCTATTTGAATATAAAGTAAAACCTTGGATTGCAAGTAACTTGTTCTGGGAGTATTCCGTTTGGCAAAAAAGCATTTCTAATAAATTTTAATTTTATAAATGAACAATATATGCAATACTAGTATGTGACACTGAAAGTCACGTGATCACTACTGAGCCCATTGTTCTCCCACCCCCATCCCACTTCTAGGGATTGTGGGAAACCATCTCCCAGGAGCAAGATGTTATGGAGATCTCACCTGTAGCAGAATAAGAAAAAAAGAGAGTGGAATCCCTCACTTTAAATGAGATTAGAAAAATGTGTAAAAAGTTGGAAACTATAAAATTTTGTAGAAAAGCACCACTTCAATAAGGCTACAGCAGTGTGATCAATTTGCAATGTCATGTCCACAAAATCCTCAAAAGGAGGTAAAACCAAGTGTCACTGGATAGTTTCCCTGTTAAAGTTGCACAAAAAAGATTCCATTGAGCCAATAGACAGCAGTGATTCTGTTAGTGATGATGAAAGTCATCTTACACAATAACCCTCTTCTTAGATTCTTCATCACAGACATGAAAATTTTCCAAGAATAATATAAAGACTTCTTTTTTGTATTTTATATGAATATTCTCAGACTGTAGATGAATCATCTGAGTTCCCATTATTTCTCATGGAAAACTTGGCTTTGATATACAAGTGGTTTGGGCTATTAGCATATCTCTAGAATGAATTATGCTCACAAACCAAGGTTTTACTATATTTAGTAATATAAGTGTATCAAAGTTGCTGATCACAGAACTAATTAGCCTTGTGTGTACAAAAATTCCATCTTCTATAAAAGATTTTCAAGAATTTTGTCAAAGGGGGAAGACGACTACATGATTTAACAATGTATAAATACAGTTTACTTTTACATTAGCTTCGCTGCTTGTATTCCGTACGTGACAATTTACATGAAATTCTTTTCTTCTAAGCAATTAGTTTTGCCGAGTGAATGGAACATCTAAGACATAAAACAGACTATCAGGGGGCTGGGAGGTGGCTCAGTAGAATAAGCATTTCCCTGGCAGTTGCAAAGGTCTGAGTTCAATCCCTGGTTCCGCAAAAAAATAAAAATAAAAATAAAAATAAAAATAAAAATAAAAATAAAAAAAACAGACTAACAGAAATATAAAGAATAGATTTCTGAGAAATAAAAAAAAACATCAGATGCCATACTCATTTTATGTAACTGCCAAGATTGGACCCAATATTAGCAGTACCCCTAAATTTTTCAATAGCAAGTTAGAATCTACATGTCACATATTTTTATTAATATATGAGAAAATAATTTAATAATGACAGAGAAAACCCAGTAATACTTCATTTTCCATTGAAAAATGGTAACACTCTGGTAACAGTTCAATTATCATTTCTAAAGATACTAAAGAGTTATATATAACAAGAATAATAAGAAACAGGCCCTATAATATATTTTAGGGCTGGGGAAATAGCTCAATGGCATAAGTGCCTGCCTGGCAAGCACAAGGTTCTGAGTTCAATCCCTGACATATACACAATATAATAATAATAATAATAATAATAATAATAATAATTTTTCTCCTTTGCAAGACAATGATACATTAGGAGAGTACCTTACACACAAAGGCAATTTAATTAATGTGCTTCTATTATTCAGCTCACCAAACATAAGCTTTAGTTGTACAGAACTAAATACTACTTAATTACTTTCCTAAATAGATAAGTAAACAAACCCATCATCTTACTGATGCTGTACCTATATTCTTTCAATAAAACACAATGATTGAAAGCTGATTATGTTTGAGACGTGGGCTATTAACTGGATTTACTCCTCCTCCCACACTACTTTCTTCATATAAAGACTCCCCAGTTAAGAATTTGTGTAATAATCTGTTTTTCTATTCTACTCCACTTACTTTTTATATTTTGTAGTTTAAAAAACCTTTAACAGTAGCTTGCTTTTTAAAATACACCTTACAATAAATTAAAGTTTAAAAAAAAGATGAGGATTAAATTTGAGATTTTGAATTACTACTTACTGCAGGTACCAGTAATTTCTTCACTTCTTCAACTGCTCTCTTCAGTTTGATTTCTGCTCTGTTCTGAGCATCTTCCACAGTGATTAGTACATGTAAATCTTCATTTAGATGCTCCCAGTTGGGCTTGCCTCTATTTTGCTCCTCCTAAAATATTTACAAAGTATACTATTACAAATATTTTTAAAAGAGAATACATCTTTCATAATATGCACCCACTGTCAATTATTTAATCCACTTTGCATTATTATATCATGATAACATTACATACCTTTTTGCTCCTCCCTCCCCCCGCCCCCCAACCCAGGCAGTAAGGCCTGAGTGTGGACCTCTGGGTTAAATAATAACTGACTTAATAAATATCTGTTGAGCACATACTATGTATCAGGCATACAGCCAAATGCTAAGGCTGTTAACAGTAAGAAAATAATTTCTGTAGTATTTCTATGTACTATATTAAGAAACTTATGGCACCATCCTTAAATTATAAAAAGCACTTTAAGAAGCATGTTATCTGTTTTTTAGAGAGTGAGAACTCATCAAAATCAAATTACTTATCACATAGCAAATAAGCTATCAATTTAGAAATTGAACCCAAGTTTTAATTTTGAAATTCAGTGATGTTTTCATTCAATTATGATTTTTTAAAAATGTACTTAGTACAGGGTCTACAGGGCCTTACTACACAGATTGGACTCCTAGTGATCCTCCTATTTTCAGTCTCCCAAGTGCTGGGATTACAGGCGCATGCTACCATGCCCAGTCTCAAATCACCGGCTCAGTGTGTCCTGGGAGATCGAACCCTGGTTCCTGCACCTGCCTAAGCAGGCACTTTTGCTTTAGTTGCTGAGCTATCTGGCCAGCCCAATTATGATTGTTTTTAATAACATTAATTTGTAGTCAACATTAGTGTTTTGCAAAACAGCTGCTACTGTGTAGAGGAAGTGCTATTTGTTTTGGATATTTCAAGTATTATTTATGGCAACATTTCACTATAAGCATAAGACTAATTCTAACTACATTTCCATCAGATCATATCTTGAAAATGAATTTTAAGATCACATTTTCCTTATATCAAGTCATAGTTCTATAGAAAATATCTATAATCTATTCCCTTGGCTTTTTTTAGAAGAGGGGAGAGAAAGATAAGGTCTCACTAGGTAGTTCAGGTTTGTCCCTGAACTCACTCTGTAGCTCAGGTTGGTCTTGAACTCATAGTAAGTCTCCTGTCCCACACTCCCCAGTGCTGAAATTACAGGCTTGCACCACCATGCCCAGCCATCCTTAATGACTTGTAATCATCTAGTAAGGAATATTTGCATACTGAAAGTCCTGGCAAGCTACAGAAGGACAGGTGCTGCACTATTCTTTCACCTAAGGCATTATAATTTCAGTGTTTTTGGTTTTGTTTTTTAAAAAGACATAATCTCACTCTGTATTCCAGGCTGGTCTTGAACTCACTGTGATCCTCTGTGATTTCAAGTATGACACCATGCATGCCCACCACAATTTCAGAACTGATTCTTCCTTTACATTTTATAAGTATAACATATATATACACTTATAAGTTAAAATATAACAATTTTAAAATATTTATGCATAATGAAAATGCAAGTGGTTTAACACAAAGTATCACAAATAGTAAATAATACCTGTTGCTTTTGAGATGACAATCAAAAGAAAATAAAACTGGTATAATAAAGTAGCTTTCTCTTACAACTCATGACTGAGCTTAACGAATGAAGACAGAAGTTCTAACACTGAAGTATGTATTCTTGCTTTATTTTCAGTTATTATCATTAGTAGAAAAATGCATATACATGTTGGAAGGGTTAGACCAACCTTGACTCTCTGAAGTGTAGATTCAGACAGCATAATCCAGGGCTTACAAAGTCCCAAGGAATATTTGGAAATTAAAGGAAAACAGTACCAATCAATGTTTAGCCAATATGTAAACAACTCAAAGTATGTATATTTCAGTATTAAATATTAGTAAATCCTTTTGATAATGACATATCTTCACAGAGCTAGATTTTTGCTGGTTATAAAAATATGCAAAAATCAACGTGGAGGCTGGGTGTGGTGGCTCATATCTGTAATCCTAGCACCTGGGGATGATGAACCTGGAGGATTGCTGTGAAGTTCCAGGCTAGTCTACACTACATAGCAAGATTCTCTCAAAATAACAAACAAAATCAAACATGAAACAATAAAAGAGGCAACGTCCATCTGATTCCAAAGCTGGAAAATGTGAGCAGAATCCAAAAAAATATAGATTAATTAATAAAGTAGCTTAAATTTTTTTCAATTTAAGGTATTTAATTACTAATTAAATTGCTTGGGAAATAAATATCTAACAATTAGAACTAAAAGAAACTACTTTTTGCTTATGAGACACCATGAAAAAATAAATGAGGGGCTGGGGAGATGGCTCAGTGGAATAAGTGCTGCCCTGGCAAGCATAAGGGCCTGAGTTCAATCCCTAGTTCCACCAAAAGAAAAAAAAAAAAAAAAAAGGAAAGAAAGAAAAAATAAATGAGAAGCTAGAACCAGTCAATCAAGAAACGGAATGCTGAAGTTAGCTGCACAGCAAGCAATATAAAATGTGCATAAATACTTTCAGAGAAAAAAAAATCCATGTTTAAACACAGATTTTAATCCTCATGTTGAAGAATGCTGATATTTCCTCCGTATGATATATATTTATATTCACCTTTTTTTTCCTTTTGGTGGATCTATGAAAGTTACTTTTATTACCTGGTGGATCTTATTTTATTTTTGTATTTAGGATAAGGTATACAGGGTCTCATTGCACAGATAGGACTCATAGTGATCCTCCTGTTTACAGCCTCCCCAGTGCTGGGATTACAGGTGTGCACCATTAGGCCCAGTCACAATCACTGTCTCAGCATATCCTGGGGTTGGGGCTGGCACAGTATACCTTGCAGAACTTAAAAAGCATGCCTGTTTTTCCAAATCCAGTCAAGATCAAGTAACAGGAAACCAGATTCACTGTCCCACCTGAAACAACCAAACCACAGGGAACAGACATTTCAAGCCATTTAAAGTCAGGCAACTGAGGGCAATTCTGGCAAAGAGGCCCTTTGCAGTTAACTGCTCAGCTTAATTATTTGAGATCTGGGTCCAGCTGTCTCCTGGAATGGAGGACCAAGGTAAGTGTCCAAGGAACTGAGAACTGCCAAAGGCCCACTCAAGTTCTTCACTGAACATTAATCAGTGTTGGCAGAAAACTGCAGAGGCCAGGAAAAAACTGTGCTCCCTCCACCTCCTACACCCCAATCATGGTCAGCAAGTATGTTCTGGTTCTCACAAAGAGCCAGACTGAAAATTTCATGATTCACAAGAACAACCCTGAAGGATTTTGCCTCAGTAGGAGAAACAGTTAAAGCTAGTCTCAGAGTATTGCTTAAGAAAATGTGAAAAGCAAGACCTAAAGGGACCAAACTATTTTCCAATTACTTCACTATGCTCCAGAACAAAGCTGATTCTTATAGATATATAAAAATATCCAACCCATCCAATAAAACTCACACTATCTGGCATCCAATCCAATTAACAGGCGTGTAAAGAAGTAGGTAAATTCACATTAAGTCAAAATTCAACAAAGCCAATCTTCAAGGTGTTATAATTAGCAAACAAAACATTGTTTGTGTTGCATGTGTGACTATAATGCTGTGCGCATGTAGGGGGAGATCAGCAGTACAGTATTAACACAAGGATAAGAAAGGAACATTTATAATCTAAAGTATTTCAGAAGAGCTTAATTTTAAGAAAACTAAAATCTTATCACAGAAACTTATATACACAAGAATGAGAAAAATTAAAAAATTTAGAAAGGAAACTATTACCTTCATGAAAGGAACACAGAATAAAAGTTCAAGCATAAATTTCCAGTTTTACTGAAGGACTCAATTTTTGAGTTGTAAAATACTTTGGCCAATGCCAGGCGTGCATAATTGTAATCTCAGCACTGGAGAGTCTAAGACAAGATATTGCTTGTAAATTCTAGGCTAGCCTGGTATCTTAAGTTACTTTTCTCTCATTTTTCTCCCATTTTGTCATTGAGACAAAATATCCAATGCCCCAAAATAAGGAAGTTTCTTTAGCTCAGTTTGTGGGGATTTCAGTCAGCTGGCTCAAAGGCAGGGATGCATGGCAGAGGAGCAACAATTCATGGCAGCAAGAGAAGATTCTTTCTGTCCCCTGTATTGTATGTAGAATACCTACCCAGGGTGGGTGTAGCACTCACACCCAAAACCCGTAATCCCAGCACCAAGCAATGAATCAATCATAAACTCTACATTCAGTCACTCCTAGGACTACATGAGGTTTTGAAGGGACATCTAGACACAAACTGTAACACCTGGACTACACAGTGAGCTCTAGAAAAGCCTGAACTACATACCAAGAGACCTTGTCTCAAACAAAATACATACTTTGAGCCAATTCAACAGATTAAAAGCAAAGAATAAATACAAAGCAAAAAAAACCTGCATCTATTGTTTCAAAATAAATTTTTACTTATAGTTTGTAAAACAAAGCAACATGCTTTCAAAAACTGATAAGATCATGCATTTTCACTTTTTTGTAACTTTAAAAATAGCTAGTTCCAACTGTAACAAAGAAAAATGTCAGTAAAGACTAAAATCATAAATAATTATAGGTATAAGACTGGGCATGTTGGTGCATGCCTGTAATTGCAGCTCCTGGGAGTCTGTATACAGGGAGATCACTACAAGTCCCATCTAGTAGTGAGACTCTGAACACCCTATAGATCCTTCCCTAAAAAATACAAATATTATTATTATATGCATAAATAGCAAATTCAAAGCTTTAACATAGGTAGAAATGACGAGAGGATTCAAGGAAATGGAAATAAAATAGCTTTATTGATACAGTAATGAAGGTTTAATAGCATACTAAGGAATTTTGTAATGCTAGTCACACCTGATCAAACATCAGGCATATACAATTACTAGTGATAGTTTACTATGGTCTACATTCTTGATAAGCAAACTATAAAGAAATAAATTTCAGATAACTTATTCTTTCAGGTGATAAAGTTAAAAGTGAAAATGATAATCACCATGATGCCAACTAAGCTTTTATTAAATATATACTGCTTGTCTTTCAAATGTGATGCTAAATAATGTAAATACATAAGCTCATTCAGTCCTAACTAAACTGCATGACTGAGACTATTATTTTTAAAATGTGTTATGAAGGAGGCTGAGGCAGACATGGCTTGTTCAGTACCAATGTGCTACTGAATGCAGTGAAGGCAACTTTACTGCCTATCATCTCAGCCAAATAATTCAGCTACATGAGAATTCTAAAATTAGGCAAACTGCCTTAAAATAGTATCATAAGTTAACAAAAAGCCAGAAGAAAAAGAACACAGTTTATCTTTTGAACTTTACCATTTTAAATTTTTTTACGTACAATCTAAGTCTTCTCTTGACAGAAATTTAAGGGACTTTGGATGTAGGGTAAAAAAATTCAGAAATATGGTAATCTTTTTCCACAGAGGAGCATCCCCTAATTGCCAAGCTGTTTCCCGATAAGAGAATTCCTGAGCAAGTCACAGGAGGAATAGCAAGAATTAGGAGAAAAGCATCTGCCAAAATAGATTACTTCTATCTATAATCTATCAAACTTTAAGGATACAAATACAGTGGATAAAAAGAATAAGCCTACAGTCATTTAACTTATACACAGGTTTTCCTCAGTCTTTAAAGTTTCTAAATGATGAGGTTATTAAAACTAAAATTTGATGTGTATCATCAATATTATTAACTCAGAGCTAACACAGCTGTCCAAAAATAATAATTTTTCAATAAGAGATCATCCACTTCATTTCAGAAGCTGCTGTTTACAGTGATAAATATAAAATAATACAAAATAAAAACAAAATTCTCAACAGGAAAGAACCTACTTATTGTGGAATGGATTTTAATATAAAAACTTGATGAGTCTCTGCCTATGAGAATTATGTTCTAATTACAGTATGTTTGAAAACCAGTAATTTTGTAACATGAAGCATCAGAATACACTGACTGTCCTGACCTCTGCCAATAGATTCTTTTAATTATGCATTTGTAGTCAGACAAATGAGTACCCAATGTATGTTCCCACTGTGCTCCTAATGTGAAAGTTCACACACCAAAACCTCTTGGAAAGGTATTCAGAAGTGTTCTATATTGAAGTAGATTCCAATAACACTGCTACTGTGTGTGTGTGTGTGTGTGTGTGTGTGTGTGTGTGTGTGTATCAAGTATTTAAGCTTATTCATACAACTATCTTGTTTATTGGTGTAATGTGAAGTTAATTTGAGAAATGTCTGCTGAGAAACTGGACATAAAGTACATTTCATGTAGTCTGATTCCTTGCTGACTCCAGCCATAAAGAGTGACCCTGGGGCCAGGGAGATAGCTCAGTGGAAAAAACAAGGTCCTGAGTTTGATCCCTGGTACCACCAAAAAAAAAAAGGACCTCAAAACAACTTTTATACTTGAATCAAACAATCATGTTTTCAAAACTATTCCTTAACAATAGACAAACACTAGGATAATTTTACATCTAACTTACTGAGATCATCATCTAAGAAAAGCCTGTTAGCAAGCATTCAATAAATGCTTATTGAATTAAGCATAACAGTTTGCTAATTCAAAGTAAACTTTTGTTCTTTTACGGTGAATACTTACCAAGTTAAAAGCAAAAGGACTACTCACAATGTTTTTCTTTCAAGAAAACACTAACATCCTAACTAATGCCAGACGTATTTTCCTCCGAATTTTCATGTATCAATTCCACTAATTAATTACTGTATGGCAAGTGAAACTTATGTAACCCTAGTCCTGGCCCACTAATAATGGACTACGCCAATCACTACAAAAACAAGTAAGACTCTACATCTGAGGAGTCTACAATATGCAGAAGCAATTTTGAACAAAACTATTATGGCAGTCAAGCAGGACCCTGATATAATTAAGGCTAGAAAACTGAAATAATGTGAATAGAGCTTTCCATAAAAAGATTAAAAACATGATGGCATGTTTTTTAATTTCACTTCTGGCAAGCTTAAGGACCAACAACTGGTTTATTTTTAACAAAACTAGTAAAGACTAAGACTAAAGTAAAAGACCTTATAAGACATTCTTTTGGTCTAAGTTTCTGTTGCTCATCAACTTCTAGCTACTCAAGAGGATAAGGCAGGAGGATCATAAATTACAGGCCAGCCTGGGCAATTTTTTGAAAATCTACCTCAAAATTTTAAAAATAAAGAGGGTGGGAATGTAGCTCACTGCTAAGAGTGTTTGCTTAGTATAAAGAACACCATGAAGTCGATCCTCTGTACCACAGGGATGAGGGGTATACTGCACAAGGAACTTAAAATTCTTTCCAACAGCATTAGCTGAAGAGTCTTAGTAATTTATATGTGAAATTCTGGGTATGGGATTTTATTCTCTCCATTTACTAGACACATAAAACGATTATTAAAGCTATGGAAAAATGAAATACTCATCTGCTTTAGTATTAAAAGTCACTGAAATATTAGCTGATAGTACACCAAAAAGAGAAAATAGTAGAGTAACATATTTACCTACACCTTTTAGAGATGAAAGCCCAAATTGCAACCCAAAACCTACTTATTATCACAAAGTGCCAACACTGCAACCTGAATACTGAAGGTTTAGTACAGGAAAAAAAGAAAAAACCTCATACATTAACATCCTTTGTCCTAAAAGAAAAATAACATGCATGCCATAGGATCACCACCACTGACCTGTACCCACATTTGCTTCTGAAATCATCAAAATCCCAATTTGAAAAAATTCCTCTTTTAGCAAAATTTATCATCAGAGCCACCATTGTTTGGCATTACCAGTCCAATTATATTAAAAAGCCCTTAGAAGTATGGAAACAGGGTCAGCAGCATATCCCTTACCACTGACCTGAATATATATACACAACCCTTAACTACGCACTACTTACTAGAACACAGTATAAGACTTAAAAGTCAGAGCTATCAATATTACTAGAAAAAAAAGAACCTACAGTTTTATAACCTCCAATTTATAAAATAATTCAGCCTATTTAACAATTTTAAAAACAGGAATAAATATAATTACCTTAAAAAAATGAGACAAACTAAAGGACCAAAACCTAACTCTGAATTCCATACAGTGGAACTGACAATAGCAGAAACATTTCTGGCTTTGAAGACCTTACAACTACCACAGAAACCAACAAGAAAGGTTAAATATGATACATAATGAACAAACTAATCAAAATCACTGTAATTTCATGGAAAATAATAACCAGAAACCAGAGGATAATTTTTTTAAATGCACACATGGATGTCGGTAAGTTTCTGTAATAAAAGTTTAAAGGTCAGAGTAAGAATGACACTACATGGCTTACTGTATAGAAGTTAATTTTCTGAGGTAATTCTAGTGTTTAGACAGAAATTTAGTAGAACACAGTTGTTCATTTTAGAATATGATTTTCACATATAAAGGAGGATCAACCATTTCCTGGAAAAAGGAATAAACCATGGTTGAAATTTTCATGGGCTCCACACAAAATGTACTAAAATAGCTGCAAAGGGAAAAAAGCTAATGAAACTTGAGAATGTATTCTAAGGGGTTGGAGAGATGGCTCAGTAGAATAAGCACTTGCCTGGCTAGCACAAGGGTCTGAGTTCAATCCCCTGTTCCACAAAAAAAAAAAAGAAAAAAAAAAAAAGGAAAAAAAAAAAAAAAAGAGAAAGTATTCAAATAATACTTCTATAATGTCTTCCCAAGTTATCCCAAGCTATCAGAATTTCTCTCTGCCTTCCTTTACTTTCACAGAATTTCATCACTCTATCACAATACTTAATATTGTACCCCAGAATAATATACCTCTATAAACATAGTATCTTTTCACTTTTCATATTAGACTACATTTTTAAAAGAACATATAAGAGCTTGATACACAACTAACATTTCATATTTTTATTCTTCTGACCTATGCAGATCTGAACCTGTCCTTCATTTATACTTTTGTCAGCTTTCCTTGAGTATTAACTTTTACATTTGTTCTATAGGTATACACACAACAGTTCTGTATTCTAATAAAATGTCAGATACAAAATGTGCTACTAGTTTTTTTAGCATACATTCATACTGTCATAATTAACATATAAATTTATTTACAAGCATTATCAAATCCATACTTTTAACCATTACACATTGCCATTACTGAATAGTCACTATTGTACTTACAAATTAGAAATTATTCCTTAAACATCCAAAAGATATTTTGCATGTAATAAGCACTTTAAACATATGTGGTATGCATTAAAAGTGTTGTATTATAAAATGAAAATTATCAAGTTATAAAATATACTGATTAAATAATCACTAAGATTCTGAACTATATTTTTTTATTCATTTATACTGAGTACTTTCTACTCAGGCTAAGGAAAATAAATATCTGACTTTCAAGACCTATGCAAATAATTATTAGTCAGGCAATATTAATGTTATCTGTCTTCTGTGAAATAAATACACATACACACAAAAAAATATGCATGAGAGTCCAAGAACTATCTTGAAAGATTCAGTGTCTGTTTTATGTCAAGAAAAAGAGCACAGCTTAATATCTATTAGGATTTCCAAAATCTAAGTAAACAATAACACATGGCCTACTGTATTAAAAAGGCACTTTTAGAAGAAAAAAACAGGCTAGCAACATAGCTCAATGTTAGAACACTTGTCTAGTATATATAAAGCTCCAGATTTCATCGCCAGTACAACCAAGAAAAAAAGAGCAACGTCATCATTTGCAGTTGTTCCTTTTCAGTGTCCTAATCAATCTAATGTGCTGTGGATATTCACATCATTCTTACTGCCCAAATATTAATTCACAACAGCCCTCAAATCATCTTGGGCCCATCAATGCTAAACAATATCAAAAGAATAAAGATTTTGAGTTACGTCTGAGAATTCTGGAATGCTTATCTATGTGTCCAAGGGAAAACTAGTCAGAAGAGAGCCTTGATAGGGAAAGAGGCACATAATTTATAACTTTTGTGGTCCATGGAGCTTAGCAGTGCTAAGCATTAATGGAGATTTCATTTTCTTTACTGACAAACCATACTATTTTTGTTAGAAACCTTGAATTACCATTTGCTCACTGTAGACTGGAAAGCAAATATAAAGAATTGATTTAAGTAGAAGGAAACACAAGAGGTCTTTTCCCTACACTACCTACCTCCTAAAAAAGTGGGCAAGGGGATTTAATATAGAGTCACAGGAATACAGACTTTAATGGCAGTAAAATTTCATTTCTTTTGTCATCTTTTACAACTCATTATTTAAAGTAACTGTATCTAAAGTCTTACTCATTTCAATAGATTACATGGTTGCAAAGATCAAATGAAAGAAATGTTGAAGGCAATGACAAGCTCACAGTATTCAGCATTTAGATCGTGTAACTCAAAAGACAGCTTTCCAGCTAACAAGGATTTCCCTTAATTGTAATTCAAAACTTTGTTCTTGTTATAGTCTAATACAACCAAGCATCAGTAATTTTCCAGTTCCTCATTTAGGAAGCTGCCAAATCAAAGCTACAAAAAAATAAAATAGTAATTAATCACTGTTTACTCTGAGCATACTGTGAATAGCATTTATAGTCCTGGCTACCTAGGAAGCTGGAGCAAGAGGATGGCTTTAGCCCAGGAGCACAAAAGGCTAGCCTGGAAATGTATCCAGAGCCTGCCACCCAACAAAAAAAGGTAAATCCAAGGTTAATTATATAAATATATTCATCTAAAATGTATGTAGTGGGCTGTAGAGATAGCTTAGCAGTCTAAGCACATCCCTAGCAAGTGCAAAGACCTGGGTTTGATTCCCAGTATCACATACCATGCCAGTCATCAAAACCAGGCATGGTGGCACACGCCTGTAATGCCAGCACTGAGGAGGCTGAGAAAGAAGGATCACTATGAGTCAGAGCTTCATAGTGAGACCCTGTATCAAGTACATACATACATAATTTTTAAAAAATAAAATGTGCGTATCTTTTAAGATTATCTGATGTGAATATCTTATTAGCTTTGATCTTAACTGAAAATTCTATCACATTTCTTAGTAGATAAAAAGCTTCAATAATTTAAATCACTGGAAAAACCAAGTGACTCTAAGATTCTCCCAGTGTACATTTCTCCTATATTTATACTATTTCTATCATCTGAAACCTAAAAAAACTAGCACTTCTAATCCAAAAATCTGTCTTATTTATGGCCCTTCATAATCTAACAAAACATGACCATAAAACGATACAGTTAAAGCAGAATAGTATCTTAAATACTTCAGCTTTCTTTTTCTTGAAGATAGAATAATCATTACTTCCTTTCAGTACTTCTGAAATAGAACTTACCCAAGAGTAAGACCGATATGTACCGTAAAAGTACATATATCAGTTATTAAGTTGAAGCATTTTTAAAAATTCATTCTCCAGTGGTGCTGCTGCATGTGCACAGGCTTCAGGGCAGCTGAGGGTTAGTCACTGTGCACGGCAGGCAGCACTGCTCCAGAGGCTCAGCTTACAGACCCAAACAGAGTCAAAGTCTCAACAACTGCTTACCATTTCTACTTTGTATGGTTCTAGTAAGTAGAAAGAGCATATTTTTTCTTGTGTGAATTACAATTACATATCTCATATTTATGTACTTTTGTTTCATTCTATTCTGAAAGGGTTAATTAGTAATAAATCCCTATGTCCATAAATAGATGCAAAACTATAATACCCATTTATACTTAGGTAGAAATGGCAGATTTGTTGGGGACTTTCCTATACTTATCTCACAAGTGCTTTTTAAAATATAAGGCATTCTATGAATAGATAGAAAATTTAAGGATTGAATGAAACATGTTGCTCTAATTATTCCATGCTAAACAAAGCTCCTCCAAATTATTATACACAAATGAAACCACAATACCAAAACCTGTAGCCTGGGAAGTAAAAACAATTCATTTACATGTACAAACTACAACCTCAATATTCACAGTTAATAATATTTCCATGTATATCTTATTTATCAACAAAATATTAAATTAGTTGTGAATCTACTGAAAGATCTAAATGATTTGACATCATTGTATTAAGTCCTTCAATATCAATAAAAAGTTTCTTTAAAGGTGAATAATCGTTCACATAGTTTATGGTATTTTATAATCTCATCCAGAGAAACTGGATGAAGATGGGTCTATGGTTTCCCTTAATTATAGTAGCCATTACTGGGAAAAAAGTTCAAATAACCAATGAGAAATTCTATATATAAAACATTTTTCAACTTGCTTACATTTTCCAACTTGCTTACTTATACCCTTTCTAATTAAAATTTATGCTTATCAATCTTGACTATTATTTGATTAGATCCTCAGTACTCAGCACACTGCAAAGTAGCTTTTTTCCTCCCTACCAGGAATTGAACTCAATTCAAATTCTCACACTTGCCAGGAGGTGCTGTGCTGTTGAGCTATATCCCTGGCCAAAATAACCTTTAAAATGTTTGTTGAATAAAAATATCAAGAAACTAATTAACTCTTTAGCTAAAGTAATGCATTTTTCATGGAAAATAAGATTCCCCCAGCAAGATTCTAACTAGTGCCTTCTTTTTGTCATTGTTTTGTTTTGGGGAAGCACTGGGAGTTGGCACACCAATGATGAGGACTGCAAACTGAATCTATTATATTTGTGGTGAGCTATATCATCAACCCATTTTTATTTTGAGACAGGTTTTGCTAAGTCAGTAAGTTGCCCATAATGGGCCTGAACTTGTGATCCTCCTGCCTCAGCCTCTCAAAGTGTTATGGTTACAAACTGGCACCACTATGCCTGTGTTTCCCCTAGACAGTATCTATACTTCATTGTCATTTATAATATTGAAACATCTGTTGATTACATGAATTGAAGTAAAATTTGTCCATGTTAAGTATTAAAAGGAATCTGCATATGTTAAATACATAACTGATGGTAGGGGAAAAAAATGGGAATAAATCCAATAGGGTAAATCCATGTATTAAGCATAGATTAAATATAAACTAAAAAAGGACTACATAACATCCTGATTAAATTAAATATTTATGTTATCCAATAGCACTTAAATTTATATTGCACATGCCTGAATGAAATTAACCTGTAGTATCAAAAAAGATAATAAAAGGAATGGCTTTGTGATGTTTTAACTACACTAACCTACAGTTGCCAGGATGTCACTTCCAGTATGTTTCTGGTGAAAATGGTCCATTATGCATAATCCTTCTCAAAAGCTGGAAGAGATGGAGCTGGGGAGAGAGCTCAGCAATCTAAGAGCCTGCCTAGCAAGTGAAGGGATCTCAGTTCCATCCCTGGAACTGCACACTATGCCTGGGAACCCTAGGCATGTTGTGCCAACCACCAAAACCAGGCGTGGTGACCTACACTCTAATACCAGCACCAGGGAAGCTGAGACAGGAGAATCACTAAAAATCCAAGCTGTGTAGCAAGACCCTGTACCAAATAAATAAATAAAAGATTAAAAAACAAGTTGGAAGGTAATGAGAGGTAGTGGCCATTGTGTAGTACACTTTATTCTTTTTGCTAGCCACTCACTGAACACAATTCTAGATGTTGCTGTGATGGGGTTTTGCAGAGGTAATTAATTAATCAGATTATCATATGTGGTACAGACTTGATCATCTAAAATTCTTTAAAAGGCAGTTTAAGCCTTCTCTAAACTCATGGTAACCACTTACTACCTGGGGTTTACAAAAGCTATCTCCTTCCCCCTGGATCTGCCCTATCAATGACTGCTTTGTGGACTCTGGACTCAGAAGTATGAATAATTATGTGAGGCCAACTACTTATAATAAATATGTACATCTGCTACTGCTTTTCTAGGTGGATATAGATGCATTTTTCATTAACAGTTCACCTTCAATATAGTTTCAGCTGGGGAGATAGCTCAATGGCATTAACGCCTACCTGGCAAGGGCAAGGTCCTGATTTCCATTACCTGTATCAAAATAAAGTTTCAACTTCATAAAATTTCAAAAGTAAAAATTTTAAAGATCTCATCTATTTGTAAAGAATTTCCTCCACAAATAGATTTTGTCACAATAGGGTGAACAGATTTGACCCAGACAGAAGTAAAAGTCTTCAATTTCTCAGCAATTATCAATCAGAAGATTTAATTTATGCCTTACATTAAAAAAACCAATTAGTTAAGCCAGAAAAGACACACTATTCTCTATTTAAAGTACTTTGTAAAAGTTTTGAAAATTATCAATAAAGCTCACGGAAAGTCTCTCCATAAATGGGATGACCTATGACCATATTATTGCTCCCTTTTCAAATTACTTTATATGTTAAAAAAATCAATATATTTTAGCACTGTAATGAAGGTAGACTAATACAGTGCTCTTTAAAGAACATTAGTTTCAATTCTGAGTATATAGTAAAACAAGTGTATTTAGCCAAGTTTACCCATGTTCTCTGATACATAATACTGTGGTACTTCACTTCACAAAATCAATTATTCCCACAATTCTGGCCGCAAACTGAATCAGACAAGCACCCAATTCAATCTAATGGTGAGGTTCAATGTTCTCAGTGTGGTCATGCCATCTGTCTTAGTTACTTTTCTCATCACTGATATAATACACTCAACATCCAAAGTTAAAAAAAGTTTTCAGCTCACAGTTGGAAGAGGTTTCGGTTCAGAGACAGCTGGCTCCAAGACAGGGCAGTATGGCAGAGGAACACAGCAATGAAGCAGAAGACAAGAGTAGCAACAACCTGGCTATCTCTCTTATTTCCAGGCTACCTGCCATACCCAAAATAGGCCTTCCTATTATCCACACTGTGAACTGTGCTTAACCAATCTAACCAATCGGTAGATTACTTTAGTAATCACACACCCTTAACCAGGCTCAGACCCTTAATCCCACACACATGGCCTAGATCCAGCCACTTCCAAAATGCCCCACCTACGAAGCTATAAGGTTTGGGGGACACATGCCATAACACTGCCCTAGGACATTTCTCTCTATCTATCCCTTCTCTGCACACTATACACAAATATACAATTATTATAACTATTACATTGATTAAATCGGTTACACCAAAAAAGCTAAAAAAAAAAATCTATCAAATTTTATTGTTCTGAAGACTGATTCAGAACATATTCATTTTTTTTTTTTTCTTCTGTATTTTAAGAAAGGGTCCACAGTGTTTCACTACTAGATTGGTCTCCTAGTGATTCTCCTGTTTAGTTTCCCAAGTGCTGGGATTACAGGCTTGCGCCACTACACCCAGTCTCAACTGCCCTCTCAGCACACCCCAGGGGTGGTGCCGACACTGCAGGCCCAGGGGGTTAAACCCCTGGCCCCTGCACCTTCAGGGGCTTTAATCAGCTGAGCTACTTGGCCGGCCCTCCAGAAAGTATTCTAAAGGACTTTAAAATCATTTATAGTATTTTTCAGTTATCCCTTAACTGATTTTGTTACAGGGTATTATGTATTCTAAAACATTTCTTAGAGTTATCTGAGCATTTATGAAAACTGATATGTCTTGCTAATGCTGTAAGCTAAGGCAGTGATAGGACACACCTGTCCCTGCCTAGCCACTGTGGCTGGGATTCTGAGCACCTTGGTATGTTTTCAGTGTGTCAAAGTACAAGGCTTCTATGTTTCCTCAAACTGACCAGTTTCGACATTCACAAGCAACTCAGCAGGTCAAGGTCACCACAGACTATGACACTGTTTTGTCTGTTACTTGCTAACAAGGCGTTGGGACCTTGGCCTTAGGCTCCAATTCTGAAATATAACCCACTTAGTGTAGATGTCATCTAGTGTCTGCATGGCCTCCTTCTGCACACCAGGCTCAAGGAATCACTCTAATGATACTGACACTCTCTTCCTACTTTTGCTCTAAATAATAAAGTCTGTCTAAACAAGAAGTCTTTGGTCTTCTACACAAGTGCTCTACCACTGATCCCCAGCCCCAGATCTCTAGTCTTCTGCCAGTATCCATGAAATCATGACAACAAGCTAACTTGCTAGCTTTGCAGTAAGATAAACATATCAGATCTTTCACAGTTCTTGATAACAAAATATATCAAAATTTGGAAAAGCTTGAGAATAAAATTCTAAGGGAATAGTGGGTCGCTTATGCTGCATTGTTAACACTCCTGGCAGCACAGACTACTATCTGGCAGAGCAAACATGACTGAATAAAACTGATAAAGAACAATGTGATTAATTCACTAATTTCACTTATATTTTTTTTTATATATATCACAGATATGAAGTTAGATTCAGTCTGAAAATACAAAATTTCTGTGTCAACTACAAGCTTTCTGTCTTTTTATGGGTTGCTTGTTCTTGATGCTACTGGCCTTCTATTTATAGCCTCTTCTTTTTCTTTAGGGGATCATTAAGCTTCCTTTCCACACTAACTCACCTATAGACAGGCAAATATTCATTTTCTCCCTCTTTTTCAATGTATCTTATAATTCCATTTTAGAAGAACTAAAAATTGAATTTTAGTTTTTAAAGTATCGTTGGTGACCTGTATGTGATTGTACACACCTATAATCCCAACACCCTGGAAGGCAGAAACAAAAGAATCAGAAGTTTGAGACTAGCATGGGCAACTTAGCAAGACCCTGTATCCAAACTGAAAGAAAACATTCGAAAGACCCTTGGGATGTGGAATTTCATCCCTGAGGCCCTGAGCTCAATTAGGAGTGCCACCGAAAACAAAAACAAAACACAGAGCAAAACCCATGAAGTTATTCTGGTGATATCACCTGTGTATCTCTGCATTATTTTTAAGCTTATACACAAAAACAGTAATCAGGCAGAACAGTACTTATACAAAGATTATAAGCTCCACAAGACAAAATTATCTCATTAAACAGCCACATGTTATTATAAAGAACTTGTATTAAACGGAGTGGGTATTCTATTTACCCAAGTGTTTTATCATCATTGGCATTCAGTTTTTTTCTAGATAATCAACATTCCACTTAGTGTCACATCTCTATTTTTAACATTGATTTATTTTTTATTAGTATATGTTTGCAATACATAATTATATTCAGCTGTCATCTCAAGGTTTTAAAAAGTCTTTTCACATTTTCTGATATTATCTTTATTTTACAGTCATTTTAAATACATTTCCACTGTACACAGAAGTCAAGGTTAGCATTTTTTTTTTTATGTTTAAGTTTTAAAAGACATTTTGCTATCTGAACCCTACTTTTGTTTTTAAAAAACCAATTATTAATCATTTCCTTACATCTTTTCTCTCTGCTTTCAATATTTGGTATTCAGCAATTTTGTTTTGATGCACTACAGATATATGGGGCATTCTTTGCATTCATTCTGCTTGTTGTTCATTGGGTAGCATGAACCTACACATGTCTTTCAGAAAATCTGTGATTCTCAGCCATTATTTTTTCAATTTTTGGGGGGGGCTCCTTATTTGTTTTCTCTTCCTTGAACTCCAAATGTTAGACCATATGATGTGCTATTCACGGTTTATCTAAACTTCCCTCATCTTTTTTTTCTACAATGGCAAATTTCTCTTATTTTATCTTCATACATATTCTGTTAAGTATATGCAGTGAATTTATTCAGTTATACCATTTCTCTGTCTTAAAATTTCTATTTTGATTTCTTGTATTCTATTTCTCTGCTAGGATTAGATACGTCTTCTAATCTTATTTTAAAGAATTATTGAAATAGATGCTTTAGAAAATGTATAACCTCTAAAGTACAGATTTGTCAGATGATTGTCTGTTAAGGATATGATTTCATTTACGGGTTTGTTTCTTAACTACATACTAAATCTAGATACGTAAAGTTTTAATTTGAGGATTTTTGTTTTGTTTGCTTTTGGATCTGGTAAACAAATACCTTGGTACAAATGAGAACTGTTTGTTTCTTGGGTGGCAACTTTAGTTTCAGTGTCACATCTTTAGCCAAGATGCTTTAATCCCATTGTCCACCTGTGTAATCCAGTGGTCTATAGAATTAGACCCTCTCTCTTTCCCCCTTTCTGAAAAGGTGGGGATTTCACCAAATTTATAACATACCTGAGGCTAAACAGCAGGCAAATTAGTATTCACCATACCAACCTTCCTCTTCCAACGACTGACTCTATTCAGATTCTGCTTAATTTTACTCTCTAGTTCCTAATTACTTAAGAGTCAGTCTGACAGAAATTGACTCTTTCATTGCAAGAAACAGAAGCCCTCAAATTCCTACCTTGACAACTCAAATCTCTGTCATAGGAATTCTAACTAGCCCAGTATTCAAAACCAAACAACTTAGTACTTCATCTAGTTACACTATCTCTCCTACCTACTGCCACAAGGAACACAGTTTCTATTCACAGGTGATATAGCTCATGCAAAATTACAGATTATTCCTTTTGAGACTAGCTTCATTTAATACCCTTTATTGATTCTGAGTCAATGTTCCAGTCATATTGCCCTACAGTTATCCCAGATGTGATCTTTAGTTCAGTCTTTGCTTATATCAGTGTGTTTTGGATTCACACGGTATAAAAATACACACATTAACCAACACTACTACTATCAGAAAGTGATGGGAAGGATAAAGGTAGACAGATAGGTGGGTAATGCAATGTGAAAACACAGTACTGAAGAACTGTAATTATGTATGAAAACTGTAAATTAATTCAACAGTATATATAAAACAATTCCAGTGACCAGCTCAAACACTGGACACTAAGGGTCACAGTAATTTAAAATTCTCAAACAGTGTCAAGCATCCCACCATAATGTTACAGAGATCACTGAAGGTTATTACTCTGACAAAACTGTAACTGACAATAAAATAGTCTCAACATGCTTGAATAAAGATGGCATGTTATGTGGTGAAATGGCTGTATTGTCTGAAAATATTACCTAAAATTTACAAAATGGTTTGAAAGACCTAAATAAGAACCAGAAAAATCAAGTAGGAACTTGGAGACATTCCAAGATCACAAATCATGTGATGAACAAAGGCATTAGTCCTTATTTGTACAATGAAATTCCCTGCAGCTATAGCTGTCCTGTACAAAGCACAGGGATTTTCTTTAACCATAAAACTCCCATATATTCAGATTTCATTGGTTGATTCCTCAATTATATACAGAATTTTCAAAAGGTAATGCTTTATTAAATACACTATGCAAGAAATCAACAACAACAACAAAAATGTCAAACAGATTGAGAACATTTCACAAGAATAACTTAAATACTTTCTGATAAACTTTTTGTACCAGAAATTGAAAGGAGAACCTTTCTTGTACTTGCCAGGTAGGCACTGTGCTGCTGAGCTCCAAATTAACTTTTAAAAACTACTCACCAGTCCACTTGTTTAAATATAGATGGCTAAAAATTGCAATTTTTTTTGTTAGCTACTACAAGACAATAAAACAAGAAATATAAAATGAATTTTTACTAAATTTATCAATACAAGAATCAAGTGGTTGAAATGACACCTGCCCAAGTGACAACTGGGTAAAATGTTAAATCGCTAATAGACGTAGTCATTAAAATATAAAAAGTTCTTTTGTCAAAAACTAGAAAATACAGTTTTCATAGGGTCAAGAACAAAAAGCAGTGTTTTTTTTAAATGAAGTTTAACAATATTAAGTTCTTGTTTTTTTTTGTTTGTTTGTTTTTTTGGCAGAACTGGGGATAACTCAGACCTTTGCGCTTGCCAGGGAAGTGCTTATTCCACTGAGCCATCTTCCCAGCCCCAAGTTCTTGATTTTGGGACAAAGAATTTTCTAAAACAGGAAGAGAAATTAGTGACAGTGTATACAAAATTTTAAATGGCAATTATATAATTTTAAAATGACAATTATAACAAGTTTCAAGTTCACCCTTGAAAGTTTAACAAGAAATTATAACAAGTTTCAAGTTCACCACTTAAAGTATAGTACAGCACAGAAACTTTAAGGAGGATAAATATTTCAGGAGTTCTTAAATCATAGAGTATGGCCCAACCATGAATCTTTTAACTTTGGATCCAGGATACATCTGCCCTTTCTTCTCGAGATTAAATGTGTCAGAAGTACTTATGGAGTCAACATTAACGAGATTTTAAAAATCAAGTCTCAACTTGTGAATCTATAAATGCGTAAAGGACTTATGGTAAACAGTACTTCGTGTGTGTGTGTGTGTGTGTGTGTGTCCTCAAAGGATTTACAAAAAACAAAGCTGCCAACAAACAGCTGGAAAAAAAAATAAAGTTAATTTTCTTTACCTTATGTCGTCTTCCAGACAGATAGCTGAACACATTATAGCAGTTTAATATAAGTTTTAATTGAGTACTGGCACTGGTGGGAAGAACCGTGTGGAGCCACTACTTTCTAGATCAAATAAGGCAGGTAATTAACAGCCATTCTAGCACAATCCTTTATCACCAAAATACACAATGGATGCTAACTTCTCTCAAAGCCAACGCATGCTACAACAAAGCTGAGCTGGTGTTTCAGGGTCACATTCACTTCTTTATTACACAAGCATAAATTTACTGCTCAGTCAGACACCTATAATTAAACATAAGAATATAATGCTAATATTCAGGCTAGCTTGTATGTAAGGGAGCTCCTCCTCCTATAAAGATGATTGCTTTTCATTTTAAAGTTTGAAGTAGCTACAGTTCACTTAGTTTTGATTACACAGCAATTAGATATGCAAATGTATGGGAAAAATAATTTTTCAAACATCAAATTGTGAGCAATCAAGCCCATTCTCTTTTCTTGTATATACAAGCAGCTCATTAAACAACTATTGTCCAAAACACTTCTTAGCCTAAATATCTTTTTTTTTTTTTAATGTTAAAACATTAAAAGCACATCTGTAGACTCAATCTGTCTTGGTGATATGAAAACGCATGTGCTTGTGCATGTGAGAGAGAGAGAGAGACAGAGAGAGAGAGAGAGAGAGAGAGAGAGAGAGAGAGAGAGAGA
>NW_004524688.1:1501336-1505097 GCF_000260255.1 Octodon degus
TCGGCAGAAAATCCTACTCGGCGGGCGGGGTGGGGGAGGCACTGTGGAGTGGTGGGGGCGGCCCGAGGGGCTGGAAGAGGGTCCGGCCCACGCTGCACCTGGGCTGGGACTGGTCCCGCCGGCGCAGGGTAGCAGGAAACTCTCCGCACACTCACCGGACCTGGGCTAGGACTCCATTATATTATTCTTAAGTACATTTTCTTATTTGTCTTTTGAAATAAGAATTAGAAGAAAACATAATGTAAGGATTTGGTGGTAGAATGAGGGATGATTAAAAAAAATGAACATAAGCCAATTTTTAAAAATCTGGTCTTGTCAAAGTATGCAGAGTGTATTTTTGTGTCAATAAAATGGTACCCACAATCTAAGGCTCATTATATGAACATTTCCATTTTCTTCTGAGGAGGCTTTTAATAGTATTAAAGGCAATTTCAAAGAGCCTTCAGTCAATCAAGAGTTGTCTGAGATATCATCACTTATGTGTGGGCCTCTGGCCACATCCTGACTGCTGCCTATCTCTTTTAGTTACTATCAAGTTATCTTTTCAAGACTCATACACCTTAGCTGGGTGCAGTGGTGCATGCCTATAATCCCAGCACTCAGGAAGCTGAGGTAGGAGTACTGCTGAGAATAGGTTATTATAACAAATGTCAGGCATTTATTTATAAAGTAATTTCAAGGCCACATTGAACTGCATAAAGAAACCCTGTCTCAGAAAATAAATAATCATAATTGAAAAATCTAAGAATGTCAATGCACTACTTTCAAAATGAAAATTAAAAAAACAAAACAAAACAAAACTCTGATACAGCATTTAAGGCCCCTTATCCTCAGACATCAGCTTTGTCTCCAAGATCAGCACCACTTTTCCCACTCTACAACAAACCGTCCATTTTGATAGGCTAAATGTCTACACCACAACATATAATGGTTATTCCTATTTCTGATGTCTAGAATGTCATTTCACTTGCTTTTCTCATAAACTTTTGTTCTACTCAATCCTTGCCAAGATTCCATATTTCTAGGCTTCTGATAGCATAATCCTCAACCTCTATTTTGGCTTCTATCACACTATCTTCAATCACTATTTAGACTGGGATTTCCAAGATCTCAAAGATGTTTCCATTAGGATAAGGACCTTAGGCATTCAAAAATATAACTGCTGCCTTAAAAAGAACTGTAAAACTATGAAAGGAGCTAATAAAAAAACTGGGAACAACCATTTCTAGCACTATAACCTGAAATTTCACAGAATTAAGTATTACAAAGATCATCCAAATAATTTATCTTGCCAAAAAATATCAATAAATGGGGAAAGGGGTAATGTAATGTGAGGCTGGAATATACACTACACAGAGAGGAAAAGATTCTTCAAAAGGAACAACTTTTCTCAATTAAGGATTCTCCAGAGTCAACTTTTAGTGTCCAGCCTTAGGAATAAATTACATGCACTGAACTTCTCTTACACAACTATGGTGGTGTTCTTGATTACACATCTTGCACATAGGGCCTGGGGAGATAGCTCAATAAGTGCTTGCATGGCAAGCACGGGGTCCTGAGTTCAATCCCCAGTACCGCAAAAAACAAACAAACAAAAAAATCTTGCATAAAACTATTCTGTAGTTCAGATAAAGAACACTCACTATAGTTTATAAGTTATCAAGAAAAACTCCAAGGCACATTTCCTCCTAAAGGATTTTAAACAGTAACTTACAAGAAGTTACTACAATTATGTTGCGCCTACAGACCAATTTTTAAAAATAATTATTTTATTCATTCATTCATTCATTCATTCATTCATTCAGTATAGGGTCTCACTATGCAGCTCAGACTCATAGTGATCCTCCTGTCTCAGCCTCCCCAGCACTGAGAATATAGGCGCACGCTACCACACCTGGTTTCCGGGCCAACTCAGAGTAGGACCAGCACAGCATGCAGTACCAGGGAATCAAACCTGGGTCCTTGAGCTTGCCAGGCAAGTGCTAGGCCACTGAGCTATCTCCCCAGCCCAGACCAATTAAAATGGTACCATTTCAACCATGTCCAGACATTATTTATAAATGAGTTCAATGTGAAAATGAAAAACAGTACAAACAACTAGCTGGGAAGTTAAAGGTGGTTATAATACTTTGTAATGGCAGAGCAATGACTTTCAAATATACAAAAGACATATATAAAAATATTTTCAAATACTTTCTTTTAAAATGTCTTTCACAGGTGCTCAATCTCCCCCACACACAAAAGTTTAACTCTGCCTGTGAGGCTATGGAGAAATCGGTACTTTAACACACTTTTAAAGGTAACAAAGATAACAACTCTTAGTGACTGATGTAGCACTAGCTAGCAAAATTATATACTGCCATACCAGCTATACAATGCAATCCTATAGATGAACTAGCAACCACACATAAAGATATTCATTCAGTACAGCATCATTCTTACATGTGAGAACAAAGAACTAGGAATATGTATTTAACAGTTTGAGCTTGTTGTGAGCAATCCAATAATACACCCATATTATGGAATCTGGTGCAATTATTAAAGGAATATTCTATAAACTTTTTCCTATTAAGTGAGGTTACATACTGTTAAATAAAAAAATGAAGTGTAGAAAAATGTTGAGTATATAACAATCTATGCAAGGAGTGAGAAATTACACAACATACCTGTGTAACTATTTATATCTATGTTTAAAAAAGATATAGAAGGATATACTAAAAACTAAAATTAAAAACCTACTTAAATACCAAGGGATGAAACAGGTATGGAGGCCAGAAACAAAAGCCAAATATGTATGAAAATACCCTACTTTGTAAAGATATCACTTTGGAACCATTTTAAAGATATGATTTTTGGAACACTTTAAATGACAAAATGGAGGCAGAGTACTTTTTAAAGACTAAATTTGTGTCTCTAATGGAATATACCCTAACAAAATATGAGTTGAGAGTAACTATCTTAGTAGTAGTGTTTGTGCTGCTATTTTGAGACTTTTTTTACATCTTAGAATGAAGAGAATGAATCATTATTTTCCATGATTAAGAACTAATCAGAATCTTCAGTGAGAAAAATAAGACACAGATACAAGTTCTATCAAATAACGATAGTCCTGAGTTTGAGAATGAAATTGCGAAAACAAAAAAGGGGGATAAAAATGAAGGACCATTTTGTAGTGGAAAAAGAAAAAAAAATCTATATATCTATATCTATATCTATCTATATATATATATGATATACAGCTACTTTCTCTTTAATAAGATTTGTACAAATGCTTATAGACAAGATATCATGTCTAAATCTTGTACTCTGAATAACTGCTATGAAGAGAACAATATGCAATGTATTAATTACTATAACTGTCCTACTAACCTGTTTTAAAACTATCTCATTACTATTTCTGTCTCATTAAAATAAAAAAGAATGAAACTGTGAAAATACATACCCAAGGTTGTACACATGTGTGCACTTTTATACTCTGTACTAACAAAACTCTTGAGTAAGTATCACTTAAGGCCAGATTCTAATCTCCACAGTATTTATCCCTAAAATCAAACCTTAAAAAAAAAAAAAAGCCCAAGTTTAAGAAGGAAATCTTCTATATTGAGTCTGAAATATCATGTCATATGAGAAATCAAAATTGCTATCCCCACTTACTAGGACTATGTCAGCATTCTTTTTTTTTTTTTTTTTTTTTTATTTAGTACATTAACATAATTTAGAAAGCAACTTTATTTGGTCCCCACTGTTCAAACTCCTTGAGC
>NW_004524688.1:1505197-1513825 GCF_000260255.1 Octodon degus
GCCAAAGCGACTCAAAGGAAACAATCTACCTTAATTCACACAACTACTATGGTCAAATGCTTTAAGACTGGCTGCAAATGTTTGAATTTCTTTTAATATGTATCATAACTTTAAAAGTCTTCCACTAAATAGCACCTATTAACAAAAATATTACTAAGTATGACTAAATATTCCAAACTCTTGATTGAAAAAGTATTTCATCTTACTTTATGGGTTATTACATAAAACTACAGTGAATGACACATTTTAGAGATGATAAACCCACATTTCATGAAAATCAACACTGTCAGTCATGTGTGTGTGTGACTAGAAAAACTAATATGGTCATCAAAGTTTTTTGCAAAATGCACTTACATAGTCTCTTTATTTGGCAGGTAGCTTTATCTTCATGTTTCAAATTTGTTTTTATTTCAACTCCTATATGACTAACTTATAAAGTGCTTGCTTGCTTCTCTTTGTGTTTTGATATTGGGGATCAAATCCAGGACCTCACACATTCTGGTATTGGCCGTCTCTCTTTTTGTAATTTAAGTCATTTGGTTGTTTGCATTTATATAAAATTTTAAGTGTTTATTTTATATTGACACTAACTTCGGACAATAAGTGGCTCACTCAAATTTTGTGCTAAGAAGTTTTTTTTTTTTTAAAGAAGTCTATGTTTATGTCCACATTTCACTGAAGAAATCATAAACGTAACTTACTGCTTTTGACGGAGTACAACTTGGGTAAGGAACAAGAGCAAACAATATAATCAATAGGATTTTTATTATATTGTGTATTAAAGAACACATGTTATTGAAATCCAGGAAAAAGAGATCAGAAAAGGCTGATGAGGTTTCATGGTACTAAATCAGACTTCTAATCCAGGTAATAATTCCAACAACCTACTAATGGCTATGAATTTTTTTTTTTTTTTTTTTTTTTTGCAGAACCGGGGATTGAACTCAGGCCCTTGGGCTTGCCAGGCAAGTGCTTATTCCACTGAGCCATCTCCCCGGCCCCCCAACAACCTACTAATGGATCACATTCCTTCAAATCTCATCCATAATTGTCCCAAGATCATTTTTCTTAAAAATAAACACCAGATTACATAACACTACTCCTCTGCATCAAATGGTCAAATGACTTCCTACTGCTATCCCAACAAAATGCAAACTCCTGGCCCTCCCTATGGTGAAAGATTTAGAGTTTCTCAAAACCCATCTGCCTTTTACTTTTTATCTTACACTGAATTTCATGGATAGCTGAATGTCTCGACACCTGTTCTAACTTCACCCAAATACATTCAACCTTCAGATCTCACCATGTTGACTTTTGGTTACTCTAGGCTTAATTTAGATCTCACTTCCTTGAGCCTTTCTTTGCCCATCCAACTTAAAAAAATGTTCTAGCCAACCACAGTTGTATTACTTAATATTTTTTCTTGGCATTTATCCATATCCAAAATTGTCATATTCACTTATCTGTTCATTTTTTGTTTTACTATCTAGGTTATGCTCCATGACAGCAAAAACCACTCAGTTTTAAGTCTGACCCAGAGTAGGGAAGGGACTCAAAACACTACTACATCATTTAGAAAAATATTACAGGTGGAAGAAAGCATGTGTAAGGAAAAAGGAAGGCCTGATTCTTTACAAGGTGAGAAGACAATGAACAACATTGGAAAAGTATCAGACTTGGACTTACCTACCATTTAAAGCAAAATTAAATCTAGACTGTAGGTAAAACAAATGAAACAAACATATATTGAGCATGGGAATATCACTACCACTGCCACTTTATAGATACGGGATACTGGTTGTCCTTAACAACCAGATACAGTATTATCTTTTTCATCAAACCATTCAATCAAAGGAAAGTTCTTCAAAAGTGATGAGTTGGTCAGTCTTCACATTTTTATTAGTAATATAACACACTTGTATATACATTATATATCACTTTTTACTAGTCTATCTACTATAAGTTTAAAGACCTGAAGAACAAAATGAACACCACGAGAACCTGTTTTTTTTTTGCTTGTTTTTTATATTTAGTACAGGGTCTACAGGGTCTACAAGGTCTCACTACACAGACTAGCCTCTTAGTGATCCACTTGTGCTCAGCCTCCCAAGAGCTGGGATTACACAGCACCACACCCAAAACTACGCCCAGTCTCAATCACCATCTCATGGGACCCCAGGGGCAGGGCCAGCACTACAGCTGGAGATGGAACCTGGCTGCTACACTCTGCCTAAAAGTATCTGGCCAGCCCTTAGAACCTGGTTTATAATCTAACAGTAAATCAATATACAAACTAGTCAAATATCTAGGTCTTAAGTTTCTTTAGTCACAAAAAGTTATTTTCCTAAAACAACTAACCAAATAACCTTCAAAACAATAAATATAAAGAAAAGCAAAGGCTAAGTCATTACTTCAAATTAAGGGGCAAAGGAAAGGAAGGAGACCAGGAACTACAGACAAAAAGATGTTAAGAGTGTAGGAAAAAAAAAAATGAAGTGGTAAGAAATACACACATGGAAGACAAAGTAGAAAACACAACATGTGGTAAAATACTATATACTCTCCAGATTGAGGTACAACGTATGGGGTAGTTCTTTGCTGTATTTTTGTAACTATCCAAAATACCAAGTTATAATCAGAAATTATAGATTCTCTAACTTTTATTTCCTTAAATTTTCTATATAATTTCACACTGCACAAACCAGTACCATACAGTAAAATTTCCTTTTAACAAGAATGACTGGGCCAGGGAAATGGCTCAGTAAAATAAGCACTTCCTTGGCAAGCACAAGGGCCTACGTTCAATCTCTAGTTCCAAAAAAAGACCTTTATCTCTGGTGTATAAAAAGGCTGACCAAAGACTCCAACATAACTATACAACTGAGTAATTTTGTTTTTCCTTTTTTTTTTTTTTTTGTACTGGTGATCAAACTTGGGATCTTGTATTTGCCAGGCAGGTGCTTATACCTGAGTCATATTTCCGGCCCCACAGGTTCCATTTTGATAGTGACATATGGCTCATGCCTACAGGCCATAGTCTGGATGTGTCCCCTCAAATTCATGTGTTGGAAACTTGATCTGCAATTGCAGCAGTTCTAGCAGGTCGGGTCTTAATGAATTAATGCCCTTATAAAAGGGCTTAACAGTCTCCTTTTTTCATACCATCCTTATTCTTTTCCTTCAGAGGATACTGGTGTCTTTATCTTGGGACATCCTACTTCCCGGACTATAAGAAATTCAGTTCATTTTAAATTATCTAACCTAGGACATTTTATTAAAGTAGCACAAAGACAACAGTAGAGGTCTAGCATTTCACTTATACTAGTAATACAAAGATTAAGAGTAGTTTAACATACACTCATAACTCTCAGAACCTTTCTGATAACACACTTTTGGGTGCAGGTTAAAAAGAAAGCAGTTTCTAATGAAATAAATGAAGGGCTTAAGATTTGAGTTGAGGTAAGGATATTTCAAGATGGCAAGTCACTGAGATCCCTGTAAGATATACTCTAACCACAACATGACATACAAGATCATTCTAGGATGAGATAGCTCAGCAGACTAAGTGCCTGATTAGGCAAGTGCAGGGACCAGGATTCGATCCCCAGCACCACACGTCCCACATGCCCCACTCTTAATGGCACATGCCTATAATCTCAGCACAGGGGAGGCTGAAAACAGGAGGATTACTACTATGAGTCCAAGCTGCATAGTGAGATCCTGTACCAAATATAGAGAAAGAAAGAAAGAAAGAAAGAAAGAAAGAAAGAAAGAAAGAAAGATCGATTGATCATTCTAATGCATTTACACATATCCTCCAACTCTATTCTGACTACTACTGAATGTTCTACTCTAAAATAAAGTTTTATCAGCATTTGTACTAGGATAATCATGAATACTTATTTCCTGACATGGTACCAAGTACATATAAAAATTTGTTCACTTAAAAACTCTTCCATTTATTAGTTCTACACATCTGTAATGCCCTAAATGTAAGTATATGTACTGTTTTCTATGATGAATTCATTATTTTTTGTTGATTAGTTTTTTTATAACTTGCCAAACTGGCCAAAACTTCCAAGGCTGTGAGATGCTTTTCAACAAATATAAATTCCTGCCTACGTTTTATGATATATGAAAAATCTCTGAACAAATGGTTGACACAGCCCTGATACAAAAATCTTATACTTTTCTCATCAATCAGTAAAAGGAAAAGTACCATGTACACAATAGATAACCTAAACTCAACAGGTTAAATTATTTTTATTGGATAAATTATCTATACAGGTTACATAATCAAATTTAAAATGTAAAGAAAATTATATAAATGAGTTCATTAACTGTTTGATACTCAATTAGAAGAAATTGTATTTTATTTCCTTGTACAAAGTGCACCTGACACACTGCCTAAACACACACACACACACACACACACGCAGATATGAGTAATAATAACAAAACTTAAAAATAAATACAAATTGTGCAGATTATTTTAGGGAATAAGAACAATTGTAAGATCACCGCAGGAGTACAGCCAAAACTAACCACAGTGCCCACTCAGAAGTGAAGAAGCAACAGTGCAAACATGAAAGCAGAAAATACTAAGCTTCACAACTATGCAAATTTGTTAAATAATTGAGGGCATGATGCAGTTCAATATGCTGCCCATGCTTTTTACACCACTTGTAGTAATAAAATACTGAACAGGAAATGCTGAACAGGTAACCAAGTACTTAAAATACAAAATGATCCACTGACCTAAACATTTTTCCATAATTTATTTTCTGTAGGTATAGCATCATACATTTAGTTATTATAACAGTAAAATTCTGAAACAGATCTATATATGACAATATTTTAATTTTTATTATCAAAATCTTCATAAAACTGACATTATTATGCAACAAATCCTGTAACTATTAGTATGAAAGTAGATTTAACAATTATGTTAATGTTGTGCTCACACAATGTATGAACACCAAAACAATGCTCAAATCTCAAGGTGACCATGTCATTCATCATCAAAAGTAAGATGCTCTGAAGGTGAATGAAGATGGTATCAATAATTCCACCTCAGGGGTGACCAGATAGCTCAGTGGACTAAAGTGCGCAGGCACAGGAACTGGGGTATGATTCCCAGCATGCCAATGCCAGCCCCACACCAAGAGCACAGAGAGCAACTGAGACTAAGCATGGTGCCACGTGCCTGTAATCCCAACGCTTGGGAGGCTGAAAAGAGGATCACTACAAGTCTGATCTGTGCAGTGAGACTCTGTAGACCCTGTACTAAATACATTAAAAAAAAAAAAAAAGAAAGAAAGAAAAAAGAAAAAGAAAATCAAAAGAATTCCATCTAAACAATGAATATATCTTATGCTTTCCTGGCCACACCAAAATTTAAATTAATAAAACCCTTCCAGAGAACTATACTGAAAAAGAATTTAGCATGCTCTCAAAATACGATGTAGTATAACTGAGAAGTATCAGTACAAATTACATCTATATTTTCCTCAGATCATTAAGTGATAAATACAGCAGGTATATTTATATATAGATAAAACAGAACTGGAGAAATTCTTCTCTACACAATAAGAGTTCATTCCTCTCAATACTAATTCACAAACCAAAAAAAATTTTTTTAAACTTTAAACAGTTAAAAAGAAAAATGTTACTAAAAATATTTAAAATGCAAACTTTTCACATTTAAAAATATGAACTATACAATTAAAAAAGTAATGTTATTATACTATTTAGTAATAAATACAGTGTAAAAATGGAACATGAGAAAACAGAATCAAGAGTGGAATTTCTCATCTACTTTATTGAGTAAAATAACTTCTGAAGAGGTTTAACTGAATAGAGCCAACACCGTGGCACATCCTTGTGATCCCAGTACTATATTCTGGAGACTGGGAGGATCATGAGTTCAAGGCCAGCCTGGACAATTTAAGTAGACCCTATCTTTAAAAAAAAATTTTTTTTTAAAGGTCTAACTGAATAAGGAAGAATGACTACAAAATGGCTAGTATCTATTAACTAATGGGGAAGGTATATACCCTCAAATATAACATTAACAATAATCCACAAACATAAGGAGAGTGTTCAACTGATCATTTCTTTATGCAAAAGCGAAGGGTATATTATCCTTCCCTTCCATAAACACTTACTGAACATAGCACAGCAAGAAGGAACAGTACTATTGCTGGGATAACAGCAGTGAGCAAGACACAGCTGTGTTCTCGGCCAATCAGTCCCACCTCTGTCCCTTAAGCAGGGGCTAACAAATACCAATTACTTATTATTTGAACATGACATAGTACTGACAGATGAGATAAAAATACAGGGGAAAAGCAAGGGGAGTGGCATCAATGTTGTGATTTCTGGGGCCACATAGTAATACATAGTTTCTCTGAACAGTGAGCTTAAAGAGAAATCTGAACTGAAGTGAAGGATAAAGTTACACAATTGTCAGGGGAAGAGCAAAGGGAATAGAAAGACAAAATGACTACATATGCATATTGCTCAAGGAATCAAAAGGAAGAAGGGCTCAAAAAAGGGCAAAGAAGACTGAGAAGGTAGCAAGCCATTAAGACCACAATATCCTTTTTAGCTATTACTAAACACTTTAAAGCTATTACTAAAGAGCTTCAAATTCATTTGAAGAAGTGTTTTTAAAATTTAGTCTGTTTGCATGAGGAAACACAAAGAATATAAGTAGAACATGAGAAGACTTCTGAGGAAAGGCACAACTGGGAAACTTAAGACTCATACGCTACCCTGGGATGCCTAAACAACTCAGTCACTAGTCAGGGAAAATTCTTCATCTCCTCCTGTCTCCATTTTCCATCTGTAAAATTACTGTTAGTGACAGCAGCTACAGTCCGGGGTATTTGAGGATTAAACAGGGTAATATTCACGGAATGATGATGAGCAGAGTCTAAACCTCAGTATGATGGTAACCTTTAATAAGAACATCACTGCTATAACCAGTAGCATGACCAACTGTGTAAAGACAGAAAACACACATGATCAAGAGAAAAATCAAGTCAGGAGACATAAATTTTAAGATTAACAAGGGAATAAGAGAAGAAATTTTAGCCTGTCAGAAATTACTAGATGGGAGCCAGGAAGATAGGTCAGCAGCATCAGTGCCTGCCTGGCAAGCACAAGGTCCTAAATTCAACCCCTGGTCCAAAAAAGAAAAGAAAAGAAATTATTAGATGTATCTTTACTATAATTAGATATTAACAAATGTAAAGGAAGTGAAAAGAATTGATTAATTTGGGCAGGAGTCATTCACCAGTCCTAAAAGCATGAGACAAGAGACTGGGGGAAAAGTTAACATACAAAACTGCAAAGTATTTCTCCATGAAATAGTTATAAATTTAGGAGAAAAAAAGTCTTTATTTTACACTGAAAAGTTATGGCAACATTTTAACCAACAAATCTAAATTTACATCACCAAAAATGAGGCAAACTGCTATCAACTAACTGCTAAATGTAACATATCTAGAGAAGCACACATTATGTTTTAAAACTCTCATAACGAAGCTATATGGTCTGATTCCAGAATAGCAACACAACCCAAAATCATGAAAGACAAAGAAAAGCTAAGGAACTATTCCAAATAAGAGTAAAGGTATGCTCTAGACTAAATTCTGGTCCATGAAAAATTGTGAATGAAGGAATAATTGGAGATATTGGAACTTAGAATACATATCAAACATACTGTAACATTATTAAATTTGCAAAATTTGGTAAAGATACCTTGATTATGTATGACTGTATGTCCTTTTTCTTAGGAAATGCACTCCAAGATAGGGATGAAGGATCACAGCATCAGAAACTTTCCCTCAAAAGGTTCAGCAAACAAATAAATAAATAAATAAATGTATGTATGCATACATTCACATACACAACACAGACATCTAAGGCTATGTCTCACTATTTACAAAAGATGATCAGAACAATGAACTAAAGAACACTGAACTGGTCTTAGAAAAAAAAAAACCCAGAAGATTAGGCTCTCATCAACCAACCGGTTGGTACCTATTCCGTTTTATCTGTTACTGTTTAAAATGCCTTTACATACTGTTGATTCATTAACACTGAACAAACAGTAGACTGTAACTCATTCCTTAACTAAGCTTCTCTAATAACACAAGTATTTCTCCGTAACATGCAGTACAGTCCTTTTGCTTAACAAGTCAACAAGCACCTCAGCACTATGCTCATGGGCCATTTTAAACAGTAAAATCACCAACAAAAGCACAGAAATGCAAAACACAAGGCACTAAGTAGACCATGAAAGGAACACTTGTTTCCAGTCTGAATGCTAAAGCAAAAAAGGCAGTATCTTATCTTATTCTATCTCAGTTGGGAACAACAGCACCTGGGTGACTGAAATGTTTTAGTCTTTTGCACATGTCCATTAAAAGCTGTGAAAGTGTCATAAGTAGTACTGATATTGGAATTACAAGTTAGTTTTACCAAATAAGTGAAACTACAATACAAAATTTGCCAATAATGAGGATCAGTTAAGTATGCAAACCCCCCAAAAAATCGTTACAGCAATTCTAGGTAATGATACACAGGAATCCATTATATTATTCTTTTTTTTTTTTTTTA
>NW_004524688.1:1520267-1549850 GCF_000260255.1 Octodon degus
GTTTAAGAAGGAAATCTTCTATATTGAGTCTGAAATATCATGTCATATGAGAAATCAAAATTGCTATCCCCACTTACTAGGACTATGTCAGCATTTTTTTTTTTTTTTTTTTTTTTGTATTTAGTACATTAACATAATTTAGAAAGCAACTTTATTTGGTCCCCACTGTTCAAACTCCTTGAGCTGCAGTTTTAAAAAACCTTACTGAATTGTGCAACACAAGGTAATTGCTTAAATCCATTTACAAAGAATTCAAAGGAATTTAAAAAAAAAAAAAATTGCTGGGAACAAATTCACTATTTAAAAGCTAGTGAATATAGGACTGAATATTTATTCAGCCTTTTTAATAAAAGATTACAACCAGCTAATAATAATGAAGAAATGAGGGACAGCTATTTTTTAGCTCCTATTGAAATAAAGGACTTAAAAAATGATTGCTAAAATCACAAAGAGATCAGACTTTCTGATTTTGAATACTTACAATATTCTTTCAAAAGAAAAAAAAAAACAGAAAATGGAGGATGGTGATATAAATATGATTAAAACTTTCTTATTACCAATTTATAAGAAATATAGCTGAAAGAGATAAAAGTTAAAACACCACCATGAAAACCTAATCAAGAAAATCAGTGGAAATTTTTCAAATCTACCCAGTATCTTTACAAATGAACAGCAAAAGAGAAGTGAAGCTCAATAAAGGAATAAGAGATCTATCAGTCAACTGCAACGTAGATGACCTTCATCTCAATGCTCATTTAAACATTAAAAAGCATTTTTGTAAGATCTGAGGAAAACTATGAGCATAGACTACATGCGTATTATAAAGAATTTTCTGAGGATAAGCATGTTGTCAGTAAACAGTGTTCTACTTTAGAGATATCTAATAAATGTATCTAATAAAACATTCAGAGCTGAAATGTAAGTATGGAATTCGCTCCTTAAATAATTTGGCAAGCAAGATGAAACAAGGGTGATGGGGAATGAACAGACTGCTCCTAAAAGAAGACAGGCAGTACTGGTGATAGGCAAATAAGAGTCCAGGTCTTTCTATTGTAAATTTTTTTCCATTTTGAAAAGGTTTTTGTGGGGTTTTAAAATACCTATGCTGAGGCTTTCACGAACACTAAGTACTCAACAAGGTCAATCAACCAAGATGTTTGGATCTACATTTGTACAATACTTGATGTTTTGCCACTGCAAAGCTAGTGGTATACTGTATCAACCACAAAACTGAATTTGTCTTTCAAAGTATTGAGGCAGTAGTAACACATTTCATAAAAATAAAAACTGTATGTCCTTCCACCTAAAAAAAAAAAAAAACAAACCAGGAAATTTATTTTTGAATATAATTTTGCTTTGAAATTTCCTGTAAATATACTTTACCTCCCAGCAGTCTTAACAAGACATCAAAGCTTGACTATTTAGTGAACTCACATAGAAGAGAATATCAAGTTACAAAATGCTGCCTTTTCAGATACATTCTATAAAACTTAAGTACATGTACATAACTACATAAATAATACAGAAAATACAGTGTCTAACCTTTTGACTTTCCTGGGCCACATAAAAATTATAGTTAATTTGTATAAATAAAACTTTCCTATTGGGGCTGGCGAAATAGCTCAGCACACTAAGTGCCTCCTTAGGCAAGCACAGAGACCAAATTCGATTCCAGGCGCCTGGGTATGCTGAGCTGGCCACCAAGACTAGTCATGGTGGTGCATACCTGTAACCCCAGTGCAGGAGAGGTTGAAAATAGGATTGATTAAGAGCTGCGCAGTGAGACCCTATTCCAAATACATTAAAAAACAAAAACAAAAACAAAAAAAAAAAGACTTTTTTATATTTTAAATTATGTTGCAAAACAACACTAGTCCAAGTTTAGTATTTAAAAAAAGTCCACACTAGCTTATTAGTAATAAAACTCCTATTTTCACAGTACATATGCATGCAGGCATGAAATATTATTTGTGATCATTATTTTTTATTTCCCAAAGTTATATAAGATAATGTATCTGACAGATTCATTTTGATCCCATTTACTGGTTGTGAACCTTTAGGAGGTAGAGCAGCACCACATCAAATTGGCCCTATGAAGCTTTCCACTATAATATATGCAGTCTCTGCTCCAGCACTATGCAATCAAGTCATGAAAAATAGCAATAAAAGGAGATACAATACTAACCAGGGCTACATGGCAGCCCATGGGCTCCAGGTTAGACATGCCTATATAGAAAACAACCTAGAACTGGCCAAAAAAAAAAAAAAAAAAAAAAAAAAGCCTCTAGAATATTATTTCCCTTTCCTTTCATTTCTTCAGACTATCTGAAACTTGCTAGAACTTCTAAAAGTATCACATATTGACAAGGTAATTAATATATTTTATGCCTACAAAATGAAGCTAAGAAACTTCTGCTACAGCATAGGTAAAATTGTTTAATGAAGAATAGCTTGTAAAAACTGACATTATCTCTATAAAATGACCTACAAAGTATACTTATTGAAGTTCTTCAAAAGAGAACGCAAGATTCCATCTGTCATTACACAATGTCTACAAAACACTTCATAAGTGGTTTTCACAAATCACTGTATAGTAGTTCCTTAGTTATAGATACATCTCTAAAAAGTTTTCCATTTATTTTCTTGCAGTACGCTGGGGGATTGAACCAGTACACCAAGCGCTTATTCTACTGAGCTATCTCCCCAGCCCCTAAAAAGTTAAACCACGATCAAATGTACATGAAAAATGAGTGTTAAATTAAGAACAACTGGTATTTTTACCAATGCATGTGATTTTAAATTTAAAAACCATATTCTCAAGAAAGGGACTTGTAGTTCTGGTAACTTAAATATCTGGTAAGATATTTTGTTAGAAATATAACAGAAAACACAATTGACTAGCCTGGCTTTAATCAACTGTAGATATTTCACACATCAATACTTCTGACTAAAAGAGGTGAGAAGGAACCTATGACCTTGGCCACTTTATCACACACAAGCCTACTTCTCATGGCTTCTCAAAGCAGCTTCTGCCCTCAGTTTCCATGACAATTACCTAGTCTCACTCCACTGAGTATTTAGATTAGAAAAAAAAAAAAAAATTACTACTGGTCAACCCATGAGAATGTTGAAATATACCAATCCATGGGAATGACGTATTAATTTACTTGTTCAAAGTAAGTAAAATACAATACTTAGCAATCCGGAAGCCCTGGGTTTGGTCCTCTGCACCAAAAACAATTACAAAAAAGACTCAAATAATAATAATAATAATAATAATAATAATAATAATTATTATTATTATTATTATTACTGACCTTCCCAAAAGAAAAGTGCAGAAAGTTTACAATTTTCTCTATTTGGAGATGGATGTATCTATGCCCCTTTTTCATTTATTACCAGACTAAAGAGTTATTCTTTTCACAGATACTTCTTCCTAGAGCCAAACCATATGTTGTGAGATGTTCGCCAAAGAACAAGAAAGCTCCACAGAAGAGAGTCTATTCTCACTGAGTTCACTAGTGTAGTAAACCATTTGGCTCAGTAAACAGTACTTGCACCATAATACTTTTGTTAAATGCAAGTTAAGAAATTAGTAAATTAAGATTTACTTGCAAGCTTTCTTATTTTTAACAAATACTAATATCTTAAAGCCCAACAGTTCATTTGTCTTCTAAAACACACCTCAATCAGCCTTATTACTTACATCAATACACATTTCTGTCTCTGTCATGTCTTTTTATTAAAAACAGAGAATCAACAATGTGCTCTGATCTTATTTTTTAACAATTTTAAGAAAACAACAGAGTAACTACATCATAAACGAAGAAGATATGATTTACAACTTATTGTGCCACATTTAAATTAAATAAGACATTCTTTATGCTATAAATCTATATATAAGTTCTTAATGAAAGTCACACAGTATAATTTCAAAAATAAAGAAGCAATTCAAATTAGTGTCAGATGTCCAACACGTTAATCTGTAGTTGTTTTTTTTTTTTTTTTTTTTTTTATTACAGTAACAGGCATTCAACCCAGGATCTTTGCACTGAGCCACATCTCCAGCCCTTTGTAAATTTTACTAGCTCACTTAGTTGCCCAGGCTAGGCTCAAATTTGCAAACCTTTATGGCCTTAGCCTCCTAATGTTGGGTTACAGGTCATCACACCCAGTAATCTTGAGTATTAAAATACAATCTTTTCCAGTACTGGAAAAGTCTAGCTAAATTTTATTATCTGGTACTTTTATCTTAATATTATTTTCTTGCATTACATATAATCTGTAAGGTGTTATTTCAGCAGACAACATCAGAAAATAAAAAATGTGTGAGCTGTTTTTACTGTGGTTAAGAATTGAGTGGTCAAGACAGAACTTGGAAGCACTAACCACTGAAGAAACAAACACAAAAGCTACCCTAAGACATTCACAGGTCAAAAAATGGGAAATTATTTACCATTTCCAAATCTAGGAAGGGAAAAAAGGCTGTAATATTCCTGCCTGATACCACTTAGAACTCTAAAAATACAATATACTACCCTATAGTTTAAGACAAATATATCAAGAACCATCACAGTGAGTACTATGTCCAACACATTCTAAGAAGGGTTTCAAAACAAACTCACAACCACTAAAAAAGATTATGTGACACTAACCCTCCAATTTTATAAAGCACTAAGAAATTCAAGTTATCTACCCAAGGTCACAAAGCTGTTACGTGGCAAAATCAAGATTCAAACCCAAGCAATCTGGGGGCAGAGCTACCTGTTAATCATCCTATTCTTCTGTCAAAGATAGAAGAAAATGTTCTTTTTTCATGACAGTTAACAATACAATGCCAAGCTCTAATCTTTGTGCTATGTGACTCACGTGAGCAGAAGACCATTACTACACAATTAACAGGACCTTGGGAAAGGAAAAAAAAATATGTTAACTGATGGAATGACTCAACTAATGGACATACACTAATATTCTGTTGAAAACTTTTCAGTTGCTCAATCTTCAGTAAACGTCCATAAAGCAATTACAATACTACTTAATATATCAATGTTATCATTAATCCAAACACAGGAACCAAAAACTCATGGCAATGCTCATCTGAAAGGAATATTAACTGATTCTGTCAACAATTGGGATCTCATCTCAAAAGAAATCCCCAACAGAATAAAAAGAAAACCAACAAATTGAGAAAACATTATAGCTGACTGTACAACAAAGGCTTTCTATCCAGAATGTATTAAGAATTTAAAATATTCAGGTTCCCCAAATTCAAAGACCCAGTCGTAAAATGGAGGGGCTAGGAGATAGCTCAGTAGAGTAAGAGCTTGCCTGGCAAGTGCAGGATCTTGAGTTCAATCCCTGGTACTGCGGGGGGAGAAGAAAAAAAAAAGGGGGGGGCATCTGATATGGATAAACATTTGAAGAAATACAAACGAAAAATGAAAAAAAAAATAGTTCAGCAGATTAAAGCACCTCCAAGCAGGCTCAGGGGCCAGGGGTTCAATCCCTGGCCTGCTATGCGAGCCTAGCCCCTGGGGTATGCTGAGACAGCAACTGAGACCGGGCGTGGTGGTACAAACCTGTAATCCCAGCTCTTGGGAGGTTGTAAACAGACAGATCACTATGAGTCTGATCTAGCAGTGAGACCCTTAACATTCTGTAGACCCTTCCCTAAAATACACGCACACAAAAAAAGAAATGCAATTAAAACAACACTGAGATTCCACCTCACCCCAGAAAGAATGGCTAACATTAAGAAGTCAGCTAATAACAAATGCTGGAGGGGTTGTGGGGGCAAAGGAACACTTCTCCACTGTTCAACGGAGTCCAGAATGGTACAACCACTATGGAAATCAGTGTGGAGATTCCTTAAAAAGCTAGAATTGGAGATCCTACTCAAGTCAGCTATTCCCTTTATGGGTATTTTTCAGAAGAACTAAAAACATCATACCACAGCAATACATGTGCACCCATATTTACAGAGGAATTATTTGTCATGGCTAAATCTTGGAAATGACCCAAATGCCCCTCAACTAAGAAACAGAGAAAGAAAATGTGGTATTTTTACACAATAGTGTATTATTCAGCTATAAAACAGGATACATTTGAGGCGTTTATTGATAAATGGATGCAATTAGAGACCATACTCTTCAGTGAAATAAATCAGAACCACAAGTGGAAAAATACTATAGTCTCTTTAGTGTGAGAACCTGAAAGAGAAAATAAAATCTGAAGTGTGCAATAGATACTAGGAAAAGGTAATGAATCTATTCAAAAGGAAAAAATTACTCAGTTGAGAAGGACAGAAGAGGAAGCAGGGAAAGAGATATATGTATGTATATAGGATGGCTTGGATAATGATACTGTGGATTTCTGCTCGTCTAGGGAAAGGAGTAGTTAATGCTTAATTTATTTTGTCTCTGGTTTCCCAATTGTTTGTTTGTCCTTATCTTCTTAATTTCTCATATATTTCTTTCTCTTTTTCTTTTTTCATCTAATTTTGCATGCATATATCTGGTAATATGAAGAACTAGTTGGAAAACAACACTATGTGTCACAACAAATACTGTGAAAATCACACTATTTTGTTATACAACATTCTGTATCACCTAAAATTTTTGTTTTAATACCATTTAGTACTCTCTTTAAAAAAATAAAAAATAACTAATTCTGAACATGCCAATTTAAGATTCGACTTTTTTAAAAGTATATTTAAGAACAATGTCTAAAACTGATGAAGGAGAACTGAAAATATCTTTAAATTCAACTGAAAGAAAAGTTATAAGAACAAGAGACACTTTCCGGTCCAAACCCAGGCGAAGCATGAGATCCTCTTCCACCCCACGCCCACCCTCCCAGTGAGTGAGAACTTCTGCCTCATTCTCAGGACTCCAGATCCAGCCCTAGTCCAGGCCCAGTGAGTGTGTGGGAGAGGTTCCCTTCTCACCTAGTCCCCTTGTCCCCTTCAGACTCAGCTCAGGCCTAGCATACAGGGCCTGGGGTGAAACTCTGTAGCTGCAGTCTCTGCAGACAAAGTAGGGTACAGAACCACCCAGCTAGTCCAGAAACAGAACATCCTGCCAGAGGGGCACAACAGGTTCACTCCCAAGGGTGCAAACAGGAAGGAGCTGAGCACAGCAGCCAGACCCAAGCCAGTCACAGCTGGATAAATTCAAACTTTGTAGATCTGCACCTGAACTTCAGTAGGTGTTAAGGTTAGAAATGCACCAAATCTCTACAACAAAGGTCAGAAGACAGTGCTATACAAAATGACAAGGAGAAGGAGCAAAATGCAATCTCAGACCCCAAGCCTACCGAAAACAAGTGCAGAGGACACTAACACAGAACAAATTGGGAATCAAACAGCTGAAATCAATGAATCAAGAGCCTCTAAAATAAATAAACTACAGAAAGGTATAGAGAAAATAAGATCAGAAAAACAAAAAGAAATCCCTGAATTAATAGCATCTGTAGTAAAGAATCAAATGCAGAAACATATGGAGGAAAACCAATGCCAACCCAGAACAAGTGCAGAAGACACTAGCTCAGCTGAAATGCATGAATTAATAGCATCAAAAGTAAATAAGCAACAAAAGAAAGGTACAGGGAAACTCAGCGCGGAATTATTTTCTGAAATAAATCTTTGAACTCATAGCATCTGAAGTAAAGAATCAAATACAGAAACATAGGGAGGAAACCCGATCTGAAAAAAATGGCAGTAAAAGAAAAACTGCTTCTAAAGAAGACACTGATAAAAAAATAGAAGAGATTAGAAACATGATGCATTCCTTCAATGAGTAATACAGGAAAGAAATAGATCACAAGAGGCAGAGTCAAAGAGATGTAGAGGAACTTAAAAATCTCAATCACAAGTTTGCAAAAAAGTTTGAGTGAAAGTGACGACAGAGTTTCAGATCTTGAAGACGCTGGTGCAGTCGGTGAAAAGGTAAGAAAAGATCTCTTAAAAATGAGGATGCAGGAAAAAAATAATCCATCACTTGCAAGACAATGCAAAGATGAACACTGTGAGACTAACAGATATCAATGAAAATGAAGAAGTCAATACAAATGACATTAAAAAAAATACAGGCAGAAGTAATAGCAGAAAACTTCCCAAATATGAGGAAACAATCTGTCATCCAGGTAACCAAAGCATACAGAACACCACATAACCTGCACCTAATTAAAAACACACCAACACATATAATAGTCAAGATTCTAGAAATCCACCAAAAGAATATACTGAAAGCTACTAGAGAAAAGAAGCAGATCACATTCAAAGGAAAACCCATCAGAATTATGGTCGACTTCTCTTCACAAACCATGAAGGCAAGAAGATCATGGAGCAGAGTACTTCAAATCCTCTATGAAAACGAATTCCAGCCCAGACTACTATACCCAGAAAAACTCTCTTTCAAATTTGATGGAGAAGTGAAATACTTCCATGACAAAGAACAATTAAAGAATTTCATGCTGACAAAGCCAACCCTACACAGGCTCCTGAAAGATGTTCTAGACAGAGGTCAAAAAGATCAGAACTCCATGAACGAAAACAAAAGCAACCAACTAAATAGGACAAACAAACACAGAAGAAAAAGGAGTGAACGACAACAGGTAAATAGCATGTCAATTATAAGTCAATACATCAAAATTATAACCATCAATGTAAACGGACTCAATTCACCAATTATGAGAAATAGACTGGCACAGTGGATTAGGAAACAAAACCCAACAATATGCTGTATACAAGAAACACATTTAACTCATAAAGAAATTCACAGGCTGAAAGTCAAAGGATGGAAAACAATACTACACGCCCCAGCACATCAGAAAAAAGCAGGGGTGGCAATCCTATTCTCAGTCTCAACTTCAAACCAAGAATGATCAAGCAAAATAAAGAAGGCCACTATATACTGGTTAGCGGAAAAATTCAAGAGAAAGAGGTAACAGTCATGAATTTGTATGCACCAAACACGGGAGCACCCAACTATATAAAACAAATCTTAATGGACATGAAAAATCTAATATCCAATACCACAATCTTAACAGGAGAACTCAACACCCCCTTATCACAAAAAGATAGGTCAACCAGACAAAAAATTAGCAAAGAAGTAACAGATCTGAAACAGACCTTGAAACAAATGGGCTTAGTGGACAAATACAGAGTGTTCCACCCAAACACAGCTGAATACGCATTTTTCTCAGTTGCACATGCGTCATTTTCTAAAATAGAACACATACTGATCCATAGGTCATGCTTAAGTATATGCAAGAAAACGGAAATTATCCCATGCATATTATCTCACCACAGTGCAATGCAACTGGAAATAAACGAAAATACAAACCAGAAAAATCCCCTAAAATACAGGCAAATTGAACAACACCCTACACAGCAACCAATGGGTTACAGATGAAATTAAATAAGAAATTCAAGAATATCTACAATTCAATGAAAATTCAAGCACAACCTATCGGAATTTAGGGGATACAATGAAAGCAGTTCTCAGAGGGAAATTCATCGCTGCGAACTCACACAATAGGAAAACAGAACAGGAACAAATAAACACCCTAATGCTGCACCTCCAACAACTAGTAGGAAGAGCAAACCAAACCCAGAGCCCAAAGACGGGAAGAAATCATAAAGATTAGAGCAGCGATTAATTCAACTGAAGTTAAAAACAGTTCAAAGAATTAATGAAACAAAAAGCTGGTTCTTTTAAAGATTAAATAAATAAGCCCCTAGCTAACCTCATCAAAAGGAAGAAAAAATTCAAATACAAGCAATAAGGAATGAAAAGGGCGTAATTACCACAGACCCAGTGGAAATTCAGAAGATTATCAATAGCTACTTTGAGAGTCTTTACACTCACACAAAAGAAGACACAGACAAAATGGACAGATTCCTAGAAAAGTACAAATTACCAAAACTGAATCAACAAGATATAATGACTCTCAATAGCCCAATAACAGCCAATGAAATATGAGATGTAATAAAAAACCAACTGACAAAGAAAAGTCAAGGTCCTGATAGATTCACTGCTCAATTCTACAAGAAATTTACAGAAGATAGAGTCCGAATATTCCTCAAACTCTTCAGTGAAATTTAAAAGTAAGTAATCCTCCCAAAATCATTGCTGGAGGCAATTATTATACTGATACCAAAACCAGGGAAAGATGCAACTTAAAAAGAGAACTACAGGCAATCTCGCTCATACACATAGATGAAAAAATCCTAGCAAATAGAATACAGCAAATCATCAAGAAGATCATACACCATGACCAGGTAGGATTCATCCTAGGGATGTAAGGATGGTTCAATATTCAAAAATCTATAAATGTAATACACTATATCAATAGAGCGAAACTAAAAACCACATTATCATCTTAATTGATGCAGAAAAGGCTTTTGACAAAGTCCAACACTCATTCATGTTCAAAGTCCTACAGAAAATTGGAATAGATGGCCTCTACTTCAATCTGGTAAATCCCACGGACTAACATAATTCTAAATGGGGAAAAACTGAAATCTTTTAATCTTAGATCTGGTACAAGACAAGGATGTCCTCTATGACCACTCCTATTAAATACAGGTCTGGAATCATTAGCTACAGCCATTAGACAAGAGAAAGAAATAAAAGGAATAAGAACAGGTAAAGAAGAAGTTAAATTATCATTATTTGCAGATGACATGATACTTTACTTGGAAGACCCAAAAAACTCCACCAAGAAGCTACTAGAATTAATACAGAAATTCAGTAGCATAGCAGGTTATAAAGTCAATACCCAAAAGTCAATAGCATTCCTCTACACAGACAACAAACACACTGAGAGGGAAATTACAGAAACAATACCTTTTACAATAGCACCAAGGAAAATGAAATACCTTGGAATTAATCTAACTAAAGAAGTCAAAGATCTTTTCAAGGAAAATTACAGTACTCTGAAAAAAGAGATCTTAGAGGATTTCAGAAAATGGAAAGATATTCCATGCTCCTGGACAGGAAGAACCAACATCATGAAGATGGCCATACTCCCAAAATTGCTATACCTATTTTATGCAGTTCCTATCAACTACCACCAACATGCCTCCCAGACCTAGAGAAATCGTTCCTAAAATTAATTTGGAACCAGAAAAGACCTAGAATAGAAAAGGTAATCCTGGGCAACAAAGACAAGGCAGGAGGCATTACAATTCCTGACTTGAAATTTTACTATAAAGCTACTGTGATAAAATCGGCATGGTACTGGCAAAGAAATAGACCTGAGGATCAATGGAATAGATTAGAAGATGCTAAAGCCTCTACAAACACACTCAGCCACCCTATCTTTGACAAAAGGGCTAAACATACTCGCTGGAAGAAAGATAGCCTCTTAACAAATGGTGCTGGAAAAACTGGCTCTCTATATGCTGAAAACTAAAAGTTGACCCAGGTCTATCACCATGCACTAAGCTAAAGTAAAAATGGATTGAAGATCTAAACAATAAAACAGAAACACTAAATCTCCTGGAAGACAAAGTAGGAGGAACTCTTGAAGACACAGGGGTTGGCAAAGAGTTCATGAACAAAAAAATCAAACTGCATGGAAGACATGTGAAAGAATTAATAATTGGGGCCTCCTCTTATAGAGAAGTTTTTTGTGCATCAAAAGAAATTACCAACAGCGTGAAAAGACAACCCACAAATTTGGAAAAAAAAAACTTGACAAGTAAGTATTCAAAGGTCTGCTCTCTAGAACTTAATAAAGAATGAAAAACATCAGGGTCCCAAAATTTAATCATCCAGTCCAGAAGTGGGCATCCAAGAAGAACACACACTGCTCAGGATGAAATTAAAGCAGCGGATAAATATATGAAGAAATGTTCCACATCACTGGTCATCCGTGAAACACAATTAAAACAACATTGAGATATCATCTCACCCCAGAAAGAATGGCTATCATAAAGAAATCACCCAACAAATGTTGGAGAGGCTGTTGGGAAAAAGGAACACTTCTCCACTGCTGGGGGGAACATAGACTGGTGCAACCATTATGGAAATCAGTGTGGAGACTCCTTAGAAAACTAGGACTGGAAATCCCATTTAAACCAGCTATTCCCCTACTGGTAATTTTCCCAGAGGATCTGAAAACATCATATCATAATGGTATTTGTGTGCCTATGTTTATAGCAGCACAATTTGTGACAGCAAAATCTTGAAAACAACCAAGATGCCCGTCATCTGAGGAATGGATGAAAAAGATGTGGTATTTTTATACAATGGAGTATTACTCAGCTATAAAGAATGATAAACTCGAAGCCTTTATATTGAAGTGGATGCCACTTGAAGATATACTCATAAGTGAAATAAACCAGACACACATGTGTAAATACTGTACAGTTTCCCTAATATAAGAACTCAAAAGAAGAAATACAATTTGAAAGGTATAATATAATTAAAAGGAAAGCAAGAACTTGAGGACTAATTAAGAGAGAGAAAGGAGAAGAGCTAGGAAACATGACAGTGGCAAGCCACACAGTTATATGTAGAAGATGGGTAAGGCAATGATCCTGAGAATCTTCAGAAGATTTTTGAAACTAGCAGTTAATTGGAAGGATTCTCACCCTGACTAACTATATATACTGACAGCTGTGAACTAAGCAACTGCACTAAAGATGGCAATTTGTAATAGCAGGTGCATGCTTAGAGTGCCTGTCATTTTGGTCTTCTGAATACATGCTGCTGGTCATGACACACCAGTTGCTGCCACGCTGTCTCTCAGGTAGATGATTGTTTAAAAAGGAAGTGGGTAGTGAATGAAGGCAGGAGACAGGAAAAGGAGCGTTGTGGAACTGTCCTGCTACAATGTTGTATATCGTCAGATTTCTGGACTTATGTGTAAACATATGTAATTATTCCTATTTTTAAAATATCCTTTTTTTTTTGGTCATATACTGTAGGGACTTAAATTTGAACATATCAATACTTGATGAAAAATATCTTTTCCATGTTATGCCTAAGATGTTTGATATTCAGACAGATAGTGCGGTTAAACTCAACAGCCTAGGTTGTATGGTAATAACAATACGCTTCCTTTCTGGAGGGTTAACAACCTAAGTCTATAGACCAAAAATTAGAGAAAAAGGAGGGCTGCAAGGAAAGCCAACATTTTGGCCCTAGCCTTCCAAGGTCAATTAAGATTCAGGACATATGGGAACTTTTTGTAACATCATGTAACTCAATTGTGTCTCAAATTTTCTGATCAAGGAGATTATAGGGCCAAAGAGGAAAGTGATCGATGATGTAGAGTGTGCCTAAGGAGAGTCACATGGAGAGAAAACATTCTCTCAGGCTTCCTCAGAGAGCAAATTAGCCAAGCAATGGCCGTGACTCATCCACATGGCTGACATTGACACAGGATCTACAGTCTGAGGTACAGGGTCTCAGGATAAATCCTGAGGGGATTTGACTGAACTTATCAGATCCAAAAGCTACAATTCTTGTTACATAGGTCTTGCTTTATCTTCGTCTTATCCATCGAGCAGAAAAGTATAAACACTAAGTATAAGAAGTAAAGCCATGGTGTTATGTTGAGCTGTAGGGAACTCAGGTCAACAACTTCTGACATTGCCAGTCAAGCAGAAGACCCAATACTATTATGGTCTACTGGACTATTTTGGAATATTTTGCTGAGTTCATACACCAATATTTAAATGACGAACTAAACAAAAAAAGGGGACACAGATGAATGACCATTTTGTACCTGTGTATTCAAAATGGTTAGGATAGATATACAACTACATTCTCTTTATTTAATGAGTAGAGGGATTTGTTCTAATAGTGTCTGTAAATACAATATCATGTCTGCATCTTGTACAACAAATAATCACTAGGAAGACAATATGCAATGTGTTTATTGAAACTGTCCTACCAATCTGATTTGAAATTGTCTCTATTTGTTTCTCAATAAAACTATGGGAAAAAAAAATAATAAAGAGACAATATGACTAAGGGCCATTTCATTAAACTCATAGTTCCAGAGGCCATGGGTGGAGGGTCTGTCAGAGAGAGTGAGCTATTCAGCTCGTGGGAGGGTTTAACTGAAGTTAGATGAAATGCTGAGAAAACAACAAGGAATGAAGTCAAGACACATTGTTGGTTTGATAATGGTTCCTACGTTCCTCAAAGTGATTCAATCTATCACTTGATAGGCCTTTCCATGTATCTTTGTTTTAAATTGCTCTTCTTAAGGATTTTAATCCTCAGCAATGAAAATCTAGTTCTTTGTTTTTGTATTGCGAATCAAACTAAAGACCTTCCACTTGCTAACCAGGCACTTGTGCCACTGAGCTACATCCCCAGTCCTATGATTTTTTTGTTTTTTGTTTTTTAAATCAGTCCTTCCTACTCAAAAAACTAGTGAAATATAATCTTCCTAACAACAACATTTAAAGCAGATACTCGGTATTTACTAAAGTAGCAAAACAATGGCAGGAGGAAAACACAAACAATATACTTTAAAGATGTCTAGAAAACTTCACAATTAAAGACAAAATAGTGTTGAAACCAGCTCTTAAATGATAAGCCTCCACTTGAGCAGATTTTCTTTTAACTGTACCAATGATTTCAAAGTTATTCATTTGATCAATTTCATATGTACCATTATCAAAACAAGCATCTTAGATTTTTTCAGGCTTTTAGTTGCATATTTTCTTTGTTACAACAGGATAGTCTATTTCCAGTAGCAGTTTTTCAAGTGTGAATACCAAAGTAAGTTAACAAGATGAAGTAACTAATACTTTGTAGTTCCTATATGAAAAATAGTAATTAACAAAGAGAAAAATCAGAATATTTAAAAAAAGGTTTCTAAGTTTTTAATTTAGTCTACTTTATATATAAAAGATCTAGAACTTAATAGGATGAAAAAGCCAGAGTAAATCACTTACATGAAAACTAGTTTTATTTTCAATGCTTACCTTCTTTTTATCCCTCATTGAGCCTTTTCCTCGGACCATTATTTTACATCCAGTTTCTGCTTCAAGCTGTTTAGCTGTAAGCCCTCTCGGTCCAAGGATTCTCCCAACAAAATTAAACTGAGGAGGAAAAAAGTCATAAATTATTCACTTGCTGCAATTTATAGCTCTTACAATGAGTTTCACATACTCCATATATACTGAAGTTTAAAAATTTTAAATATAACGTAGAAGTAAATTCTTGCCAAGTCTAGGAATAACTTATTTAACTCGGTATATTAAATTGCCTACCTATGCGTAATATGTACCAGAATATATAAAAAAGATAACAAAATATTAAGCACCAGCCAAGAATGGAAATCCTTTCTACAAAATTTCAGACTATCTCATCCAAATGACAATGCTGAAAGAATTTTCATTAGGATAAGTAGTTATCACTCATTTAATAGAAATTCTTAGGAAGAAATTATTTCATTTTCTAAGTAGAAAAGTTACAATTTTGAATTGGTTGTTAAAGCATGGGTCAAAATCTGGGTTCACTCTGTACTAAATGTGTAAGTCTTGGATGTACATACACATTTTTTCATCACATTTCCTGAACACATTTTTTTCTCAGTTTTCCATTTCTACTTTAAACTCACACTTTTATTTTTGCACATTTCCAAATTCTTTCTATGAATAAGACATATATATATATATATATATATATATATATATATATATATATATCAGTGTAAACAAAAATTTACCATCCCTCAACAAAAACTTCTAGCATTCATATACAGTACAGGTATTTTTAAAGGCCCACAGGAAGGATAGATTGACTTCTATTTCTACAAAGTATATCTTCCTCATTCCCACATCATCCACATTAAAAAACACAAAGAATGAGTGCCTATCATCAGTCCCACAAAAACTAATGAGTGGTATTTACTTAATCAAATAAACATTATTCTTATCCATACAGCTTCCTACCTTTTCTTGTCTTGAATTTATCTAACTATTTGTGTTTCGTTACATAAAGGTAACAGGCTGCAAGCAAAGTCCATTTTTAGGAAGACATAAGCTGTGTACTTCCTTCACCCTCTGTACTCCAACGGCTCTTACTCTGTCTCACCAAGTGGCACACCTACACTGTCATATATTAGAAATGTGACTCTTAGATGAAAACATAGATAATGCACATTATCTTTTAGAAAAGGAGTCACTCCTCCCCTAGGTTTTCATGCAACTTCTATTATTCCCAAGTTGAGACTCACAACTTCTGATCTATAGGGACTTGATCTACCTCAATAAGACCCAGATTCCAAGCCTTTATTTATGTTGTTGCCCAGTTTCTCACTACACATACTTCATGTACCTCTTTGCTGAACCTAAGTCTCATTTGTTATTGTTTGTATATAATATATGAACACATAATTCACCTTCCTATATCAATCTAGTACTTAACAAATTTGTTTCTTCATTTTTGTGTCTCATAAATTTTCTGTATGTTCTTTTGGGTTATTTATGAAAATATATTACTTGCAAATAATGACACTTCAATTTCTTTATGTAATTTTCATTTCTTCCTGCTATTCTTATAGTACGGGCCATCACACCTTACAATCAAAACCAAGTAAAAAACTGTTAACATCTTTGACTTGCTCCAGATTTTAAAAATAAAAACTGTTAATAGCTCACTGTGAAGTCTTGAGTAATCTGTAGACACTTTTTTGTGACAGCCTTTTCTACACTACACTGACTTACAACTGTCAGATGTTAAAGCAACTTACATTTCTAAAATAAATTTAACTTGATCATAAGGCAATATTGTCTTTACTGAATTCGTTTCCCAACACTTGGATGATGTATTTTTAAAAATATACATTCACAAATGGAGCTGAGCTTTAATTTCACATTCTCATAACATCGCTTTTAAGTTCTGGCAACAAAGTTATTCTGTTCTCAATACAACAATGATATAACCAGGATTTTTCTACTCTAACACCACCTGACCACAAGAGTTTTCTGTGTGGGAGGTTTTTATTACAGCATCAGTGTAATTCATTATTTTCCATTCCTTGGAATTTTGATACACTGTGTCTACCTAGAAATGTCTATAATGCCTAAATCTGGGTTAGACTGATTTCAAAATAAGTCACAATTTTCCACCATCTTGTACTTTTTCATTTGCAATGTAAATTTCCACCTGTTCCTGCCTCCTGAATCGAGGATAGCTCTGTGCCCTGCACTGGCCAATACAAAGTAGTAGAAAGAATGATGTGCCAGCATCATGTGGTTTCACTTTTGGACCCTTATTTCTCCTATGTAGAGAACTTTGGTCCAGCCTGTTGGAGAAGGAAAACAAGTAGGTAATCATTAATATCCACAGCCACCAACTCTGCAACACAGAACTGTCTTGTTGATACACAGCTAACTATAGATATAGGCCAGATCTTCTCTGTTGAACCTAGCCAGAGCAGAAATTCAAAAGTTGATTTAAATATTACAGTTTAGAAGGTGGTTTATGCAGCATGAATTAGATGATATATTGTTTCTCTTCATTTTGTTTTTGTTTTTTATTTTTGGGTTTGTTTTTTTTTTTTTACTCTTAGTTGCCTTTCATTCCTTGTATTCCCTTTGCATTTTTTTTTTCAAAGTTTTATTGACAAACAGATAGCAATGAGACAGTTTCAAATCAAATTGGAAGGACAGTTTCAACAAATAATACACTGCATATATTCTTCTTAGTGGTTAATTGCTGTACAAGATGCGGACTTGTGATCCTATTTACAAACACCATTAGAACAAATCATTCTATTCATTAAGAGAATGCAACTATATATCTATCCCAACCTCTTTGAATACACAGATACAAAATGGACATTCATCTGTATACCCCATTTTTTCTAAGTTCTGTTATTGAATATTATAGGTGTGTAAACTCAGCAAAATATTCTAAAAGGGTCCTGTAGCCTATAATAGCATTGGGTCTTATATTTAACTGGCTCCCTTTGCATTTAATCTGATACTTTTTCCAACTTTTTTGGAAGTCGATGGTTTTACTTATTGTACCCTTTTTAAAATACAAAGTATACACTTAAACATGTAGTATTTGTACTTCTACACTATTTTTACCTATGCGCCCTAAGTTGACAGGCAGTATTTTCATTAAAATTCACATAAAAAGTTAGCTGCTGAATATTTAAATTTATTTTTCTCATTTCAAATATAAGAACTTCTACTTTAGTTCTGACTTCTAGCTTTCCACAATGTAAACAGAAGATACACTATCTAAAATATTAGCCCTTTTTTTCAGACTTGCTTTTCAGTACAAGGTCAGTCAACTTTCATAAATACTCTGTGAACACTTAAAAAGAAAGCAAACTAACAACGGTTAAGTCAGCTGTTTCTGTATTATTGGGGAACCAACTAGGGCCTTGCTCATTTTAGACAAGCACTCTACAAGTTTTATTTGTTCTTTCACTTCTAAGTTTGTTTATATGCTTAGAAGACATGTTACATATAAAATCGTTATTTTTCCGTCAAAATGTTATCTTTCTATCATTATAAAATAGCCCTCTCTATTTTCAATAATGGCTTTTGCCTTTAAAGAATATACTAAAATATTAATACAGAGATATATAAATTTTTGACTTTTTATGATGTGTATTTGATTCCATGACATTATTTTCAACTATTTTTTGTTTGTATATTTTAAAAGGGAAGCACATGGATAGCATCTAAGTGAGTTTTGTTTCTTTACCCAACCTGTCAAGTCTTTGAAATCTGTCCATTTATATGGTTATATCTACCTTTTTATTGTTTCCTACATGTCTTAATTCTTTAATATTCTTTTTATTTCTTTACTCCTTGACTCTGTGTGTGTGTGTGTGTGTACACACACATGCTCACGCATATGTGTACTGAGGAGGGTTTGAAACAAGCACTTTTTAAAAAATTTCCTTTCTACTATACCTTGAGTCACGTTTGTTTCCCCATGCTTTAAAACATTAATTTCTACTTTTACACATTTTATGTATAGACTCTAGGATGCATAAATTACTTACCCCCAATCTTCTATATATCCCATTAATTAGTCTTCAAATGCTACCTATATTTTCCACTCAATATTAACACTAAGTACAAATCTACCATTTCAGTTGTTTTTTATTCTTATCTGCATAATCAACTTTCCAGTTAACTAGAATCATTTTTCTTTTGCCAGAAAGATGTTGTGTTCAGTGGCCAGAGAAATCTAGCTCAATGTTCATTTTCCTACATACCTTAAAGAGTCTATGCTCTGGATGTTACTGTGACTTATTTACTTATTTATTTGGATATTAGGCCTTGCTACGTAGCTTGCGTTCATAATGATCCTCCTGTCTCAGCCTCCCCAGTGCTGGGATTACAGGCATGAGCCACCACACCTGGTTTCACTGGTTGGCACAGCAAGTGGTACCAGGGATCGAACCAGGGTCCTTGCTCTTGCTAGGCAGGCACTAAGACCACTGAGCTATCTCCCCAGCCCACTACTGTGACTTCTGAGAAGTGAACTGTAAGTTTTACTACTGCTTCTGTGAAGGTAATCTTTTCTCTCTTCTGGCTGCTTTTACAATTTCATTTTCACCACTAGTTTTTAGCTTTTTTAAATGTGACCACGTTTGATTTTCTTTACCAAAATTAGGGTTCAGTTTAATATGTCTTTGATTTTCTTAACTTTCAAAAATCTGAACCATACCTTCTGCCACAACAACCACTGTAGAACAGTAGCCATGGCCCTATGCTATCCCCCAGCCATGGGCCTCAACAAAGGCCACAAGGTGACTAAGAATGTGAGCAACCCGAGGCACATCCACCATCATAGATACCTCACCAAGCAAACCAAGTTCATGGGGGACATGATCCAGGAGGTGTCCGGCTTTGCCCCCAACAAGTGGTGCATCATGAAGCTGCTCAAGGTCTCCAAGAATAAATGTGCCCTCAAGTTCATCAAGAAAAGGGTGGGGGACACACATCTGCACCAAGAAGAAGCATGAGGAGCTGAGCAAAGTGCTGGTAGCCATAAGGAAGGCAGCTGCCAAGAAGGACTGAGCCCCTTTGGAATAAAGTCTTGTAGAAAAAAAACATCTGAACCATAGTCTTCAAACTCTGCTTCTGCCCTACTCTTATCATTCTTTTTTAGTGCTACTAACATTTTCATACAATTTTTATTTTTCATTCTCTCTCTTTTCCATCTCTTTGCCTCTTTACACTGACCATTTTCTTGTGAACTACACTCCAAATCTGTCAAATCCAACTGTGGAGTTGATACTAGTTAAGACACCTTTCCTACAGTTTCCATGTTTCTGCTTAATCCTTTGTCAACATACACTTAATGCAGCTCTTACAAATTCTGAGTATGATAATTCCAGAAGTTTCTATAAGGCTCTTTTTCTGTTATTGTTTCTTCAGTTTTTGTAAATGTCATCTTGCTTCCTTGTACAGTTGCTACTGTGCCAGAAAATAGAGTTAATAAATGACCTACGGAAATATTCTAAGGATTAAAATATGTTACCTTCCTCCAGAAAAGATACATGCTAGCTTCTACCAGGAATCTACAGTGACTTTATTAGCAACCCAAGATAACCTCAACACAATTTTCCTCATTAAGACAATTTTTAGTCAAAGCAGTCTCTGCTAGGATCAGGGACATTCTCAGTAGAAAATTACATAGGCAGTGCATACCCAGCTGTGTCCCCATCTAAATTTTGTAAAGCCAGGAAAGTGGGCAGTGTATAGATTATATAGTGTCCAATTTCTGTTGCCCAAAGCTTAGCTTCTGATCTGCCCTCTCTGAATTCACCAAACATATCAAAAGGAAAAATAGATCCCAAAACTCGTATCATATCTTTGATCACCTAGCCTCCTAAGGAACTGAAATTAATTATCTGAGGGATCTAGGTAACAGCATTATGTTCCACTTCATTACAGGTGTTCAGTTGGCCCAAATTATTGTCTTCAATGGCCCAAATCCACTGGCACTTTTAAAGAAGCTATTTTTTAATCTAAATAGATATAACATTAACACTGCTTCAGACATTGAAGAGCATATATACATATTGGAAGGCCTGAAGGAAAGAAAATAATAATCTTTCATTTTGCCTAGATCCATGTTCATCACTACTAAGATCTTCCAACTTTTCTGAAACTTGTTAACCTAGCTTATTTATACAGAGCTCTCTAAAACTTATCTTGCTGTTCCCTCAAATCAAACTAGAGAGACATAATGTCTATATATCACCACTCATTTCATTTAGTTCTTGTATTTTTCAGTAAAATGGAGAATAAATGGCCTTTCATTTTCGAGTTCAACTCAAAACATTTATTAAGGCTTGACTGGTAGTAAGGAATGAAATAAAAATCAGGAATTTAAAAGAGAAACTGGTGGACTGCCAACTGGTGGTCAACTTGTTACATCCAGCTGAAATGAACTAGTGTGGTGCTAGATATGGGAGGCCCATCTTGAGGATTGTTGCTAGCGGCATAAGAGGCAGAACTATAGAAGCTGCTGGAAGGCTATCAGGAATGCTGTTTGGAGAAGCTGCTGGAGGCTGCTGGTTCACTCTGTCATGTTCACTTTCCTGATGGACTTCACTGTTCTCATCAGAGAAAGAGCCCGAGACCTCCTTGTTCCTGAGAATGGCTATGCTTAACTTTTAAGGAGCTATGGTCCTCACCTTGAGCATCACTTCCCATTCAGGAGGGGAAAATGGTACCCTGCTCAGTCTCCTGAAAAAGCTTGTTGCACTGACTTTCCCGATGGGAACTCAGCTTCCTTCACCCTCAGAGGAGCTCGGGAACAAACTGTTGCTGAGGACTTTTTTTTTTTTTGGGGGGGGGGAGCCCTGGATCCTACTTTGAGCATATGGCTCCAGTTCAGATCCCTCAGCCTGCTAGCAGAGATGCTCCATCCCGATGACATAGACTTTCTAGCTTCCACCACCAACCTCTGGGCCTTCCCAGCACAGATCCATGAAACAGGCCTGCATGAGACATGATCATGGACTCTAGCCCTCCAGTTAAACTTGTGGAAGACACTGTTACAGGCTCTAGGTCTTTAGCTGGACGCAAGCAGCACATTACCATGGGATTGAGGCCCTTCACTGGATTCTCTGGCCTTTAACGTGTGAATACATTTCCTGCACTCACTTCTGCATATGACTCTCTGTGTGAATTTTATAAATTTACAAAGTGTGTTCTGCATTGTAGTACACCCCTTGCAAAACCCCAGAGTACAAAAGGAACTTTCCTTGCTCTTGAGACATATGTGAAAATGCTTTCCTTCTATTTGCCTCCCTGTTTTTAACCATTTAGCCATACCAGTTACTCTTGAATAACAGTCAAGCCTTAAACAGATCTGTTTCCAAATCAACTTATATGTTAGATATTTAAAATATATCCCTCCTTGGGCTGGGAGATAGCTCAGCCGCATAAGCACCTGCCTGGCAAGCACAAGATCCTGAGTTCAATCCTCAGTACCACAAAATCAATCAATCAATCAATCAATCAATCAATCAATCCCTCCTCAAAGGATCTGGAAAATATACTGTAAATGTAGATACTTTAACCACTAAATATTATGCAACTAGTTCTGACCTGTGTCCTTTGTCAAATGACATGCTAATTTCCAAAAAGTTTAACAATAATCATGTCTAGTGCTACTGATTACTGCTGATGACATTTTTAATGAAGCTTTCTCCAAAATGATAAAACCAGTTGGTCTACACTTTATGTCCACTGAGAGGCCCCCTTCAGCACATCCTGCTCTTTTGACATATTAAACCTCTGTTGCTGGAATCACAGCATTAACATTACATACAGGACACTTCCACCACAGCTAATTAACCCTACAATTATCACTTAATAAATTAAAAATGTTTTAAAACTAGACAAAACCAAAACTTGAATTTTTCATAATTTTAAAAACGAATTGCTAATGCCACCCAAGAAACAACACATGCTGAAGTGCACACCACTGAGATTCTAATGCAATAAACTGCTAAGGTCATTCTTCTCAAAATGTTGTAAGGACAGAATAAAAAAAAAAAATCATAGCAGCTGCTTTGTCTACTGCAACCAATTTCCAAGTTAATATCCTTTGCCTTGCATTAAAATGCACTCTACGTTGATTTATCATGCCAGTACTGCAGCTTCATTCAATTAAAACAATGTCACACTTTCAAAGAAAATCATTTCAAACAGCAAGAGCAAAGTGCAACTTTAAAAGCCAAAAGAAAAAGGAAAAAAAAATTTAAAAAGGCATTAAATCTGTTTAAATCTAGACCTTTTCTGTGGTTCACCAATTATACCTCTGCCAGGTGGCATGTTAATTCCCTAAGGGTTTAACAACAATCATGTCCAGTGCTATTCACTTCTGCTTACAACATTTAAGAGAAATGATAGCTTTCTCCCAAGGAAGAAATGTCAATTATGAAAAATCTTTCCACTAACCTTTTAAGAATTTTACAATTAAAGATAAAGATTACTCTAACATATTATCAAAATCAAGAATAAAAAGTGGACTTCCAAATGCATCTAAGTAGAATAAAATTTTGGAATTAAAAAAATTTAAAGAATATGTACTTCTTTGGGTTGCTTTTTAAACATGAGACTGGTGATCTACTTTTACATATTTAGTATTTCTAGCTTGACTTTAGTTACATATTTTACAAACTTTGTCATATAAGTATCAAAGTATATATTAAACACATACACAAAGTGTATCTGTTAATGAAGTCTTTCACTTAATACATGACCCAAAAAAAGGAGCATTTTTAATTTAGTTAATACTAGTGAGGTTATATTGTGTTAAGTACTTAAGATGAGAAAAGTGACTATTTTAAAGGACAATTGTTTTTGTTAAAAATACAAAAATGAATATATCAAGATGTCTGTTTTCAGTGGAAATAAAAATCTTTCTTACATTCATATTAATTATATAGGAAGGTAAATACAGTATGTTTCCTGCGAAAATAATTTATGCTACAGTTACTATAGGAACCCATTTCACAAAACCCTTCCTAATTAGCCCTTTTAAAACATTTATATGCTTGATACATAAATTATAAATGCTATGTAAGAAAATGTGTCTTACAAAACTATGGAGGTAAAGGCACAAATACCAGGTGCATCAAAGAAATTAGTGTGGATTATAAATGAAATCTAAAATTGTGCCATGTAAATTAAGATATCTTAATTACAGCAAATTTTCACTGAATATAGATATAAAATGTATAACAGATTTATACCACTCAGAATAAACTCAGATGAGTAATACAGATGATTATCTTTATAGATGCTAAATAAAAATTAGGAAAAATTATTTAACCAGGTTTTTAAAAATGCAAAGATCAATAGGGTTTTATAACAGAAGAGTATGACAATATCCATGGTTGTATGTGATTGAAAATTTTTACACAAGGACTTTCAAAAGATCCCAAACTACTTTTCAAGTCCTTACTTTTACTTGTTATCTTATCCCTGTGTTCAAGCTACTATAAGCTCACTACAATTGCACCTTGATTCATGAATTTAACTCATGCCATGATTCTGGACCAGAAGCAAATCAAACTAAATGATTAGATTCAAAGTTGAGCTTTTTGATTTGTTTCTTAAACAATTTGGTTTTCAACCAGTATTGTAGAAAGAATTAATATGAACTGAGATACTTAGTATTCTGTAAAAATAACAGGTACTTTTAAAATTTGTTTTCCTGAAACACCTTTTCTCCTTTCCACCAAAGAAGAAAAAATACTCATCTCACAATATAGGCTCCAAGTATTCCTTCTGCAATTTCCTTGTGTTTAATTCCTAGAGGAATGAGAGAGTCTGGAACATTTTCTATCCACCTCTCATATGCTTTACAATGATCTACATGTTTCTTGCAAGTCATTTTCCAAAAGGCATGAACCAACCCCTACTTTTGTTTTAATTTTATAGTGCTTCACACAACATCTAACATGAGGAAATCTCACCACATTATTTATATAGTGAAGTCATACACAGACTGAGTAACCCTAACACAAAAACCAAAATTCCAATGTTTAGAACAACAATGCTCCACTCAAAATTTTTTATATTTTACAGTCAACCTGTAAAGTCTATGCAAATATATTCCACCCCACTCAACTGCCATACTACCTAGCCAATGCATTCCAAAAATTCAACGGAATCTCAAATCAAAATTCCAATGACATTTTTCACAAAAGCAAGCTATCAGAGCAATCTTTTAAGAAAAAAAGCAAAGCTGAAGGCAGCACACTTGAGTAATATCAAACTAGATTACAAAAATACAATAATGAAAACAGTATGGCTGGTATTAAAACATATACATAGACCAAGTGTATATAACAAAAGCCCAAAATAAACCCATGGCATGTATACACATGATCAACTAGCAGGGGCATAAAGAATAATACCCAACTTTATGACTGTGGTGGTGTCTAATCAGAAACTCTCAATCTCCATCTTAGAATAAAACTGGACACCCCTCAACCATCTTACACTATGTCCAAAAATTAAGTTAATCCAGATTAAAATCTTAAATGTATGACCTGAAGCCATGTAACTCTTACATGAACAGGGTTTAAAAGCTGTCTGACATAGGTCTTGATAATGATTTTTTACATAAACAAAATACATAGAAAACAAAGCAAAAACACAAGTGGACTACGTAAACTGCAAAGAAAACAATCAACTAAATGAAAAGGCAACCGATAAAATAGGAAAAAAATCTGCAAGCCATGTAACTTATTAAGGAGTTAACATTCAGAATATATCATGATACAAAAACTCAACCCAAAACAACAGAAAATATTTAAAATTTTAAAAATGGGCAAAGAACTTAAACAGACATTTTTCTAAAGAAGAATATAAATTTTCAACAGGTACATCAAAAAATGCAAATCCATCACAAGCCACTGGAAACATTCATATCAAAACTACAACTGAAATATCACTTCAAACCTGCTAGAATAAGTATATCGATGATGATGATGATGATGATGATGATGATGATGATGATGATGATGATGATGGGGATGATGATATTGGCAAAAACATGGAAATGGAAAACCCTCCACTATAGGTGAGAATGGCAATCATTTCACAATGTTACCAAATTACCACATTATACCTTTAATATACAATTTTAATTCAATACTACCTCAATAAAGCTGGAGGAATTTAGTAAATCATACACAGCACAGAAACTTATAAAGTCAGAAATTTCTCAAATAATTTCTTAAAAATCTGGATGATCTGTATTATGTATGTTTCACAGAACAAAGTCAAGACAAGACGTACTATTTTCACTCTCCATTTTAGGATGAAACAATCATGAGTGTAAGGGCTGGGTCATTCAACATTTCTCAAATTATGAGTATTCACAAATGAGTTAGTTTCGCAGGCCAGCCAGATAGCTCAGCAGACTAAAGTGCCTGCTTCGGTAAGCACAGGGGACCAGGTTTCAATCCCCATGCCATGCCAAGATGGCGACTGAAACTAGGCATGGAGGTGCATGCATGTAATCCCAGCACTTGGGAGGCTGAAAACAGGAGGATCACTACAAGTCCTATCTGTGTAGTGAGACCCTGTAGACCTAAATACATTAAAAAAAAAAAAAAAAAAAAAAGTTAATTTCTATGCTGGGCACATTACATGCATTAGGTTACTGAATTGTACTGTGCACTGTAGTTATCACTATCATCCATATTTAACATACTACATAACAATCTAAACCTTAGGCCACTTCAACCTCTTCCAGAGTTCAGACACTGAATACAAGTCTGTCTTTAATACCCTGATGATTCTACAAATTCCACATTTTTCTCACTGATAATTATCTAAACGTATATATTATTTATCAAAGCAGTATAAACAGTATACTCTTCAGATTAAAAGTCTACTTTCAGAATGAGTCAAAATATGCCTTCACAATTTCTTGCTCACATGTATCACAATCATGCAACTATTATCACTTTACATAATCACACCTTCTCCTCTCAATATTTCCATGCCTTACTGACTGAATCATTCAGTTACTAACTGAACCTTTTATACAAATAAGACCTTTATGTGACGCTATTTCAGCAAATTTCAACAATGAATATGTATAACATCAAAAAGGAAGGAGAATGTAATTATTATGGAATAAAGACTGAGCTTATAAGCATCACCTCACTTTGAAGATCAGTCTAAGAGAAGAAAAGTGTATTTCTAACTATATATAGAGAAAGCACTTAAAGCTGACATCCTAAGTGTTGTTATAGAAATATTACCAGTCCTATATAAAGTTCCAAAAGTATTAATCCAGCTCTAACAATGAGGTGTTTATGGGGGGCACAATTTTAGTCCTATTTAACCTACTGCTAACTTTTACACTTCTCTATTCAATATTCTACAATGCTATGAACAACTCAATTTATAGTAGCTTTGTTATAGCCTATTAATCTAGTAAGCTTATCACTTCTTATTTATTTCTTGTTCTTATATTCATCATTTAATAAAAGAAAATATTTTATTACAAAGCCAAGGCCTTCATTCATTGTCTGTTTTTACACATAAGAGATGAAGAAATCCTAAGACTTCTACTATACAATCTGTTCTATTCACTTTAACTACCACTGCCTTCATTCAGACCCTCAGCACTCCATACATGGGCTATGGCTATAAGAATACCTCAAGAACAAAGACAGAGTCTCTCCACATACTTGTGCCATTACCTATAGGACAGACCACACACAAATATTTATAAAATAACAGTATTGGAGTTTTGCTCCATCTTTCTTCTTTATCTCTTATTCCCTCCATTCCTTTTTTTTATTTTTTTTAATTTTTGTTAGGGATTGAGAATCTGGTAACTTGTTATCTGTTAACCCAAACAGTATAGTATAAACTTTTAAACTCAATCAACTCTTTACCAAGTGTAAAAAAAAAAAAAAACAATCCTCTATCAACATAAAAGAAAGAAATGTAAAGTTCCTGACAGGTAGTCTGCTTATTGATCATATTGATTCTGAACCTGGAAAACCAGTTTCTATGGTAATCAAAGGTAGACTCCCCCCCCCCCCCCCCGGAACCAGGGATTGAACTCAAACCCTTGCGCTTGCCAGGGAAGCACTTATTCCACTGAGCCATCTCCCCAGCCGCTCAAAGGTAGACTTTAGAAAGTTCTCAGTCTATTTATGAACTACTTTTGTTATAAATGATCAGGCTGAGATAAAATACACTTTTCCAATGAACTACTTAACCAAACTTACGTGCCAATCTAGCTGCTGAAAAAGTTCAATTTCAGTATCCCTACTGTAAAGTTAAGGCAGAATTACAACAACTGAGCTCTCTGCTGAAACTGACACCAAAGGAAGGTATGGATAACTTTATTCCCTTGGAAAACAAAATCCTAATTATGCATGATCCCAACATATCAGATAACGGAAACTCAACACAGTGGTGGAGATAAATGGAATAACCTTCCACTGTTTCACAGCCCATTTTACTTGCCAATTTCAGTGAAGAGAGTTAGGATTAGGAAAATTCTATAATCAACTGCTTGTCTGAAGTTTATGTGACATGCCTCTTCCCTAGATAATCAAAGAACAGAGTGGACCGACAGCCTTCTTTCTCTTGATAGCCACTAGAACAGTTTAGAAGCAACTGAGAACCATGAAGTTCTTTACATATTTACATTATATTACTTTGATTTGTCATTGAGACTCCTAGAGACACAAAGGTTAGACAGATAGTAAGTCCTCTGTAGCAATACTTTAAACAGAGTAGATCTAAAAACAAAACAAAACCCCTTTTTGAGAAAATGAATCTCAGACTAGTTGTCTAGGTCAAATGAAAAATTGCTTATAGAAATAATTCTTCCCCCAAACAGAACTCCATCTTTTCACTGTTCTCCTGAATACCAGTTCTTTTTAAATATTAAAATGTTATTTATAAAAGTTAAGTGCCTGTAGTTTTAAAACTTTTTGAAAAAGCTTATTTTCGGAGCTTGTGATGCTTAGGAAAGACACAAGCTAAACAAACTACTAGTTTCAGACTGCTTTGAAACTTTCTGGAATAGTATCTCCTATTATGCTAAGAAATTATATATATTCCAAGCCAAAGAGTCTTAAATATGTTCATAACAGGGCCTCAATATAATCTTATAGAGAAATGAAAAGGAAAAAAATTTAAAAGCCACTGCCAAGTGTGATGGTGCACACCTATAATCCCAGCACTCAGGAAGCTGAAGCAAGAGGATCACTCTATGGATGGAGTGATCAAGGCCAACCTGTGCTATAGTGAGGCCAGTCTGAACTACACAGCAAGCCTTTGCCTTAAAAAGACAAAATAATCATGAATTTGACCTTCATTAAACTTCTCTACTCAAAATTCTTAATAACAGCTTCTATACCTAAAACACACACATCTTCTGTATTACCAAATCATACTTTTAAATTAAAAGCTAATAGTTCACTACATAATCAGAAATACTTCACAATTTGACTCAACAAAAAAATATGTGCTAGAAATACAAATAGAAAGATATAATACAAGGAAAGGGAAAGCAGGATCTCAAGGACTAATCAAGAGAGGGAAATGGGATGAGCTAGGAAACATGA
>NW_004524688.1:1551135-1593369 GCF_000260255.1 Octodon degus
GTATTATTTGTTGAAACTGTACTTTCGATTTGATTTGAAACTGTCTCATTGCTATATGTTTATCAATAAAACTTTGAAAAGAAAAAAAAAATATGTGCTAACCTTATTAGAAAACTAATAGTTTTCTGTACAAACTATTAATGTGCAGATCTTGATTTAAAAACACTTAATGTTTCATTCATAATTAGCATCACATCCTGGCAAACATCAAGGATTAACCTAGGTGTTATGAAAAGAGAATTTGCAAATCACTAAATTTTTATTAAAACCCATTTATTATTTAGGAAACAAAGATACTAATTTTTATCAAGACTCCTAAGGGCTTCTGGTTAATCCTTTAACATAGTTAGACACAATAATTAAAGACATAAAGACAACTAACCATACTGACTCCCTTTTCTTATAATCCCTCCAAAAAAGTCCCAGCTCATTAGCCAACTTGCACATGACAATCATAAAAGAAGAAAACTACCCAAAAACTCTATGCAAACTCAAGAAGCTATGATGAGTCAAATTTTATCTGCAAACCCAGGGAAAGAGAAAGGGATTTTACAATTCACATTCCACAATTAAAAATAGATTATTACAGACTTAGTATCCTTACTTGAAATGCTTAGGAACAGAAAAACATTTCAGTTTGAACTTTTGAACATTTATACAAATTCTACAGGCTGAATATCCTAATCTGAAAATAATACTAGATCTTCCAATTAGAAATGCTCAACCTTTTTTTTTAAAATGTATTTGGTACAGGGTCTCATTACACAGCTCGGGCTCATACTGATCCTCCTCTTTTCAGCATCCCCAGTGCTGGGAATACAGGCATAGGCCACCATGGTGGATCTTGGTGATCAGTTCAGGGCACCCAGGGGCAGAGTCAGTGCAGTATGTGGTACTAGGGATCAAACTCTGGTCCCTGCACTTGCTTAAGCAGACATTTAGTCTGCTGAGCTACTTCGCCAGCCCTACTCAACCCTTTTCTAAATGAGACTATAGAGAATATTATGAATAATACTATAAACCTATTGTACTAACTGTAGTATACTCCAAGCCATAACGGGTTCTATCAATTGAAGGAAAATAACTGAAAAAGTTATCTTTCTCATGAACTTTCTGACAATGTATTATCACAATGCCCTAGACCCAAGAGATTTCTTTCAAGATTATTCAAAATTAAAATCCATTTTAACACATTATAAAATCACTGTCATATTAAACCTTTAGAAAACTTACCAAAACATGTCCCAACCAGGGCTGGTCAGATAGCTCAGCAGATTAAAGCACCTGCTTAGGCAGATGCAAGGACCAGCTTTTGATCCACAGTGTGTCATGCCAGCCCCACCCCTGGGGGTGCTGAGATGGCGATTGAGACTGGCATGGTGGTGAGCACCTGTGGTCCTAGCACTTGGGAAGGTGAAAACAGGAGGATCACTATGAGTCCGATCTGTGTAGTGAGACCCTATAGACCCCATCCTAAATATATTAAAAAATAAAAATAAAAATAAAAAGTATGTGTCCCAACCAACCAGTTTAGTAATCTAACCTGTTCAAGTATACACAAGGTAACTAATTATAGCTACATCTTGCCAATATTTGGACCTTATCTACTAATCTGGCTGATACTATGAGACAATTTCTAATGACTCAAAAGACTAAGATTAGGCAAGTTTCTGACAAAATTATGACCGAGTCATTGGAACATAACACTTTCTACTCAGAGTTAACTATGTGTACCTTTAAAGATCTGCATGGATCCAAACAAGTCCTTAAAAACCTAACCAAACTATCAGTTTGATATTCTAAATGTGACTTTTATCTTCATGCATGTCATTATATTACTGTAGTATAAACCAAGTCTTTTATTCATTGCAGTGTCTTTTTGTCCCCCCCCCCTTTTTTTTCCTCTGTTCACTTTTTGAGGTTTTTTTTTTTTTTTTTTTGACTGGCTCAGGCTGCCTTAACAGCAGGTCTGGGGATCGAATGGAGGTATCTTGCGCCTAACTGCGTTTGCATAAGCAGGTGCTCAAACAACTGATCTAACTGGCAGGCCCCCTCTGTTCACATTTTGGAACTATGAGTTCCTTTAAAAACATTTTTCCTTACTCATTAGCACAAAACTCATACTGAGTGTTTCCCGATCAAATGCCATACATTTGTTATCTTTTTTCAGACACTTGAGGTGAAGCAAAAACTGACACATACTCAAAGCCACCTGATACTTTCAATTATTTTGCAGCAAGTATTGTATTTTGGGCCCCTTCCCATTATGGATGGAGTATACTGAAATAGCTAATGTGGGGTTTCTCAAACTCAGCACCACTGATATTTTGGGCTAGACAAGTCTTCACTGTGGTAGGCTGACTTTTTCATTTTAGGCTATTTATAATCATCTACTACCTACCAGTAGTGCATACCCCTACTCAAATTTTGTCAGCAAAGAGGATCTTTACATACTGTCACTTTTGTGAGGCAAAAAAGCTCCTAGCTGAAAATCATTAGGCTAATGAACAAGAGCAGAGGCCATACATAATTTTATTCAATTTGCCTTGGCTTTGGCAGTCTGAGCTATTTTCTATGAAAGACAATGTCTAACGTAGCAACTGTCCCTTCAGCTCAGTTCAGCAGGAATAATGGAAAAAGATCTAAACCAACCAGATCAACCTAAGCTCATCCTCTACCAACAGAACCTCAGTAAACATACACACCCATGATTAAAGAAATGAAAGGTTACTATATTAAGCCACTAAGTTGTAGGTATTCATTATAGAGCATTACTGTGGCAACTATTGATAAGTTCAGACAATAAGGAAGTTAAGGGCTTGGAGGGGTGTGGTGGCACTTGTAATCCCAGCACTGGAAGGCAGAGGCAAGAGAATCATTCCAAGTTACAGACCACCCTGGGCTACAAAATGAGCTTAAGGTCAGCCTAACTGAATTGCACAGTGAGACCGTGTCTCAAAAAGATCCAAAAAAGAAAGGAGAGGACAGGGTAGGGGAGTAGAGGGGAAGAGACAGGAGGAAAAAAAAAGGTAAGACAGAATACAAAATCTAGGCTGTTGGGCTGGGGAGACAGCTCAGTCTAAGTGCCTGCCTGGCAAGCATCAAGGACCCAGGTTTGCTCCCAGTACCGCATGCTGCATTAGAATCCGGGTATTTTAATTTAAAAATATAAATTATTAAAAATAATTTAAAATTATTATAAAAATTTAAAATTATTTTATACGTACTCCTACAAATTATAAATAAACAATTTAAAACATTTTGTTGAAACGGACATTTTAGAATGTCAAAAAGGGTCATCCTAAAATCAAGGAATCCACCTGCCTGTCTGTCATCCCGCCTAAATGTCTACCTTCCAGCTTCACAATTCCAAGTCAGAACTACTGAAGTCTCCCTTTCTGGTCCCTGTTTCTCCCTCTGTATTTTCTGTTTTGGAAACTGATAAATGTACTGTTCCCATTGACCAAAACCTTTAGTCACTTCTGACTCTCATGTCCCACATCCATCAGCAAATCTTCAGTTCTAGCTTGAAAATCTATGAAGAATTCAAACATTTTATGTCCATCCTCTCAACCCTGGAGACTAAACCCAAGGCCTCTGCCCTAAGCTGTATTTCTTTCTCCATTTTGAGACATTTTAAAGGCTGGGCTTGAACTCATGGTTTTCTTGTCTCAGTTTATCAGAATGATGGGATAGCAGCTTTGTGTCACTTCACATGGCTGGATTCAAGTATTTAATTCCTCTAGTGTTCCTACTTTCCCAATGCCCTAGCATCTCCACAGAGCCAGAAAGAATCCATCAAATACTCAGTGAGTTCATGTTATTCTAAGCTCAAAAACATCCAAATGGCTTCTTTCATTCAGAATATATAAAATTTGTACTGACCTATAGGAACTACAGATAAGGCCCCACTCTTAACTCTCTAATCTCAAATCTTAACACATACTTTGCTTTCCACTTTGCTCAGAACGTTTTTCCCACAGATACTTTTCATGCCATTTTCCCCATCAGTCTATTGTTGTCTCTCCATTCTCACCATTTTGTAAGAGATTCTATTCTTGATAACCCTTTAAACTGAGCATGCACATACCAGCTTCACTATCTTGTCTATCCATTTAAACCACTGTTTCTCCACAATCAAAATTAACAACTAAAAATATGTATTTATTTCCTCACTGTCTGCTTCTGCCTGTGAAATGCCTACTTCACAACAGCATGAGCATTACTGAGTTTACCACTCCATACACCTCTTGAAACAATGCCTGGCAAAGCAGTAATTTACACGATCACTTTTGATCAGTAATGGCAAATCTTATAGAGTGTGCAAACTGCAACTCAAAACCCACTTATTTATGCCAACACCACAATTAAACCTGAATACTGAAGTTTAGTTTAGAAAAAACAACACATACATTAACATCTTTTCTCTTAAAAGAACAACACATGCCACAGATTTGCTACCCATGACCTATATGTTAACCTAGTTCAGTCTGATAATAAAAGCAAATTTACAGTAGAAGTTCTCAAACTGTAGCATATATCAGAATCACCTACTAGGATATAAAAGGACAGGTTAGGGCTAAGGGTATAATTCAGTTAAGCATATTTGCCTAGCATATGCAAACCCCTAGGTTCAATTCCTAACACCAAAGAAGTGTAGCGGGCAGAATCCCACAGAAGAGTGGGGCTGATGGAATCTCAGCCCATTGTCTCTGACTTAGTATAGGACAGGGGTTTAACTTTTACACATTAACTTTGAGAACAAAGTTTCACTACAATACTGTCAGGAATACTGATCACCAAGTTAGCAAGTCACAAGTAGCAAAGGAAGAAAAAGAAACAGGATGGGAGGGTAGTCTCTGGATTCAGAGCCTGATTTAGAACAATGTAAAATATACTTTTTAAATAAAATAAATTACCCTTGCCTGTATAGGATTTTTTTTTTTAAGAGATGGAACCAGAAAAATCTAGGTTATATTCGATTAAAGTTTCATGATTTTGCACAGTTCATGTTAATGACAACTGCTAGCAAGCACATGGGTAGGAGACAATGAAAAACCAGTAGAGATTCTAACTGGGACAGCTGCTCCAATTACAATTTCCTATCTTTAAAAATAATTTCAAGAACAATGGTAAGACTATAGCAGTCCCTTACCTTTTATGGCAGATAATCTTACTTGCCTCCATACTTATAGCATACTGGACCAAAGCATATTTTTTAAGAATCTGAAAAATTGGGCAGTGGAGATAGCTCAGCAGTCTAAGCATCTGCCTAGGCAAGCACTCAATGACATGGGTTTGATCCCTGGTACCACATGCCATGCCGGCCACTAAGACCAGGCAGCCTGTACACGCTTGCAATCCCAGTGCTGGGGAGGCTGATTCAAGAGAAACACTATGAGTCTGAGCTGCATAGTGAGACCCTGTACCAAATACATAAAATTTTTAAAAAGTATCTGAAAAATAAAGTCTAGGAGGCATTCAATGATACCAAGATATGTTGACAGCAAGGGTCTATAACAAGGGCCATAAAGTTTTGCTTCTTAAATTCTCACAGAAGCAAAGAACCAGCCCATGCTCTTGCCTTACATGAAGTTTTTCTCTCCAAAATATGTTTGCATTGCCCAATTATATTCCAACAAACTCTTCATTTGCTTCTATACTTGCAACCAAAATATATAAAAATATAACAAATATGTAAGCTTTACAGACAGCCATACTGGAAAGAGAAAATGTAAAATACCAAACACCAAAGGTTTCTTTCCTATTATTCCAACTTAAGATGTGTACCCCTTATCTACAGATTAGTCCAGATAAGTAATCTGTTTTTTTCTTTTCTTTTCTGAGACAGGGTCTTGTTGTATAATTCAGGATGGTCTTGAATTCATTATGTAGCCCAGGCTGGCCTCAAACTTGCAACAACCCTCCAACTTCAACACCCTGACTACTGAGATTACAGTCATGCATTAACAAACCTGGCTCGTCATTTTTAACATACCAATTTCTTCTTTCATTTATAATCAGAAAACTCCACAACCTCACAAGAGGCCATTTTCATTTGTATTCAATAGGTCCTGGAAGGCTACTATGTGTCAATATTAAGGGGGTTATAGTATCAAATAATAAAGGCAATGTTCTTAATTTTATGTATCTTATGTTCTTCTGGGGAGATACAGAAAACTAAATAGGAAAAATACCAGATAATAAATGCTATGAGGGGGGAAGACTTTTGTGTAACAATGAGTAACTAGATGACTTTTATATAAAATGAGTAGGGATGTCTCACTGAAGTGACATTTCAACTAAATTTTTAAGGATGAGATCTTTCCTTACCGAGGAAACATCAGGGTACAGCTAATGAAAAAGGTTTTGAGGCTTGGAATAGATTTCACTTGTTTCAAAAGCCAAAAAAAGGCTAATATGACAATAATGTACTACTGTAAAGAAAGGGACAATTACTTACGATGAAGTCAGAGAAACAGAATGGACCATCACATCATAAAGGATTTTGTAACAAAAAGCAAAGTTCAGATTTGTTTAGCAATCAACTTGTATAGGACAAGGAAGAGTATTTAGAACAAGATGTTGATAGAGAATAGTTGAGCAATGAGCTAACATGGGGGATTAGATAAGAAATAGCATTTTTATGAAATTTTAAAGCTGAAAGAAAATTATAATCCAACAAACTTATTTTAAAGAAAGGATGATATGGCCCAAACTGTGGCATCTGTGAAGTCAGAATAAAGGCAAGCAGAGTTGAACACTGTGCTCTTTAACATCCGTGCCAAAGTTCTTTCCACAATTTCTGCCCTCATTTTAAAATCCAAAAGTTTTTACCATGAGCATTTCAAAAATGACAAAACAGGCCTAGGAGATAGCTCAGTGGAATAAGTGCTTCCCTGGAAAGTGCAAGGTCCAGAGTTCAATCCTTAGTACCGAAAAAAAAAAAGACAAAATAGCATCAAATGGAAATACATGTTGGAAAATAATTACACAATATCAAATTATCCACATGTTCAGTTCCTCATGTAAACTTTATTCTAACTAATACCTCTTAAATATTTGCCATCAAATTTATTCACATAGTTTGTGAAGCAGAAAAGCAAAGGTGAATAAACAAAATATACTTACATCTGGGTATTCTTTTACAGGCACATAAAGTTTTTCTTGTAACTGAACAATAGGTCCCACAGCATCAGGCAATTCTGCACTCCTTTTCTCTGTACTGCCATTTAATGTGTCATTGTACATGTCTTTCCGTACTCTGCTAATTTCTGTTGAAAGTAAAAATTTTAAATGTGTTAGACAAAACAAATGTTTTCTTGTCAATCCAAGAAAAAACATTTAAAAAAAAAAAAAAAAGGGCAGGGGAAAAGATCATTAATAAGTGTTAAAACTACAGTGAGTGTAAAAATTCCCAAGGAATAAAATCATTGACCTATTTTTCTGGATTAAGTCCACATTTAACAGAATGGCAGCCTTAATTTCCATGACAAATCACATTTATACCAACCAAATAACACAACTTCAGATATTGAACTCTTAAACACTGTAACATGGATTTATTTTACTTAGTTTTTCCATACTTAAATAAGGCCAGTTATTCCAAGTGACAGCTCTTAGCCACCTACCATAAGAATACCTGTTAAAATGTACACTAAAGGATCCTTTATACTCCAGAAATAATCTATCTGAATGAAATTTAAACTAGTCCACTTTGTAGACACTTCAGTTATCTTTAAAATATTCAAAACACCCAACAGACAACAAGTCGCAATAACAACTGCAATCGAAGTTTAATAAATAAATGTAAAAAATACAGAACTGCTGGAGAGACAGCTCAGCAGCATAAGCACCTGACTGGCAAGCATAAAGGTCCTAACTTTGATCCCCAGTACAAAAAAAAAAGGTATTAGGGAAGGCAAAGGAAGATCTGAATGGTCCCAAAAAAAAAACAATATTCAAAAGTTAAGGAAAATAAGATCTAAACCAAGGAATGGAGGTACACAGAACTACAGAAGGGAAGTCATAGAAGCAGAAGAGAAGTCAGAGAAGCCAAGGTGATCAGTAGTGTCAACTATTACGGAAATATAAGACAAAGAACTGAAAATGGGACCTTGGATTTGGCCATTAAATTTATTAAGCATCAAAGTAGTTTCAAGAGAAAGAAATGAAAATCAAATTGCACTGGATTAATGAATCTAATATATGAAAGTACAGACACCTAAGAGCAATGACCATATATATACTTCTTTTAAAAGGAAGAATTTTAATGACTCAAGTCCTATAAGGAACATGAATTAAGCCTTCAAGAATTACTAAGCTTCGATATATTTGAGGATGGTCTCCCACTGGATCATACTGTCTAGTAAGAGTTGTCATTACTGTCTTATGATTGATTAGCTGGATGCCTATCTAACTTATCTTCATCCTACAGATTTGTCCTTCTTCGGAAAAAGGCTTGCATTCACATATTTTTTTAATTAAAAAATCTTTTTAAAGTATATTTATCTCTTCTAAAGTGGAATTTCAAGTTGTTAATATTAAGGAACTATCAAATATGAATATAGTTTAATTTTCCTATTTAAATGAGCTTCAGTTAAATAACACTCAACACAGAAAAAAAGGCTTCATCAAAGACCAAAATCTTCTTTGTTTTTCAGTATTGGGGATCAAACCCGGGTGCTTACACTTGCCAACTAGGAACTTAGAAAACTGAGCAATCTCCCTAGTCCTAACCAAGTATAAAATCTTAAACTTGTACATTCTCTGCTTTACTGACAGCAACATTCTTTTTATTACTTTTTATTTATTAAATAATAATTTGCTCATCAAAGGCTATTAAATGTCTAGCCCATAAAAACTGACACAGAAAATCTAGGATTTCATTCTTTTTAAAGTTTGTTTTATTCTTCTTTATTTTGAAATCTTCCCTAATAATCCTCATATCCAACTAATATGTAGCTTAACCAAAGGATATTAGAAAAATACAATTAAAATTACACATGCATCTTTTAGTCCAGATCAAGCATTTTTGGTATTATCAGTTAAATTTCTTTAGAAACTCTGATTCTTGTTATGAAATTAACACAGCAGAGTATAAAGATGGGCAATAATGGTTTATAATGAACAGATTAAATTTATTTATAAATACAAAAAAATAAAATCCATTAGCATATGGAGAAAACTGCATTAGGAAAATGGAATTTATATGAAGAACAGCAAGAATAATACAGTATTTAACAATTTATTATTATAAGAAATCACAGTAAAGTTAAGCAGATCAAGATGACATGATCCTTGATAAACGAATTTGCCAAACTCAGAAAAATAAAATGAATTATAAATGATAAAAATTCAAATGACATGTAAAATATGAATGTATAAAACTAATATAATACAAATACAATATGTAATATATTTATATAATACATACATCCAGTTAATTGATAGAATACAATTACCACTTAACCTGTATTTATGTATTCATCTTATAACTAAAATTTCTATGGGCTTCTGTAACCCTCTTTGTCCACAGTTGCAATAATTGCTCTTGGAACACAGCAGATAGTATTGGTGGGCTTTAGAGATTGCTGGGTAAAGGACAGAAATGGGCTAGATTCTGGAGGATTGGTGCTAAGTAAGTCATGATTTCAGCTCTCAGGCACCTTTGTCCAATATGGGAGATTCGAGAAATGTTTCTACCAAATGTTTTCAGTTTGTCAGGTAACATCAAACAAATTAGTAACAGCTCACAAATTATGTACACAATAGTACCCAATGGAAGGAAAAAATAATAGTAATTCTCAAGGAATTTGCTAACCTAGTTCATATTTATTTTAACCCACTGAGTACCTCTACCTTTATGAACAGCACCTTTCTAGCAAGGAAATCACTAGCAATTTCTAGTATGCTACAATACTTCCTCAGAGGTCTGGTTCCAGGTCTATCAGTAACTGATTTTAGACAAGTCTATTATTTAATCTTTCTGTCCATATCCTATATAATTAAAACTCACTTACTGAATGATTCAAACTCAGCACTTTCCAATGTTAGTATGCAAGAACCTCACTTATGATTGTCCCCCATAACTTCAGGTTCAACAGTTTCTATTACCTAAGTTCTAGCAATCAGCTTCTGTTAATATTATCCTACCATGTTAATATAATATCACAACTATAAGACAAATACATTTTGGGAATGCTGTCATCCTCTTCCAAGTTGTGGGCTCACAGGCAATCAAGTTATCAAACAATGGAGTGTTCTCTTACTATTTTTGTTGTATCACACATTATACTTCTATATAGCCTTTATGAACTTGCAACAGTGGTTCAGAGATACGTAAGTTCACAATTATCAGTACAGAATTTTTCATACTGTAATTCTCAAATTGGGTGTGTTAATTATGCACATTATCTTGCATCTAAGCAATTTGTTTTAGTATTTCTGAAATTCTTAAGTGTTACATATTCATTTTATTTACTAATAATCTCTAATACTAAAATTTCATCCACTGGCTCCATGCAACAACCTGGAAAGATCTATCATATAATTTAAGAGTCTTTTAAATTATACACAAGTTTTTATACCTTCCTACTCATACAGCCACACTCTAATTTGTCTAAGTCCCTAGAAAAGTGTAAAACTCAAATAACATTCCATGACAGTGGGTGAGAATGTAGACTAAGGCTGTCTACTTCCAACTTTCTACCTTCTGTGTGGTGTAAAAATACCTTTACATCCTGGGCAAGCACAATACACTGCTAATATTTTGCTGCAGGTATTAAGACAAACCTTCACCAGTCCTTATCTCCACAACTATTCATTTAGACGTAAGAGGATTAAAAATCTTGCATTTATACCTTCAGACTGATATTAATCAGCTGACATTCTTTAGGGCTATTTTGAGTCAAGAATCTTAACTGCAATTTCATAAAGCAAGCATTTCACTACACTAAATATGAAAATACTGGCATACAGTTATTAAACACATCATGAAATCTCAAACTACAATGACTCCAGCTCCCTATAGAACCACCAGCTTAGATATTAAGCCAGGCACTCTGAAATCTTCAGGTAATTCCATTGAATTTAGAGAACTTTTCTGCTTGTAGGAATATGTTCATCTTTATATTATTTAAGCTTTTTTTCTATTTCTACATTTTCTTGAATAAATATTCAGTGATCACTTTTTTTTTTAACATTTCAGTGCTTGGGTTCAGGACTGAAACTTTTTTTTTACATTTTCTTGAATAAATATTCAGTGATCACTTTTTTCTACATTTCTAGGGTTCAGGACTGAAACTTTTTTTTTTTTTTTTTTTTTTGTATTTTAGGGAAGGGTCTACATGGTCTCACTACTAGACTGGACTCGTAGTGATCCACCTGTTTACAGCCTCTCAAGAGCAGGGATTACAGGGATGCGCCACCTCGCCCAGTCTCAATTGCTGTCTCAGAGCGCCCCGGGGGGGCAGGGCCAGCATAGCAGGCCCAGGGATAGAATCCTGGGCCTGCTTGCTGGTGCTTTAATCTGCTGAGCTATTTGGCCGGCACCAGTATAGAAAACTTCATTCAGTTATACTTCTATCTCCTCATCCTTCTCTAGTTTAATTACCTTGATTTTTTTTCTTTCCCAAACTAAAGCTTAATTGTCAGCTAACTCTGCACCTAGGGGAAAAGGGTAGACAGCCACGATAGCACTGTGTTCTTTGTGACTTCCTACTATTACACTGCTAAACTGAAGCTATGTTCCTTCCTCACAATTTATCCAACAATGGATTGAACCAAGCAGTTCAAAATCATTCTTTTGTCTCATAACCACAGTTCATTTTCCATTGCAACCATTCTTTCACTTGTATATGACCTCCTAATAAGCAGCTCATCCTGTTCCCTTACAATTTACACAATTAACGTATTAACTATCCGAACAATTACTCCATTTTAAACTAGAACAATCAAGGACAGTATCAGAAGAGAAAAACAGAGGCACAGAAACATAAATTACAAAAGCAAACAATTTTTTCCCAAAATAGACAGTGAAGGTATGTAAAAATTGAGGATTACAATGTTCAAAGGCTAAAGAAACATAGCTTTATTTTACTTTTTGACTTAAGTCACTTTTCAACAAATTTAAAGAAAACAAAATATGAAAAATATTTACCCACGCAATCAAAAACAAAGCCATGATATGAAAACAAAATGGATAAAAATTAGTTTCAGGGTTTTCAGCAATCCAAATTAAAAGAAAACTTAAAACACTGGGAAAAAAATTCATATGAACACATCTTATACTCAGTGCTGTGGTAGCAAATTCCAATTGTTTCATTGGTTATGCTGATGTCACAGACAAGAATTTGGGCATCTGTCTATGTTTGTGTTTACTCAATGAAATCCATTAAAAAAATTACAAAGTAATATAATCAAAATACAAATAGATACGAAAAGGTTATAATTTCATCTGTTTGTGTTGGTCTTTTTAAAATTTAACATTAGCCATAAATTGATTCAGGGAAAAAGCTAATTATTTATAAATCCACATATACTTTCTTATATACTGTATACATTTTACAGGGAAAGTTAAAATGGTAGCTTTCACTATTCCAAAATAAGTTTAAATGGATGCTATTTTCTCAACATCTGAATTTACCTCTTTCTATATATAAAAGTAATACACACAAGGGAAAAAAAGTGATCTTGGGGCCTGGCCCTAGCTCAGTTCTTTAAGTGGCTGCTTCGACAAAGCAGTTAGGCTCAGGTTGCTGTGGTTCAATTCCCACAACTCCAGCCATCCAAACCTGCCCTGAAGGCATTCGGAGAAAAAAAAAAAAAAAAATCCTTAAAAAAAAAGTGATCTAGTTATTTCAGGTCTTAACTGTCTTTACTTACATGATATGTATTACATCAAAACAATGACATGTGGAGTCTATCAATACCTAAACAAAGTTAGAAATTAGTTTGTGGGGGCCAGTGAGATAGCTCAGCAGACTAAAGCGCCTGCTGAGGTAAGTTTAGGCAAACACAGAGACCTGATTTGATCCCTGGCACCTCATGCCATCCCAGCTCTGCACCCAGGATGGGCTGAGCCAGCCAGAGTCCAGGCATAGTGGTACACTCCTGTAATCCCAGCCCTGGGAAGGCTAAACACAAGAGGATCAACCACAAGTCCAAGCTGTGTAGTGAGACTCTGCAACAACCAAATACATTTTTTAAAAAAGGGAAAAAAAGAAATTGGTTTACAGTTATACGTAATCCAGCTAACATTTTAGCTGTGTGTGTGGGGGGAGGGGGGTAAAAGGGACTGAACCCAGGGGCCCTCTACCAATGAACTACAACCCCAACTTAAAACTCATTACTGTGCCTCCTTAGTAGCTAGATCAAATAGGCATGCCCCACCACATCTGACTCCGTCCAACTTTATAGGGTTTTATAGACTACTACCTGAAATAAGCTCTTAAAATTCATCCTAAGAATAGATGACAAGAAAATGGAAAGAAAAAAAAAAAGAAAGAAAGAAAGAAAGAAAGAAAGAAACCAATCTTTGATTTATGGCTGCCCATAATGTTACACTTATAGAATGAATACATATATACATAGTTTTAATAACAACTACAACAAAAGTCTTTGCAGCTCTCCCTCTCCGTCATTTCATTCTAACAGAACAGTTTTAACTCCAGATCTAGACTCTTAAAGTGATAATGCTGAATGAATACTGATATACATAAAAAGTAAAGTAGCCCAATAGAACAGAACAAAGCAGGAAAATGGTTCTTCTAAAATGAATAAAAACCAACTTTTCCACTAGCATAGGCAATGAAATTGAATTTGATTTTGTTACAATTGCACAAGTTAAATACTTTTAGACTTGATTAGTTTTATATATGTCAAATGTCAAATATTAATTTAATAAAAATGTTGCCTTCTGGTCACTTAGTTCTTTAAAATATTCAAGAGAAGCTAGTCTTTATCTCTGCATAATATACATTGTATAAAACTTAAAATGATTGGAAAGCCAGTAAAAATCATTCGGCAATGTATTAACAGAAAAACAATACATATCACAATCCAGAATAACAAGTAACACTTGAGAACCTTGTAATTTCTATCAACCACTACTTTACCATAAACTCATTGGAAATCAACATCCAAGACATAGAGATCAGAAACTAAATTATGTACTCCCATAAGGTTCTAATTTTTTGAAGGTGTAGATTTGTCAAAAATATTTTCTTAAGTTTTAACTTGAAATAGAAGTAATAGCAATAGATTGTAATCCATGAAAAGACATCTTCCTTATGAAATTCTAATTCATAAATGTAGTAGACTCAAAAAAATCACTATTAGAAAACCAACAAAATAATAAGCAGGCACAAATTCAACAGATGCTAAAGTTTGTCACTAAAACTGAAATACAGGATATTCACAGTTCCAGCATTTCTCCCCTAAGATATTATTAATCGCATGGGGGGAATAGAAGCTGTATGGTGGAGAGATTTGGCAGACAACACCTTCACCATATGATTAAGTTAAAAATACTGTTTAGTCTGATGCCCTGCAACATGCATGGCAGTGCTTTGCTGTAATCTTCATACTAAAAATGCATAATCTCAATCCATTCATGAGACATGATAAACTAAAGTTGAAGATTTTTTTTCCAAAGTGTCAAAAACATGAATGACTACACTCCCACATTAGAGGAAACTAAGATCACCATCACGCTCAATATGGAATTCTAAATCAGATCCTGTGCACAAATAGGAAAACTAGTAAAACTTAAATTAAGATTTGCATACTATTAGTACTGTAACAATGTCAAAAGTTTTTGCTTTGACCTCTGATGTTATTTATTTCAACACAGGGAGAGAAAAATAGCTGTGCAAAAGAATGAAAACTATGAAAATGTGTTGTTTCTTTAGTCTCTTAAAAACTACAAACAAAACAAAGGAAAACACTTTCTTACCAATAAAACCAAGGAAATCAAAATCATTCAAAATGATCAGTTCTGTAATTTAAATGACATCAAGATAAACATTTTAACTATGTAAATATTTGCCTTTTAAAAATAAGCAATTTATACTAGTCACCCAAAATATAGTTTTTTTTCCTTAAATATGAGTGCAGAATAAATCAATTATTATTTGCTAAAACTAGAAAACAGTCAAGGATGCAATGATAATCTCAACTGGAAATGACTTTCCTTACAAAAGACTTAGAGACTTACAAGTTTCCATTAGATTTTCATCAATGTATGCTGTTATGAAACACCTGCTCTTTAAAACTGCCAAAAAGAATGTGAACAAAAGCTATAACCCATAGACAATGATCTTTCTGTAAAAAGTGAATCTTTTGTCAATAACAGAAGACAAAGCAAAGGCCTTGAGTTTACACAACTGCATCTTGCTGCTGCTTCCTACACAATATTTGTGTGCCTTCAAAATTAACCTCTGGGTCCGTTTCCTCACTTGTAAAATGAGCAGGTTAGACGAGATCACATTTAAGGCTTCTTTGTGGGCTAAAACAATACCAATTAAGTCTATGCATTTTCTGTCCCTTCTTAGTTTCCAGAAAACTCCGTTCATTCTGAACTCATTCTGAACTGACAACCTATAGATGAGGGCTTTAAAATTCAATGACCTATAGGGAATCACAGATTATTCCACCCTACTCCTGAACTACTAGACCCTAAGATTTACTTTAAATGATATCTTTGCATAACACTAAATCCTCACATAAACAGGTTTCCACAATTGTATTTAGGTTAGTCCCTGTGTATTTTATCATCTCAAACTTCTAAGTCCCTTAGTGCTTTGAAAGGAATTTGGAAACACAAGTAGTGGCACATGCCTATAATCCTAGCACTCTGGGAGGCTGATACAGGGTGATTTTAAAAGACAATGGGTTCAATGGGTGGTGGGAGGGGTATAAATCAGAGTAAAAATGAAACTGGCCTCCTAAAAACTTTTCATTTATGTTTCCACAAGATTGACAAACAGACTTTTTCCTAGGCAAAAATTTCTTTAGTATTTAAATTATCTCCTTCAATTATATTCCAAATTCCATCTAAAATGAAGGAAAAAGATGCATTTATGTGACCATCCCTTAATTCTATTAAAGTAAATGAAGAGTAAGTAACATTTACCAGTAACAGAAGCCCATATATAAGAAAAAACTTTCATAGTACCAAAAGTTAATAAAGAGGGTTTTTAAAACCATAATAAAGGGGCTGGGGAGATAGCTCAGCAGTCTAAGCACTGCCTAGCATGCCCAAGGGCTGGGGTTCAATCGCTGTTAACGCACACCTTGCTGGCCATAGAAAACAGGCATTGTGGTGCATGTCTGTACTCCAGCACTGTGGAGGCTGAGACAGGAGGATCACTACAAGTCTGAGCTGCATAGGGAGACCTTGTACCGAAAAATAATTTTTTGAAAATCCATAATAATTATATGAAACAATACAAAAGGCCCTTTATACTCCTACCATTGAGACTGAATCAAAAAGGAAAATAAACTTCAACAAAAATATCTTCTAGGCAGGTACAGCGACTAAGATTCAATCCCAGGCATGCCATGCTGGCCTCGCCCCGGGGGTGCACTGAGACTGGGTGTGGTGGCACACTCCTGTAATCCCAGAGCTTGGGAGGCTAAAAACAGGAGGATCACTAGGAGTCCGATCTGTGTAGTGAAACCCTGTAGATCCTGTATGAAAATACATTTCAAAAAATCTTAGTTCCATCTCTGTAATAAGAGCAACTTATTATCCAGCCCCTCAATTACAAAATAATAATACATTTTCTAATGTTAAACAATACTATCCTCTTTAATTAGTTGGTTTATTTTACAAAGAATTAGATTTAGAAAAACTAATGCCGTCCTACCAGCAGACCTACACTTACTACTTTTCTTACTGGCTCCAAATATGCACATTCAAATTTCATGTAACAATCTCTGAAAGTAATTTTGATATAAAGTTTAAAATGCCACATATAGCACTTTTGTAGACCACATGTATTTATTAAAATGAGCGCAAATGCTATAAAAATTCACCAAAGCAACCTAACAACAACTCTAGTAAAGGACATTCCAGTCCAACATTTTACCCTCAGTTCCAAACATATATTAATTCCTTTCTCAACTATTTGGCTCCAAAACACATATCCAGCTGCTTTCTCGACAAATCAACAACATACTCAAAACCAAACTCTAGAATTTTTCGCACAACTTGTTTGTCTGATCTCAGAAAATGGCACTTCATTTTCAGTTATATTCCCTTCACCAACAAATGCTATGTGGTCAACTTTCATAATATATAATTTCAGTTATCACCTCCACCACCACCACCCAAATTCTAACCAAAATTATTCCTTGCTTACTAACCTACTCAAAATAACCTACCTGTTCTCCCTCTTCCCATTATTGCTCCTTTCAGTCTGTTTCCCTATTTTTTTCCAGAATCAGCCTGCTGAAATCCAGATGAGAGTCACTCCTCTGCTCAAAAGCCTCTAATGGAGTGGTTTCCAAACATTTTGGTCTCAGGACTCCACTTTTCAGTTTAGGATCCCTCAGAGTTTGCACTCATGAGAAATCTCCCAATACTTATTAGAATACTAGAAACTAAAATTTTAAAATTTTCTTTAAAAGTACATATCACAAGTGATGGAAAGTGCTTCCCAACAAAACAGAGAAAGAGGCATTGTTCTATCTTTCTGAAAATCCTTTTAATGCCCATTTTCCTAGGCACAGCTAGATTTTCACGCTCTCTTCTGACTCCAATCTATTGTAATATCACACAGCACACAGCCTTTACAAATATGAATGCAATGTACACTCACTATAATAATGATAGTGGGGGGAAAAAAAGCAGACAGGATACCCTTATCTTGAAAGAGAATGACTTCACAGATTTTAAAAGGATGACCAGAACTACTCTGGACAACTACTGCAAAAATGATTTTTCCCTGCTCAGTCACTAAAAAGTCCAGATTCTTACAAACATCTACAAGACAGCAGCAAACAAACACACATCCTCCCACCTTACCTTTTTTACCTATTATCCTAACCAATCCATCCATCATGCCTCACTCACAACTGAGTCACACAAAAACCTGATACCCTTTAAGATTTTACATGGATTCTCCTCTTCCCTTGAAAAGTTATTTCCAAAAAAACAGTATATGGCTCAAACCATCACTTCTTTCACATCTTTCATTCAGTCAGTTTCTCAAGGAAACACAGACATATTTAAAACTGCAACTTGCCCCAATCCATTAAAATAGTCCAGAGCCTTTTTCTTCTTGTTCAATTCATTCCCATAACTAATGCTAATATTCTACACACTTTCTTACAGCTTAATATTCTCCACATTAAAACATGAATTCTGGAAGGGCCAATAACTTTCTTTCTGCCTTTTGTTATATTTCCAACATCTGTATTCATGGTGAACATACCTTTTAAAAAGCGTTATTAAAACTATTAGCACATTGGGGCCGGGGAGATGGCTCAGTAGGATAAGCGCTTGACTGGCAAACGCAAGGATCTGAGTTCAATCCCCAGTTCTGCAAAAAAACAAAAAACAAAAACAAAAACAAAAAACAAACAAAAAAAAAAAAACTATTAGCACAAAAAACATGCAAAAGCTGCAAAAATTCTTGAAACTTCACTCACATCAATGGTTTTTGCTTGACAACTCTATTAACTTACTGGCTTTCCTTTCAAGGTAGCAAATGCACTGTGCTTCTGAAAATGAATTGAACATTTTTTTCTAGGTTTGTGAGATTTAGGCTTTTTTGTTTTGTTTTTGCGGAACCGGGGATTGAACTCAGGCACTTGCACTTGCCAGGTAAGTACTTATTTTACTAAGCTATCTCCCTAGCCCCCAGTTTGTGAGATTTAGAACATTCTGCCTAGTAATACAGATTCTTCATATCAATGCTAAATTCCTCTAGTGTATTTCAGGTCAGAAGGAAAGACAAACAGGGTACATAAGACTAGTCTAAGTTATAAAAAAACCTCATCTATAAGAAAAGGCTGCCCCTTATCAATATTACGATAATTACAATGATGTATTACTCTTGCCTTTCTTCAGAATCTCTACATATACGGCAAAGTCATAATTATCCCTATACTACTTAGTTAAGCATGTTAAGGATACAATAAAATATTTTCCATTTCCTAAAAAAAGAACTGGCCTGAATAAATACTTTTTTCAGATGTCTTGAGAATCCTCTTGATAGAGTATGCATTCAACAAATATATACTGTTACTGACAACGCATCTGATACTGACCAAAGCCCTAGAGATAGAATAGTGTGAGCTACAGACATGGTCTCCATGTTCTACAACCCCTATTTTTTCATAAGAAGCAAAAACAAGAGCTGAAACAAGAATACCCCACAATGGCCTGTCAAAGTGTTGCAATGTATTTCATAATGTAAAATAGTATTATGCCTTTTACTAAATTTCTACTCCTCATAATCATCCTAAAAGATAATCTAAGAAGGTTATTCAATATTAAAAATATGTTAGATGCTGTAGTCATAGGGTTCACATGGGTTAAGAGATGGACATTCTTAGAATTAACTTCCAGAGCAAACTAACTTCACAGATGGAAAACTGAACTCAGATTCAGTAAGAGTTCCAACCTCATTTGGACTTTGTGTGCTTCAGACTGAGCAGGCACATCTACAAAAGTCCCCATGCAAGTAAGCTCACCAGACACTGCACAGGAGGCATCTCTGCAGGACACACCTTAAAATGAACTTCCTTTGTAATTACATTATTCAGCTCTCTCTTCCCATCCCTGTCTGTTAGCCAAACTCTTACTAGAGATAGAACATGTCATAACAACATGTTACTTCAAACAGTTCAGTGGTGATGGCACTATCAGCATACAATCAAGACATGTGGAATATCCTTAAATTCAAAATTCAGAGTTATGACATCTAATTTCTATCCACACACAAAGTCTCCCTAAGAAGCTTCTCTTGGAGGCAATAGCTCTTATTATTATAATGTAGCAAGGGAAATTTCTTTACAGCTAAGTATTATCTTCAATTTGTAGTTAGGCAATTGAGATATGGAGAGGAATTTCTTCTACCTAAAAATCATGTAATTCCTAAGTGAAATTCATAATTCAAACTTAGGTCAGCCCCCCGAGTGGCTGTTTTCTTTCATTTAATACAGCATGTCCAGGATTATTAGTACATTTTCACAATTAAATGTGTGTAATGCTGAATCAAGTGGCCATTAACAGTGGAGAAAGCAGTAACGACAGACAGAAAATGATAATGGAAAGCAGAACTGGAGTTAAAGAGGAAAATAAAGAAAAGTAGAGCAAAGAACAGTATAATAGTATTCAAATTAAACCTGTAATGAAATATGACAAAATCTCATCTAAGCTCTATAAAAACTGTATCCTTCAAAGAGTCATGTGAGTGTTTCACAGTATGTATATTTCTCTAAGAACATCAAAGATTATTCTAGAGCTGAATTCTGAAATGGATGGAGTAAGTTCGTTTCAACAAATATTTGTATACTGCCTGGGACAAAACAGGTGCTCAAGAATCTGTTATTATTGACTAAATAAATCCTATATTCTTATGATATCAGGTACTGTGCTGGGAAAACACTGGCAAGCAACACATAGCCTCTGCCATCATGGTTCTTGCAGAGATATGAACCAGCTTCTACATAACACACATTAGAGGGATAAAGACGATAGGTATGACCTAGTATTCTGTACACCTAGACTTAAACACTAGACAAAGAATCTCTAAAGAGTCAGTCATAGCTCTATAACTTCATTTGGTTGCTACAATAAGAAAACCAAAATTGTAAACACTTAAAACTCTCACTTTCAAAAAACTCTCACTTTCATGTATCTTTTTCTTTTTTATTTCCCCCCCCCCCCCTGTATTTAGGACACAGGGTCTACAGTGTCTTACTATGTAGATCAGACTCGTAGTGATTCTCCTGTTTTCAGTCTCCCAAGTGCTGGGATTACAGGCCTGCACCACCATACCCAGTCTCCACTGCCATTTCAGTGCGCCCTGCAGGTGAGTCCAGCATGGCACACCAGGGCTGGAACCTAGCCATTTCATTCCACCTAAGCAGGTGCTTTAGTCTGCTGAGCTATCAGGCTGGTCCTCAGGTACCTTTTTCAAGGCTTAGTTTTTTGATTCCTGATGTCATCTTTGCACTGGACTTGTATTTTAAATAATGACTATTATCCAGGCAAGCAGTTCTATTTTTCTTGCTCAAATAATTTGTTGCTTATTCATAAATGTCTCAAAGACAGAAGGTCAACAAAAAATCGTGTATTTTATTAAAGTATCACAATAAAGTTTAGATATGCAAGTTGCCAAGTTAGTTGTTCCTTGAAACCAATATAAATTTTTTACAGTATGAAGTTCAAAATGAACAGAATTACTAACAAATATCTGCCTATACTAAGGACTGTCTTTGTACAGGCAAGAGCAAAATTACTGGTATGAAACAAAAACTTATTTAAAACATTGTTTTAAACAGCACTCTATTACCCCATCTCAAAGAAACTGCAAAAAATAATAAACTCCAGTCACTGAAATAAATCTCTGACATGAATTAAAGAAAAATATCTTCCTAATAATAACGTTAAGCCAAACATGCCTTGCAAAAACTAAGCAGAAGACTAGCACAACAAGTTCTACCGTATTTATTTGGATAATTTCATAGACAACAAAGCAGAGAAAAAGAACGACACTATCAAATGAAGCTATCTATTTACACAGTCAACAGGCTTCCTTAAACCCACAACTATAATAAATTAAAGATAATATGATATAATATACATACTAGAATAGGAAAGATGAAATACAATTACACTATCATTTCACAAGTTAGGTAAAATTTTACTTTAAAAAATTTTTTTTAGAGCTAGGGAGATAGCTCAGTAGAATAAGCACTTGCCTGGTAAACACAAGGTCTTGAGTTCAATCCCCGGTACCACAAAAAGTAAATAAATAAGTAACAGATGAGGGTCAGCGAGATAGCTCAGTGGTCTAAAACACCTGCTTAGGCAGACTTAGGCAAGCACAGGGACCATGGTTCAATCCCCACCCCCCGGGTAGGCTGAGCTGGCCACACACACACACAAAAAAAAGATGGTGATACATATTACCATATAGATGGTGATATATTTAATCCATATATTTGTGGATAAAATAATATTGCTGATCAGTATCATTATAAATGATGTAAGCTAATACATTCTGGAAATTACTAGTACTATGACAGCTCTAAAAGCACCGGCAGAATATCCCTTACCAAATACACCAGGAAGCAGAAATGTTTCAGATTCGGACTGTCTTTAGATTGTGGAATATTTGCATAAACACATTATACTGAAGATGACATCCAAGTTTAAAGATGAAATTAATTTGTTTTATATTACCTTATACACATAGCCTCAACATAATTTCACTGAATTTTTAACTGTGATCCATCACATGAATCAAGTATGGAACTTCTTCAATTATGGAACATTATCAGCCCTCAAACTTCTGGATGTTGGAGCATTTTTGCATTCATATACGTCCTGACCTGGTTAATATTTTGTATCTGAAGTCTGAAAGTTGTCTTTTCCCAGATTCCATAAAGACAAAAAAAAATCTACAAGACGTACTTACACCAAATGCTCTTTGCAAATAAGTGATCATAAAGAGAAGCGTAAAGGTAGAATGCAGCAAGAACACAAATATAAGTTTTTCCAACTCAGTTTTCACTAAGTTCCTCTTCAAATATTTCTAAAATCCACAAAATTTTACAAAATACTAGACTAGAAACCCCACAGCACACATGAAGTATTAAAAATGACTCTGGAATACTTGGGGCAAATGGTCTCTATAGCACTTTTTCTACAACATAGTCTTTTTAAAAAGGTCATAGTTTTTGCTCAAGGAGCTAACTTTAACCAGTTATCTGGAATGTGAAATTATTGTAACCTCAAATAAATCTGAGGAAAGGAGGAGTTTGAAGAGAACACTGTCGTAATGCATACTTCATAGCTTTCTAAAGTGTATTTGTATAACCTTATAAGGTATATTTGTAAAACAATATTTGTATAACCGTATAAGGTATATTTGTAAAACAATAATTCAAAACCTTCAAAGTTATCTAACAAAAGCAAACAGAAATACTGAAAAGCATCACCTATTTATATACTGCCATTCTGAATCTGCATTACTGTGATCACTTTCCTCACCTTACACCACTTTGACAATACTATAATCTTGAGTTAATTGGGTGATAAAAGACTATTTAAACAAATGATTCACAACAGACCCTGACAATCATGAACTAAATTATAGCTACATTTACACAATAACAGTTGTTTTGGATTGGATTTGGCATATCACAACAAAAACCTTTTCAAATAATAAACTGCCATCACCAACACAAAGAAAATTTATCAGCTTCTAAACAAGTAATTATGCTCAGGCAATTACACTTTGATAATCAATATGCTAAATATATAGCCAGCTATGAAGAGTAAATTTTTAGTATTACTACCATATTTATGCACAATACTTACATCATTAAAATTATATACAAATACATGCAAATTATACACCTCACTATAGCTTCACCTTGGATGTTAAACTCCATATTTTTTATTTTAAAAATAAAGGTTCCCACATATTGATGTCATATCAGCAGTACTAGCATAAACACATTTCTCTCACAAAGGCTTAACATGAAGTAGGCTCTATCTCTTGAGTTTTTTTTAAACTTGCCTAGCTTACTTATTAAGTCAAATGAAATAGCTAACGAATCTGTTATCACTGATAATGGAATGAAGGTGCTGGCTCATTTCACAACTTTACTTTCAATGCAAGTGTTTGGCAGCTACAAACGTTCAAATGTGTCTTGAACATTACAAGTTAAGGTCTCATATAGCTATACTAACTAGTCTAGCACTTAATTTATATGAAACTACTTTGTGACAAAAATTCAAGTATTGATTTTTAATATTAATTATTATTAATAATAATACTCCTATTTCTCCTTAATTTTCTTTAGTCTCAAGACCATAGGTTCAATAAACTGCTTCCTGTATTCACAGAATTTATAAAGCATCTTTCCTTCTTTTTAGTCTTGCTTTCTTAATCATCAATTAATCAAACCAGACCTCCCACATTTGCTTGAAAAGTAAACTCTAAATCTAAACTTAAAGAGAAAAGAAATTTACCGAAGCCATACTCTTTGTTATATCCTGTACTGTGTTGTTTAGAAAACATAATCAAGTAGGTAAGGTTGTGAATTCAAACAAAATCAAATAGCCTTCCCAAAAGTAATTTTATTTTTCTTTGGAACCCATAATCTTGGGTGGGGTGGGGGCTTGAAGGGGCTGAGACAAGATCTTGCTAGGTAGTTCAGGCTGGCCTTGAACTCATTATGTAGCCCAGAGTGGCCTTAAACTTGCAACAATCCTCCTGCCTCAGCCTCCCAAGGTCTGGAGCCCAGAGTCCTAATACAATAAAAATGTTATTTTATACATTTCACATTAGCACATTTACATTTTACACATAATCATCCATAGATAGATTTCACTTTCCATTAGCCATAAGTAATTCTTGGAGTTGGCTATCCTATGACTATTTAGTATTGTCAGGGGTAAGGGAAAATCTCCTATGTTTATACGTGCTATAACGTACCTGGATGCAGAATTAAACACTCTAAATATTGTATGATGGATCAATGTTTAAGTTATTCCTTAAAAAAAAAGTGCTAGCCACTTATTATTTTAAAAATGGGAATCTAGATTTCCCATAATATAAACTGCAATATCCTGTGTTTAAATTTATAATATAAAATATTTAAATATAACATAAAACACTAAGGAGTGATGACATTCTGTCAGCAGAGTATGAAAAGACAGAATTCTTGGTTTATAATTAAGATTATAGTTTCTCATATATGGGGCAAAAAGAAGAAATACACAGCATACAGCCCAAAATAAATTCAATTCATTAGATATACTATGTGCTGATATATCAAAGACAGTGATATTTTAAATATTTCAGAAAAATGCAAAAGTGTATTGCTAAAGTCTTTATGTATAAAGCTGAAGCAACTTTAAACCAACTATCTTTAGCTTTTAAATAGAATATTTATTCCAGTGTCATTCATCTGAACTAAGTAGGCCAAGCAAAATATCCTATGATTCCTATGTTCTCCTCAATGTCGAAATGGGTGGATAAATTTAAAGCCTGTTCTCTCAAGAGTTGCTTTATAGGCAATTTTCTCCCAGTATCAAGGTCTGCAATTTCCATTTGGCTGCCAGTTTGAGATTAAATTCATCACCTTTATTATAAAAATGTGCTTTACTCCATGGCCTGCTGCACAAGAACTATAAGGAAAACATTCTTCACTGCTAATGGCAAAAATCATTCTAAGGCAACCACCACATTCACTCAGGCATTAGGTTCTTCAGCCTGATGCAGTCTATCACTCACAGGAAAAACCTGTAACAATTGTGTAACCTGTGGAAACTAAATTCTCCAGAAATAGCATGTTTTCCTTTAAGATTCTTAGATACAATGTAATAGTTTTCTTTTTTAGAGCTCAAACCCAGGGCCTCAAATTTTACAAGCCAGCACTTTACTACTGATCTATAACCTCAACTCCAAGACTTTTAAGTTTCTGATTCAGTGTCATTTTGACTAAATTAACCACAAAATCAAAAATCAATATTCAAAATATTTCCAAACTGCAATAAAAATTAAAACCATTTAAAGTGTCAGATAATTAGTACCCAATTATGTAACAATTTGTGATATATTTCTCATTTTCACTATCTGTGTAGTCAACAAAGATACATGTTAACAGAAGATTTCTACCTGACTTGATCTTTCTTGATAAGTCAAATTTTTTTTTCTACAGTTTTATTGATAAACATATAGCAATGAGACAGTTTCAAATCAAATCGGAAGTACAGTTTCAACAAATAATACACTGCATATATTATTCTTAGTGGTTAATTGCTGTACAAGATGCGGACTTGTGATCCTATTTACAAACACCAATAGAACAAATCATTCCATTCATTAAGACAATGCAACTATATATCTACCCCAACCACTTTGAATACACAGATAAGTCAAATTTTTAAGTTTAAACAGAAATAAGTATTTCCCAGATAATATAGAAGAAATTCATCTTCCTGCTCTAAAATGATGTAATACTTTCTATCTTAAACTGGACATGCCTCTGTTACAGAGAGTTAAGCACTTCAGTTTCTTGGTCTTTCTCTTTATACCACTGTATGGTTTCTTGAAGACTAGGTTATGTCTTACTTATTTTTGTATCCCACCATCCAGTGAAGTGCTGGATTTAAAAGGATTGAATAACATCAGTTATTCTAAAACTGCACAGGTCATTAAATCAATATGACTGGTTATAATCATATCCAGCATTTCAAAAAATGAAATGAAACAGAAAAAATGTGTTGTATCATAGGTAATAAATTTTTTCATGAAACTTTCAGTTTGTTATACAAATATATATGTGTCTATGTTCTACCTTATCAAAGTATTTCTCTTATATCATTTTAAAAATTTAAGAGACGTATTACATATTTATAAGCATATTTTTGCCATCAGGATACAAGTACAGTCATATCCTGGTACCCAACTGTTTTCAATCACGGAATTTGGTATGTGACACATTTTGACATAAAACTTTTGTCCCAGTACTCATCATCTGGTTCTCCTTTTTTTTTTCAACTCAACTTATAAAATATTAGTTCTTAGATATCTCCCAATTACTCACCCCTGAAATGTTAGGTATGTTTATCTTTGCCTTTAAAACTATAAACTATACAGAACATCAACATAAACATTTCTAAGTATTTGTCTAGCAATTATAGAGAATCCAAACAAATATTCAGAAGACACTAGGTGGGGCTTTCTCACTTATATTTTCATCTTAGACTTGTTTTTCACATTACCTAAGAATAAATGACTTACAGAGCTATAAAGAAATAAGGAAAATTAACCACCCCATCACAAGATTTTAAATTACCGATATTGTGTAAAACATGGACAGTAAAAACTTTTATGCAAATATGCATTGAACTGATCCTAGACATAGATTTTAGCCTGCTGAAAAATGCTAACAGAAACTACCATGAACCTATGAGAACCTATTGTTTTTGTTTACATTTATTTTTATTTGGAAGAAAAAAATTAAAATACCCTGTGGTTGACATTTTAAGCAACAGTTAAAAAATAAAGTCTATTCCTATCAGAAGGCAGCCAGACACATTAGACAAACAGAAATGACAGTGTTCTTGAAGAGGATCCGGCCCACAAGCGTCCTTATATGTTTACTGCATAGATATATTCTTACACAATAGCCAACTTATCTACCATTCCTGAAACCATCAATTTTTAATGTATACCTTCATATCTACCATAAATTAACTTCTAAAAGATAGACTATAAACTTAACATCCTTCACAGCTTTAAAATGTCAGGATTTCTTTGGACTCTAATCGTGCAGTTGTTTTTAGTTTGGTTTTGGTGCCCAAGAATCTGACACATTAAGCCAAGTGCTCTATCACACAATGATTCCCCCCACTCCAGCCCTCAAATATTTTTACAAAAATTCTTTGGGCCTTACAAGTGCTAGTCTATCCATTCTTATACTCCCCCTTTTTAAAGACTGCTACAAACTATACAATTAAAACTTCATGATATGACTGAATAACTGCCTTAGAGGTAAAAGATTTAAAAAAAAAAAAAAAAAAGAGGTAAAAAATTAATGCAGATGAAGTTTTTTCTCACTGAAAAAAAAAATGTAGCTGGTTAGGAACTACACCTCACAAAACACCTGCATCACTGCTTAAATTTGCATCATTGTTTAAATCATCTGAGATACAATATCTTTTAGATCTGGTAATTCCTATTTCTCCATCTTAAAATTTATTAGTTTCCCAATGTAAAATTTTATACTTAAACCAGGGATATGTTACAACATGTGCCTAATTAAAAGCAAATCTCACTGGGATGTTTAAACTGTTGGGACTCTGTATTTTCTTCTACTTACTTAACTTAAAAAGTTTCCCTAACTGCTTAAATAACAAATATATTTGAACTAAACAAAATTAAATACTAAAACTATTTGGCTGTACTAGTATCTAATGAAAACCACATAAAACATTTGTTTTGGTTTCTGAAGCTGAACTTGAAGCCCAAACTAAATGAAACTTAACTATTTTTAAAAAGGTAACTTTTAATCTAATTATAATCGGCACTATCTTTCCTAGGCAAGTTGACAAAATCCAGTCTTGAAAAATGAAATAGCTAGGGATGTAGTTTGGTGGTAAGCACAGGGTTCAATCTAAGGAAGAGAAAGAGAAGGGGAAGCACAGGGGGGCAAAACCCAAGCAATTATGATTTTTTAAAACTGTCATTCCCCAGTATCCACAGGTCTTTTTAAGACTTTCCATAATATACCCTTGGCACATTACTTCGAAGAATAAATGACAGAAGGTATTAGTTTACAAAATAATTTCAGAAAATGTCCAGTCTCTCAAGCCATTAGTCAACAGCAAGTGGGAAGGAAGGAAAAAGGAAAGCACACTGGCAAAGAAATCATACCATATCACACAGATCACAATATGCTAAACACGCATTCACAAACCTTCAAGATTCATCATTTTACAACACTGGACTCACCAATCCAAAACACCTCCTTCCATCATATATCTGACTATATTCCTAAACCTAACAAAACTATCAATATGCATATAGAAAAGAAAACCAAAATAAATGGCATTATAAATAAAATTCACATGCATTAGGGAAAAAATAAATTGTCACACTACACATTCCTAGTTAATAAAAATTAGGTGACAGAATACAACACTCCAGCCCCCGCCAAAGAAAAAAAGAGGCAGAAAAAGACACAGCTAAAGGGAAAAGAAAATCTGAAAACAAATGAGAGGCAGCATCAAGCATAGCAATTTACCACAAAACATCACATTCAAATATAAGTTAATGCCCAGACAAACTATAAAATCAAGGAAATCTAAAGAGACCAAAAACAGAAATGGAGGATGGAGTTTAGACTAGATGGATGACTAATCACAACATTAAAAAAAGAGAGAGAGCTTTAAATCCATTGCCCACTATTTTTAGGATAGAATACAAACTTCAGACATAAAAGTCCTTTTTTCAATAGAGAATATATTTTCCCTATTCGGAATGCTTTCCCATTCAAGGACACAGCTCCTTGTGCCTACAATAACACATCCTTATCTTTTTTCCACTTAAATTCCACCTGTTCTTCCAGCGCCAGCCTCTCCAGCTTAAAGAAACCTCTGCAGAACTAGGATTTAGTCCCCTTGACAGATTTTCATTGCCTTACACAGTACTGCTTTTTATGTTATCTACCCAACTATGCCAATAAACTAAAGGAAATATCTAAAATTTCTGACATACCCTTCATGTTCCACATAGCATAAAATCAAAAAATGTCAAATAGGTTATATCACTAAAAGCTAAAATGTGAAATATACAATTGGCCTCTTTGAAAATTACACATTGAATCACAATAATCATTTTGTACAATGCAGAAAAAAATGCAAATTTCAGATGAAATACATTGAAAAACATTTTATGTGTATTGGGCCAAGTACACCAGTATCTTAAGTAACTTTTTACAAAAGTGATTATGAATGAGACCATGTGATGTTATTACAATTTCTTGAAAGCTAAGTGGCATGCACAATACAAAAGAGTTAAATAACACTCAGATGCTTCAAAAACATTAAATATTAGCCAAAAACAAAATTGCATTTCAAGCTAGAAATGGCATGGGAAAATGTTCATGATGAAATTTATTTTTAAAAAAACATGGGTAGTATTACAGTAGACTCTCAATTCTTTTTCAATTTATTAATACAAGGGGTAAAAAGACTAGAGGTCATCAAAATGTTAAGTGATTATCACTGAGCTGTGCATTGGTAACGTCCACTTTAGACTGTTAATTCAGGGTTTTTCCCATAAAATGAAGATTGTTATAATAATAAACATATCTAATTATTTTAACACCAATTTGTAATCATTACTAGGAGAAAAACTTCAAGCTTCTCATAAGCTCAAACTATAAAAAAAGCTCCTTTAAAAAAATACAATCTTTATAATATATACACAACACTAATCAATTCCTTACTTTTCTCCAAAGAGTAATAATTTCCATTATTAAAGTTCAAAGACCACGTGCTATGATAACTCTCTGCCTTTACCACTATTTCTCTCAGGATTGAAAAGGCCATAGCCATGCTTCTGCCAAAAAAGAATTGAAAACGTTCATATATTCAATTCTCTGTGTTGTAAGAATAACAGAAAAAGAGAAGAGTATGGTAGGGAAAAAGTAAAATACACACTTTATCACTTCTACATGGCACTCCATGTTAAAAAATAAAGATAATATATTCTTTTATGTCTAGAGTTCAATTTCAAATGACTGAAGAAAAAGATGCTATTTTACAACTACCTTGGCACTTTAAAGTAGAGGTCAGTAAAACTGAATGAGAAAAATGTGATTTAAATATATTAACATTAACAAAAACATACTTCCTAATCAAATCTGAGAAAGAACATAAATGAGTAGTATTTATTCAACAGCTGTAAAGCATATTTTAAGGCAAGATATACAATATTTACCTAACTAAAAAACTGATAAGGAGTATTATGCTATAAACTAAGAAAGGATAAAGAAAGTTATAATGCTATAAGCTATAATAAAGATAAGATTATCTTTTTATTGTTGATATTTTTTATTACTACAATAAACAATGATCCTCAAAAGAACTTTCTCTTCATATAACGTTTATAACAGTAAACTGTGACACTCAGCTTTTTTTTCCTTCTTCATCTTACATTTAATAAACAGAAACCAACTGCATAGTTAGAGGTTTTAGAACTGCATCAGGCATCAAGACAAAAGCCTGAAATACCAGCAGTCTGGGAGACTGAGGCAGGAAGATTTTAAGTTTGGGCCCCACATAGGCTGTTTAGTGACTCAGGAAGAATATTTCTCAAAATTAAAAAGGGCTGAAGGTGTACCCCTTTAAGAAAACAAAAAAACTTTAATATATGTAATTTAGTTCCTCATCAAAACAATTTTTCACACAAACTGTAAAAGCAGAAATTATTTCAAAGACAACTGTGGTCAATCTGATATCTTAAACCAGTTATATTTATGTCAACATATCAACATACAAGACAAGTTCTGTAAACAGCACAACTTATTCACTTGCCACCTCAAAAATTAAATCCAGTAATTGCTATTTGAAATATTCCTGAGCAATTCTTCCTTTACAGTTTAAAGAATAAAAGTGCTCTATTCTGGCAATGCTTATTTCTCAACACATTTTAAATGCTCTTTTGTGTACGAATATCCCCATCTGCTGGAACATAAGTTCCTTAGGATTAAAGATTCTTGAAAACAAAAAGTATGCAGTAGAGACTTTGCAACTTCAAAATACAACTTTAACACTTTCCAGTAGCCTTCTCAATTTCATGAAATATAAAAGCTTAATAGAGGATTATATATAAATATATAATATGTAATATATAATACTTTTTTTTTACTGAAATTGTTGAAAATTCACTAAAATAAAACATTTGCCTGTTATTTTCTCTTTGGTTCTTCTCCCTCATGGTTAAGATACAAAGCACTAGTCTAAAAAGAACAAAAATCTTGTAACTATCTTCCTGGATCACACCACTGTGACACAAACACACACACCACTTTTAAGTATATATAGCTATTGTACATGGGGTACAAGCTAATAAAAATGAGTCTACAATAACAAAATAGGTAACTGACTATATCACAAAGTCAAAAACAAGATTTACTAAGAAATAAAGTCAGCATACACAGATTAAATCAAAAAGGAAGAAAATTGTAATGAATTAGAAAAACAGGTCACTACCTATGATTTGTAACATATCAAAAATGTACAAGACAATTTTTAAACATTCAACATTTTCTTTATACTGTAGAATAATGCAAATAAGTAATTATACCACCTTCAAGAACAATATTATTTTGGAAATGGAAAAAGAAAGGTATGGCTATAAAATTAACAATAAAATTAAACTGAAAAAATACAAACTTATGAATTTTAAAATCAGTACTGTCTAGACTCGCTCATAGAAAAAATGGCCTGGAAATAACCTAATCTCAATAATTAACACATTTAGCACTTTAATCCAAGTCTCTAAAACCACTCCTAGTGGGGAGGAGGAAAAAGGAGAAACAACCTTGCAGAAATGGCTAGCTCTAGCTAATAGGCAAAGAAGACACAAAGGGAAGCTGGGTATTTTATTACCCCAGAAAGCAAGAAGATTTCAAAAGACAGAGGAACCATTTTGATTATCAATAGTCAAAGTTGTGACTACATGAATATCAATATTTACTGGTTGATTTAAATATATTCAGCATATAAAGTCCATGAACTTGTAGTAATATTATGAAAAAAATGTGTTAGTCACCATCTGAGTCAACTAGCAACCCAACACTTTAGTTTGGGAACCAATGAACAATTAAAATAAGAATAAAAATCTACCTAATTTTCCTAGCAGGAATTTATTTCAATCTATTTGCTGTTGGTGAGACAAAAACTCAAAGAATCATGATGTAGTTCTAAGGGAACTGATTCAGGCAAAGATTAGCAACTGCTTAAATCCAAAGTGTAAATTAGTTGATGTAACAATCTAATGTTGCAGTGTTTTACTTTCTCCTAGTCCAAAAAAGATAAAAATAAAATTATATATAACTTTATAGAAGGATCAATCTATCACAACTCTAACCCAGGTATTAATTTCAGCTTCACAATGGTGGAACCAGTTGCTTTGACCCCTTGATATGACTCAACATAAAACATACAGAAGCACCTATGATGCCAAAGATGAAATACTTCAATCTATTTTATCTAAATGTTACCTCCAATATACTATTAGGTATTCAGGGAATAAATAAAAGAACAAACCCTGGACAAAGAATGTAAAAGTTATTCCAAAAAAAAAAAAAAAAAGTGATGGCTCTAGATTTTAAAATGTAAAATCATAATCAAGTCCAATGAGTTGGGCCAGCAAGATAGCTTGGTGGTCCAAAAGCGCCTGCTTAGGCAAGCTTATGCAGAGGCAGGCAACACATGCCACACCAGCCCTGACCCCAGGGCGGGCCAAGCCAGCCACAGGAAAAGGAAAAAAAAAAAAAAAAAAAAAAAAAAAACCAATGAGTCATACCAAAAATTCTGAAAAGTTGTTCTTGTTTGTTTGTTTTTAAAATATATTTGGTACAGAGTCTCACTTCCTAGCTTAGACTCGTAGTGATCCTCCTGTTTTCACCCTCCCAAGTGCTAGGCCACCAGGCCCAGACTCAGAGGACAGCCTAGCATGGCAGGCGGTGCCAGGGACCAAACCCCAGACCCTGTGCTTGCCTAGGCAGGCATTTAATCCATTGAGCTATCTCACTGGCCATAAAAAATTCTGATTTCGACAATTCAGTTATGACAAACATTTTGGCACTTAAGAGGGTGAGGCAGAAAGATAGTTTAGTTGAACCACACCTGGGAGTTCTCCATCCTATGAAGAACTGAATCAAAATGTAAAAAAAAAAAAAAAAAAGTAAAGGGAGAATAGGAGATGTTGGGGGATGCAAATTAGAACAAAGGCCTTGGGTTCATTCTCCAGTACCTAAGACCAAAAAAAAAAAAAAATCTTTTTTTGGACACAATAAACAAATGTGACCATGGACTAGTTATTATATGTAGGATTATTTTGTTCAGTATGATGTCACTATATAAACATATATACAAAGATAGATAGATAAATAGATAGATAGATAGATAGATAGATACATACATAGATATTCAAAGATGGCTGGGCATGGTAGTGAAACCTATGAAATCTCAGCATTTGGGAAGCTGAGGCTGGAGGATTGCTGTGAATTTGAGGCCAGCTCTGGCTACAAAGTGAGTTGAAGGCCAGCTTGAACTGCATAGTGAACCCTGTCTCAAAACATACTAAAAAACAAAACATATTTAGGGATGGAATGTCAAGGTATTGCTACACAAAAATATGGTTAAGTAAAAGTGGAATGAATACTGACAATAATAAAAGTTCTCAGAAAATCTTCATTTTATTTGGTAAGAGATTTAACAGATTAATGAGATTAAGTCAAAACTTCAAGATAAACCAATTCAATGATTCCTAACAGCTCCTTTCTTCAGCTTCTTTTAATTCTCATAGAAGGAAAAGTTTAAATCTTTTTTTTTTTTTTTTTTTTTGCAGTTACCAAAGAAACCTGACAGCTAAACAAATGAATCTCACATTTTCTCGATACTGCAGGATGAATATTACTAACTGCAAGAGAGAAGGAAAATTTGAGTGCAAATAATCATGATCTATCTACTTAAAGCAAAAATATTGATGAAAATCAGTGAAAAAAGAACACACTGGCAGCCTCTTCCAGTACTATCAAGAAACTCTCCTTCTTTTGGAGAATATAATAAATCTTCATAATGTTACATTTTATGAACAATCTGTGTTTCTAAGTTGGTTTTACTCACTTTTGTGTTTTTTTTTTAAAATCTGTGAAAAATGTTTGGTTATATTGGGCTAAAATGAATTGCACTGTATTTTTCCCATTAAATTCACAAAAATCAAAAATTTTTAAAAATAAATAAGAGAAGGAAAAAACCCTAGAAAATCTCCAAAGTCTACAAGATACTCAAAATATAAAAACTTGTATTAATTATTACAGTGAGAAAGTATTCCAAACAAATTCCTAGACTGGAGGTATAGCTCAACAGTAGCCTGCTTGCCTATGTGTGAGGCCCTGAGTTCAATTCCCAGGGCCACAAAAGAAAAAAAAAAAAAAAATCCTAATGAATGAACCACATACAGTAGCTTCAGTCTTCATGTTGTAGCCAGTTTCTACTTCCTTGAGTTCATACATTCAAAACTCTTATTAGTCTATTTAGGTGTAATTCATTACTACATCTCCAGATAATACAAAACTGTACCTCAATGATTCCCCACAACCTTCAGAATAAAATTCAAGCTATTAATTCTGGTATTAACTAATTAACTCCTAATCTAGTCTTCTCACTCTAGACAACCTATTCCCACTACTCTTCTTTACATTTCTGCCATTACAAGTTAACTTATACACATCCTGAAAAATTCTTACAGTCTGTCATCACCAACTCCCACACTGCCACACCTTCCTTCTCTTGAAAGGCTGTCCACATTCTCCATTCATCCCATCAATCACCACCTAATGTTAATATCAGCAAGTTTAAATTCTCAAGAAAACCCTACTAGACACTTAGGCTCAATATGACTTCTATTACTACCTTAGTGTTGTTAGTGGTTCTTATGCTCATAAAAAATGAGCTCTTGAGCAGGGCATGGTGGCATATCCTATAATTCCAGCATTTGGGAAGCTGAAGCAGAAAGATCACCATTGAGTTCAAGGCCAGCCTATGTTACACAACAAGTTACTGGCCAGCCTACACAGGTCCACATTCAGATATCATTACCTTTCTCCCCTTTTTCACTTTTCATTCTCTACAAACTGCTTGGCTTGTAAGACAGTTCACTATATCACGAAGAACATAGAGTATTAGCAGTTTTTTGCATGTTATACCCATCAGTCTCAGAATAGCTGGACTTCAGATTGGTAGATGAATCAACTCAAGTTCAGAGGTTCCATATTGTAACTTAGATCATCAAACTTATTGGCCTCAGTCACAAGTAAAACCAACACCTATAATCAAAAGAACTTTCACACTTCACCTCATTAGCATATGACATCAACACAAACTCTTCTATCTTTAGCCACACATCATGTGCAGAGTTAATACCTGTCACAGTGAGGGTATCACTGGGACAGCTGTAGTACCATCAACAGGAGAAGAGTAGCTACAGGTAATTTCAGAGTAAATTGTATCTGCCCTGGATTTGAAATTATTTTTGAAAAATGTATTTCTCCGCTATGTGATATATCAAAGTGATATAAAGAATTGTGCTTTATACTTAAGTGTTTAAATGCACTTGAAGTGAGCAATCATCCTCTAGCTGTTGACATCAGTAATGGTATGTACCAGTTCACTTGGTGTGTACTCATTTCCATTCACCTAATAACAAATCACCTCCTTGCTAAATTACTGGGTTACTCATCCTAGACTGATTTAACAATGGTGCAAGTCTATGCTCCTAACTAGAATCACTTAGCAATATTATGCCTCTATATAATCCTCTTTTAATCAGAAATGTTGCTGACTCTTGAACAGTTAATAAAAATAGTAATAGTTAAAAAATGGTGACAGCACTGTTAACTATACTCTGAAGTTATTTGTACTATAGGAAAAAAGTAAAGCTCATCTTTAGTTACAAAGTTGTTTAAGTGAATGAGTTGACATCTAAGAACACCTCTGCTCTACTACCTTTTAATTACCAAAAATGTTTTGGTTTCATCATTTAAAAAAGTATTCTCGTGGTCTAGCTAAAAAAAAGGATCAAGGGCCAACCCAATAGCTCAGTGGACTAAAGTGCCTGCTTAGGAAGAGCACAGGGCCTGGGGTTCAATCCTGAGCACCACAAACTGTGTGGGCCCCACACTCAGCACACACTGAGAATTCTTTATGCTTATTTTTAAAATATATTCTAATTTTAAATGTTTTTTCATCCTGCTCTGTAGGGACTTAAAGTTCAACATATCAATACTTGATGAAAAATACCTGTTCCATGTTATATCTAAGATGTTTGATATTCAGACAAATAGTGAGGTTAAGCTTAACAGCCTAGGTAGTACAGTAATACCAATAAGCTTCTCTTCTGGAGGGTTAACACCCTAAATATGCAAACCAAAATTAGAGAAAAAGGAGAGCCGCAAGGAAAGCCAACATTTTGGCCCTAGCCTTCCAAGGTCAATTAAGACTCAGGACATATGAGAACTTGTACTGTAACATCATGTAACTCAGTAGTGTCCCAAATTTTCTGATCAAGGAGATTATGGGGCCAAAGAGGAAAGTGATCAATGATGCAGAGTGTGCCTAAGGAGAGTCATATGGAGAGAAAACATTCTCTCAGGCATTCACAGAGAGCACATTGGCCAAGCAATGGTTGTGACTCATTCACATGGCTGACACTGACAAAGAATCCACAGTCTGAGGTACAGGATCTCAGGATAACTCCTGAGGGGATTTCACTGACCTTATCAGACCGAAAAGCTACAACTCTTGTTGCATAGGTCTTTCTTTATCTTGGTCTTAATCATCCAACAGAAAAGTATAAAAGCGAAGTATAAGAAGTAAAGCCATGCTGTTATGGTGAGCTGTAGGGGACTCGGGTCAACAATTTCTGACATTGCCAGTGAAGCAGAAGACCCAATATTATCATGGACTACTGGACTCTTAGAATGTTTTGCTGAGTTAACACACCTATAATATTCAAATAACAGAACTAAACAAAAAAAGGGGATACAGATGAATGTCTATTTTGTATCTGTGTATTCAAAATGGTCGGGATAGACATATAGTTACATTCTCTTAATGAATAGAGGGATTTGTTCTAATGGTGTTTGTAAATAAGATATCATGTCTACATCTTGTACAGCAATTAACCACTAGGAAGAATGTATGCAATGTGTTAATTATTGAAACTGTCCTACCAATTTAGTTTGAAACTGTCTCATTGCTATTTGTTTTTCAGTAAAATCATGGGGAAAAAAAGAGAGAGAGACTGGAAGAGGTGGTGTGCACCTATAATTCCAGTGCCTGGGAGGCTGAAAACAGGAGAATCACTATGAGTCTGATCTATGTAGTGAGACCCTGCAGACCCCATACTAAACATAAAAAGAGAAAAACAGTACTATTCATGTCCAATAAAGCACAAAATTAGCAAAACTCCACTTGCATTTTATGTTTGCAAGCAGAGGCAAAAGCAGTTTTTTAGCATAATGTACATCAATATTCTGGAGTGCCCCTGCCTTACATTTACAAGAGCTGGAACATCACAAACAACTCATGAGGTAAAAGTGTGATTCTCCTCTAAATCTGCAACAGCCTTGCCTTGTCATGTGATTAACTCTCCTACCTCAGTCTCTGCACATATGCAATGAAAACATCCCTCAACTCTCAGGTTCTCACAACTCTGAAATAGTATGATCATTTGATTTTTTTTTTCTTTTTCTTTCTTTCTTTCATTTATTTATTTATTTATTTATTTTTTGGAGATAGGGTTTCACTATGCAGCCCTGGCTAACCTCAAAGTCAAAGCAATCCCTCAACTGTTCAGCCTGAGAGCTATGACTATAGACATGTGCTGCCACACCCAATGTGATATTTTTAATATTCTCTACAGTCAGACATTTGTACAGAAGTGCTTCTCTTCTACTTTTTCACATATCTTTTCAAATACTACTTATAGGACAATTCTGAGACCCCATAAATTATGACCTTGAAAGTTCATGAAAGTTTCAAATAAAGAAATGGTACTTTTTTATCATGCATTTTCATAGTACTACCCTTAATTGTAGTACAGTTCTGTTTTTGTTTTTTTTTTTCTAATATAAAATTAGCTTAAAGGTAAGGACTCGCCCAAAACCTGCTACTGACCAGGTGTTCACACTCAGGCTTCACAACTTGTCCTACACTAAAGCCAAAAGCAATGTTTTATTAAATACCAGCTATTCTTCTAGTTCTAGGGTCAAGCAGATACTATTTCAGAAACAATCTTTATCCTCAGAATCAACTTTCAAAACATTTCAAGACCAGCCTGGTCTACAAAGTGGGCTCAAGGCCCGCCTGAGCTACATAGCAGAGACCCTGTCTCAAAAAGACAAAAAAAAAAAAAAAAAAATTAAGGCCAGCTCATATCCATTACCTATCTCCCTTTACAAACATACATACTAAAACACACAGCCACACATGTTCCTTCCCTGTAGCATGGTCATAACATGCAACCATGGGCATTGTATGGGTATTTTAGTATTGTTTCTGACACTCTGAAAACAATACAAAAGTACCAGAACCTGACAAATTCTACTGATCATATACAATGTGACAGAAATTTTACATCACACTGATACATTTCACAGGCCTCAAAATGAAGTTCAATAAAACATACAGGTTAGAATCAACATATGAAGCAACTTTATAAACAGCAGTAAGATTTTGCTAATTTTGTGCAGGCTCAATAGGACTGCTCTTTGCAAAGCAGTATTTCTACTTCAGAAAGCAGAAGAAATGGTGAAAATATTAAATACACCATCTGCTTGCTAATTGTAAGAACACTAAACAACTTATATACAAGCTACTTATTTTTTAAAGAAATTCACTGCAAATTTTTATGTTATTGCTAAAGCCAAGAAGTAGATTCCTTTTAGACAAGAGCTACATTTCAGTTAACTAAAATTTGAATTTATCTGTCTTCTAAGTAACAGCATTGTTTGAAATTTAAAGATATGCCTGTTTTAAAATTTTTATCTGTGCTAAATGACAATCTTCCACATATGATTATTGTACTTGGTTTTTTTCTAACTTAAAACTTTGCAAATTGTCCTTATTTAAATGAGCACATCCAAATAGCACTTGGGGAAAAGGACTTTTTCCCATTCACTGTATTTTACACATAATACAAAATTTATAGATTGATTTCTACAGATAAATGACTAAGGAAAAAGTTTTTAATTCTGTAAATGACAAAACACTTAAGAGCTGAGATGAACACTGCTAGTTTTTCTGTGTTTAACTAATATATTTCAGATAAGGACTGGCTAAGAACTGTACTGATTAAGTTAATCAATTTTATCTAATTCCCACTGATCAAGAATAGTAAAGATTAAGTATCTTGAGGGCAAGTACTACAAATACTAAGAATTCTTTTTAAAGTTATATTTTAAAAGCATTATGTACCTTTTTCTCTAAGTGTCAATACACAATTTCTTAATTTCTTCAAAGTATTAATATTTCTAAAGTTACCTCCAAATTTTCATCCCCTCCCCCCAAAAAAAAAATCACCAGTACATCCCATTTTTAGGGAAACTAGGTTTCTATTTATTAATTCAAGAAACTTCTCAGAATATTCACATGCCAAGGCTCTGAGATGGGAAAGAATTCTAACAGGGAAGTCACAAATAAAGCAGATAATGATACTCTAACATTAAGTATAGTAATAACTACATAAAAAGTAGCACCTAACCCTGGGGTTGTACTTTTAGACCATTTAATAGTCTAGTAACAAACTATATTGACAATTATAAGTCTTACATTTATTTTATTTTTCTGTAAAATGACAATAATACTGTAAAAAGGTTTTTTTCTGCAAAATATCGCAATACAGTAAGAAATTTTACAAATATTTTGGCTACCTCAGGCCCCAAGAACTGAAAGGCCAACTTTTTAACAAGTGTTGATACATTCCCTAAAAGTTCTCATTAAGTGGAAAAATAAAAAAAGATCACTGCACTTAAAATTCAAAAGAATTTTTTCAAATGAAAGTGGAAGAAAATAATGAAATCCTGTGAGCCAAATAAATTAAAATTGGTTACAATTATAAGTATGACCTCCTGGCACAGGGCTACTCACTATCCACCATCTCTTGACCTCAAAATAGGTTTTTAGACATTTTCATATCAACTGACATACCAACCTCAGAAAATTGCTACTTATTATCAATGAAAACCCAATTATGTAACATTTCTGAGAAACACTATTTTTGCTTAAAAATGCATCATCAAACAAATGCATAAAAACAAATTCTTACTTTGAATTTCTCATGAAAATTACAATATAGTTGTAGTCTGTTTATAAAAATCTATTTTATTTCTACAACCACACTAGTGTAACTGATTCTCTTAATGCCAAAAACAAAAAAAAATGAAAGAAAAAACCTTATATGCATCAGTAAAAGGAACAACTGAATGCTTCAGTAGGATCAGGTCAAGGTAGAAGGGTTTATTATACTTCATTTCTTAGGTCACAATCTAATTGCCTTAAAAAAGAAAACAAAATCACTTGTTTAAGCTCTAGCACAGTGAAAACAATGCAATAACCAAAGTTAAGAGGTCAAATATGGGCTGAGGGTACAGCTCAATAATAGTGCTTGCCTAGCACTAAGGCTCCAGGTTTAACCTCCAACACTACAAAAACAAATTTAAACAAAAGTCAAACAAGTTCATTTTAGATTGATATTCTCAGTCAATTAAGATGTTCATGCCAAACACATTGGCAAATGAGCTTGATAAAAGATGTCTATTTCTACTAATTAAACTGTGCTCATATCCTTGAAAGTACAACTTTTTATATAAAACACATTAACTGGATAAAGTTAAAAAAGCAATCATCTTTCATATAAAGGGCAGTATAGTTCCAAAGCATAGCATGAGTGTTACATAATTTATATAATACAATATAATGACTTTTTCTATTGTTGTCCAATATAGCTGGTGACACCTCCAGAGGAAGATGAGAGGATAATGGATAGAAGTAGAGATAAATAGCCTCATCTTGTTACAACTAATTCAAGGGCTTATGTACAAAAACAGAATCTTAGCTCCTAAAGAACAGATGAAATACTTCAAGTAAAATCTGTTTGCTACAGACATTGATTACTGTCATCATTACTCTCAATGAAGTCATCTTCTGATAAACAAAAAGTTGTATTTTTAAGCAACTATATAACCAAAATCTTTTCAAGTCATGTAATTTTTAAACAAAACCTTTGTGTAGACAAGCAAGGTTTATCCACAAAATAAAAAATAAAATGAATAAGGAAACTATGCATAGCACATTCAATAATGAATTAATAATCCCAGCATTCAGGAAGCTGAAACAGGAGGATTCTGTGAGTTGAAGTCAAACCTGAGCTACACAAAGAGTTCAAGGACAGCATGAATTACACAGCAAGACCCTGTCTCAAACAGAAGGCATGAGCAATAATGAATGCACACAAGAGACACTAATGTGTGAAACCATCAATAAAGCAAGTTCTCGGCTGGTGGACACCGCGGAGGAAGCATCATCAGGCTCTCTTCCGACTGCCGTCATGTCTAAGTCAGAGTCTCCCAAGGAGCCCGAACAACTACGGAAGCTCTTCATCGGAGGGCTGAGCTTTGAAACAACTGATGAGAGTCTGAGGAGCCATTGTGAGCAATGGGGAACACTCACAGACTGCG
>NW_004524688.1:1594489-1597977 GCF_000260255.1 Octodon degus
TGATCATGACGCTGAATAAATGTGTCTTTTTAAAAAAAAATAAATAAATAAAAATAATAAAGCAAGTTCTCAATACTTGCTCACATATTTAATGGAGACAAAATTTATAATCAAAAACGATAATTAGAACATGAAAATGTTTTTCTTCGAACCATTTAGTATGATTTAAACCACACACTAATTTTTCTGAAATTCACAACTAAAACAACACATACATAGTCCTTCCTCACATTTTCCATTTTCATACTATCTCTAACCTCCCCGCCACTGAACGAAAGATTGAAAATCTAATTTTAAAATATATCTCATTCACCATTTTCCCCTATTCAAGACTTTTGTGTCAAACTGATTTTATTCATCTCCAACTGCAAAATTTTGTAAAAACACAATCTGTACTCACTCAACTACTGTTGGTTTTATTTTCATGACAAAGAAAGGCCTTTAAAACAAACACTGTGCTAGTAATAACTCAGTATCTTTCCGTGGGATGGTTCCAGGGTTCAGTTAAAAACTTGCTGAAGAGAAGAGAGTAGTTTAAAATGTAGGTTTTATTTGTAATCCTGTAATCATCTCCAATTCCAATGAAAGGTAACATTTTTACTGAAGTTACTTTCTTTAATAACTGGCTGGACCAAAAATATATTCTGGACTTCAAAAAGAAGCATATTGAAAATACTTGGGAGAAAAGACACTCCTTCCGACAAAAGTCTAACAATGAAACAGAAAGACTGGCTACAGAAAGTATAAACTAACGTTAATTTTAACTTGTCATGAAATTACAATGTATTTTCTAAAGCATTCAAATTGCAAGCAAGTAGGGAAACCCAGCAAGCTTAATCCCCAGATCTATAGCTACTCAAAAATTCTCAAATTGACAAAAAAAATTCTTTAGAAGTGTATTATTTGTAAAGTACCATAAAACAAAATTTCTAGTCTCACTCAAAAGTACCATCATAAAACTTGTCTACTCTAAATACTTTCATTAACCTAATCATTAAAATAAAACTCAGTTTTATCTGAATTATAAGTAAATTTTTCTAAGTATAATAGACAAAGGAAAATGTAATTCCTAGCCACAAACAGAAGCCAAGATTAATTTGTTGTGGACAATGACAGGCCAAAAAGGTTTCGTAAAGCACAAATTTTGCAATTAAATCATCCAGCAAAAAGACCGTTGTACTTCTAAAAACAAAACAAAAGAAAAAAACAGTACTTTTCTTAAGTCACATTACTTTATTAAAAAGCTAACAATTACAGGAAGCAGCTTATTCCACACGAAGAAACAGCTCCTTTTCCTGTATGTTTGTACCGGTCTGATAAAAAACAATCAAACTTCCAGTCATTCCATTTTAAACAAACTCACTACCAAACCAAAGCAACTCTACACCGGGGGGTTGAAAAGGCTGAAAGTAACTACTTAAGGAGGGGAAACTATTTAGAATACAACCTAATAAACTAGCGGTCCTCTACATCCTAAACTCAAAGAATCTTTTTCCAAACACACACACAAAGAACCTTTGCTAGAAATAAGAAAACATGTAACTGAAATTTCTACATTCGAACAATTAAAAAGTACCAAAACCAAAGGCTTAACGGGATAAATTCCAAAATAAGATTTCAGGTTAATTTTTATAAAAGCATAGAAAGCCTTTTAAAAACTAATCAAAGAAACAAAAAAATTTTTTTTAATTTTTATGCAATCTACGCCATTGAACATTTTGAAGATACAATTTAATTTTGGTTAATTTTATATACTGCCATAGCCTAGTTTCATTTTAAAAGACATAAAAGATTCCTTCTGAACTGTACTTTGAAAAAAGCTCAATAAAAAAATCTTACTACTAAAACTTTAACAACCAAGATATTGGAAAAACAAGAGTTTATAAGGTATTTACAACACTTAGACATACCGTGACAGATAAAGATGTATAATTTAAGTTTTAAATAAAATAGGTCAGATTATTGAAAACGTTACGTTTTGTTTCAATTTCCAAGGTTAAAAATAACCGGTGCCCCCTAGCGGTCACATATGGAAATATTCAATTTAAGAGTTCCAGTTTTGTTGGGTTTTTTTTTTTTTTTTTTGACATTCCAGAAAGTTTTCTGCCTCCACAATCTTCCAAATGCCAACACAAATAGGAAAAGCAGAACCCCTTAAAGAGACAGCTCAAGTTTTTCTCGTCAGCAATCTGATATTAACGGATATGCTAATCCCAACAATATAAAATGCCTACTTTAATTTGGGTTACTGCCCTATGTTGAAGATACGTAACCTAAACAATGTAGAAGCAATAATACCTGTTTCCTACTTTAAAACTGAGTCTTTGACTTTTAAGTCAACAAAAGCTCTTAGGATTCTTTAAGTATCTTTTATCACGGGGATATTTCCGGTCTTTTGTTCTTTCCTAATATTCCAACTCCCTAAACTTCAGCTCTATCTAAAAAATCTCAGAATTCTTTTCTAAAAAAAAAAAAAAATCTAAACTCTCTTGTTCATCTTTACAACAGTTTTCAGCTTCAACAGTCCTCCGGAGATGCTTGCAAAAAGAAAAGCTCCCTTCTACTCGATGTCCAAAGCAGACTTTCTCCGGTCTCATCTTGCCCCCTGGGCATCCACAGAAACCTACAGCACCAAAAATTAGTACTCCAGGTCGCTGTTGCAAAAACTTCTTAAAAGAAATTCCAGAGTTGACCAACATTAATCTTCTTGTCATTCTTCGCTCCCCACAGCGCTCCACCAGCTAAGAGCTAAGCTCTTGCAAACTTTTGCTGGATTTTATTTTCGCCCTGTGGAACTCCTCGATCTCCAACCCGCGAACCCGGGCGGCAGTGCCCGGGGCGAACCCTCCGCCCAAGATCTCTACAAATAGGAATCGCGCTCGGGTCTGTCATCGCGGTATTTCGCGCAACACCCTCCCACTCCCCAAAAGTGAAGTTAAACTCCCTAACACTTCTCGCATCCCCAAACAAAAGATCTAAAAGTGCTTTCTGCTGTCACTCAGGGCTCGCCTCCTGCGCAGTTCCTCAGACGGACGAGCTCCAAGCCGCCTTCTGCCTCGGCGGGAGCAGCCGCCCCGCCTCGAGCGTCGTCAGGCTCTGGCCGAGGACACGCGCCCCAGGCCCGAACGGGGCCGCTCGGGGACCCCAGTGGCGCCGGCCCCGCCCCGCGTCGGGCTGCGGTCCCGGGTGGCCGGTCCGCGAGCCGACCCCGCCCGCCGCCGAGCGCCCGGCCGGCCTCTCCTCGTCGTCCCCGGGCGCGCGTCCCGCCGGCCGTGACCTTCCCGCCGCCCCGCCATCCCCAGCGGGCCGGCCCGGGTCCACTCACCTTCGTCCAGCAGCCGCTCGAGGTGGTTGAAGATCCCGCAGAAGTTGGGCAGGCTGCTCATGAGCTTCTTGTCGTTCATCAACTGCATCAGGTAATCCGGAGTGGGCTTCGGCTTCTCCTTCGTTTCCATTTCCCCGACCATATTCCAGGCTCCGCTGCTCAC
>NW_004524688.1:1598578-1613006 GCF_000260255.1 Octodon degus
GCCGGCGTCGTGCTCCCCGCCTGCTCCTGCGGGCTGGCCTGCCGGGGCGGGACGGGTCCGCGGCCACCTCCGCGCTCCTGTCGCCCCGGGCCGCGGGCGCGGTCGGCCGAGTAGGTTCAGCGAGAGAAATTCCGTCAGAACGCGCCACGACGCGCGGATATTGCGCTCGCCCCAGCCCTGGCTTCGCGTCCCCGCCCGTTACTATCGTTTTATTTTTTTTTTCAAGAAAATAACCTCTTGTCTACCCTCAGTGCTACCCCTCAAAAAGAGGGTTTTTTGTTTTTTGGGTTTTTTTTTTAACGTCCTGTTGCTTCACTGGGGACTCTCGGGGTGGGCGTCACGTGGTCCGACACGTAGCCGTGGGGTCCGAGAGCGCGTGCGCGCAGCTAGGCGACAGACACGCCCCTTCCGAGGGTCGCCCCGCCCCCAGGTAGCGAGCGTGCGTGGGGGAGGGGCGGTCCCGGAGCGCGCCTGCGTGGGGCGAGGCCGCCACCCCCCACCCCGCCTCGCCCTGCGCGCCTTGGCTGTCGGAGCAGCTGTGGTGCTCCGGCAGGCGAGTCCGAGAGGGACTCAGGAGGGCCGAGGGGCTCGTCCTGAAGCCGCAGTGTTTGTCCCTGCAAGACCTCGCCACGACGCGGGTCCTGCCTGGCACCGATGGATCCCAGCGTACGGGTCCTGCCGTCGTGGGCTTGGCGACCCGCGACTCGGCGCCTCCCTGGGGCTGGAAAGCAGCCTGGGCGCGGCGGACGCACCCACGGGCGGCAGGCACGGGGAGCGGCGGGACGGCGCCCGGGAGGGGCGAGCTGCGGCGGCGGCCCGTTAGTGGACGAGCAGCTCGCACAAGTGAGCCCCACGCGCGCCGAGCGGCGGGAGCAGCCTGCGCGGCGTCTGCAGCGTGCGCTTCCTGGTGGCCTCGGCGTTGTCGTGACGGGCTGGAGTCACACGAGCGAATAAAGAGCCTGTAATGGTCGGAAAAGCCAGTCATTGTTGAATTTCACGAACTTGAAAAAATCATACAGTGAGCAAGTGGTTTTTCCATACACTGATGGATTTCAGATACTTAACATTTGTTTGGGAGCCAATTTTCTGACGTGTATGCTTGAACAGCTTCTTGCCATACAGAGGTTTTTAGTCCCAAAATCTGGAACTAGGTTTTATTTCAAGTTCTTAAAGCGTATTCAGTTAATGTACACAGTTGTCTAATACCAACCATTTGAGAATTAAACATGGCTGAAATTCTGTATTAATCATGTTTTAACTGAAGTGGCTTTTATTGCTAAACTTTGCTTTACACAAATTCTGAAGAGCCCTTCTGCATTTGTGTCGTACTGAAAATACTAGAGGAATGTGAAACAAATTGAGTGCCAGTAGTTCTGGGTTTCCTTAAAAGATCGCCGAGAATTTTTTGAATTTACTTTGATAGAAGAAATGAGATCGTGTTTTAGACAAAATTCAAAACGTGTAACTTTTCAAATATATTAAATTTCTTAACAGCCATAGTTCCTCTTAGAGCCATAGATGTGTACTTAATTATACTTAAAGGACCAAATATATAAAATACAGAGAGTAGTAATTTGATCAAAAAGCTGCTATCTCCTTAAGTGCTGTAAACTACGCCTTTTCAGTATATCAAGAAAAGGTAGATGTTTTTGGAAGATTCTGGTGCTAAATTGACTCATTTGATTTGCTTGTGTAAGAGAAACAGCTATTCTTAGTTGGTTCACTCATTTTTTTTCAGCTTCCAGGCCTTGTGCTGCATACATACACATTTTAGTTCTTCATTAGTACAACTTGTGGCTTCTTTGCCATGAGAAACCCAAGGAGGAAAAGGGTAAGTAACTTGCCCAAGACTATAGTTAATGAGTCCTGACTGATTAAAATTCAATTATATTGGGCTGGGGATATAGCTCAGGGGCACAAGCACCTGCCTGGCAAGCATAACGTCCTGAATTTGATTCCTGATACACACACACAACAAAAACAAAAATTCAATTATATTTTATTCTGGAATTCATGTTCGTTTCCTTTTGACTAACCCTATCCAATAAGTCCATCAAACCTTATAATGGTGTTCTACCATTTTGGACTCAAAAGAAACTATTTTCATAAGATAGAACTGCTCTTTATGATCTAGTTGAAATAGATCAAAAAACAATGACAGGCGCTGTTCATTTCTCATGTACCATATTAATTTCATGGTTACAGCACTTAACTATAGTAATAACTGTTATGTGTTAAATTTTTAAACATATGTAGATTGCTTCCCTACTTAGTTTTTCAATGGTTCCTCCTTTCATGAAAAAATTAATAATCCAGAGAGTTTATCAAAGCCTGTGAGACTCCACAGGGATCTGGGTCCCTGCCCAGTGCTGACTTCCCCCAGCTCCGTGGACTCCTGCCCCACAACATGCTGACCTGCGCCACAGCCTCACCTGGTGTTTCCTCTCCTTTGAAAGCTTGTCTCCTCGTGTGTGCAGGTCTGCACCCACACTCTCTCAGGCTTCCCTCAACCCCCTGTGTAAATAATGCATGACTGCACACACAGATCTCTTCCGTTATCTACTTATGGTCCTTTTAATATGTTTCCTTTTTTTTTTTCCTTCGGTACCAGGAATCAGGACCTTGCCCTTGCCAGGCAAGCACTGTGCTGCTGCTGAGCTATATCCCTGACCCTAATTCCTTTCGTAGTACTTATTTCCACTTACTGTCTCCTATCTGTGAAGTCAGTTTACTACCACAATGAGTTCTGTTCAAAGCAAGGGCTTTACTTTCTTTTTTCTTCTTGGAATTCCCAACCCTCAGAAGAGCACATGATTAAGTGTAGAAATTTATTACCTGTGTGTTCAGAGAATAAATATTATATACCTGTTCTGTACCGAAAAGGCCACAAGATCCTTACTGTCTTGCAGCTTTTAATCAGTCAGTACAAACATTTGAGGTAGGTGAGAATAGCCGTATTTCAGAGGTGAGAGAGCTGATTGCTTAGGAGCAGTGAGAAGCTATTGGAAGCAGAATGGGTCCACACAAGATACTACTGTCTCCCTTGAAAGTCTTTGTAGTAGATCTTCTTGACTGGTAAGTCTGCCATCTATGCTGATACTTAAAAATGGTTCCACACTTGAAATAATTAACCAGCAGTGGAAATACATTTTCTGTTGCCTGAAATTTCACTGGTTCCCTTTGCTTGTTGGTGTTCATGGCATTTAAAATAGAAAAGTATAGTATTCCAAATATTCTGCCTTCATCACTATAGAGTTCTTGCAGCAACTAAAATCTTCCTTGGACTTACTATTCAGTGTTTGCTGGCTTTGTGTCCCAATGTTCATTTTTAAATCCTTAACTTTCCTAAAAGGGAATGGGACATTCTCAGTATCTTCTGACTTAATTGTTACCTTTCTGTCTTAATCGCTTTCTTTGAGTATCCTTTTAAGTTGTGAGATGACTTATCACTATTCAAAAGATTACATATGATACAATTTAAGTATGGCTGTCTTAGTCTACTACTTTAAGTATCAATTACATGTGTATGCATGTCGTTAAACCTAGGGCCCAGCAGACTAAGCTTGGAGTTAATAGTGTGCATATTTGAAAAGTTAACACATCACTGCCAAAGAAGGGCTAAGCACAAAATTCTGTAAGAATGGCAGTGAGTACTACCGTCCCATACCTGGAAGCTACAAGACTACACTAGAAAGGGTGTTTGATCTAGGGGTCGAGGGAAGAAAGTACTAAAGGAGGATAATGACAAAAAGGTGGAAAATGGAAAAGTACCTGGCTGTAGGGTAGTAGTTTTTCTTGATGCTAGATTCTGGTTGGCCTCAAATGGGAAGCTACAGTATTTGTAGATGAAAGGCCTTGGGAATTTTTTTTAATTCAAGGAAATGAATCAGATAGCAACATAGATTCCTTTCAGTGTAGCATATTTATATCTCTTAGTACAAATATAGCATTTGTAAAATGAAAGGTTTTTCACAATTGAGGCACTCCAATGTTAATTGTGCTGCTTTTTTAAACCACTAATATGGTACTTCCAGATGTAGTACTACCATTTAGCCTAAACCACTGCACAGCAGTTAAGTGTTAACTGAGGGTGTAAAGTTTCTACTCATTGACCCGAAATGAAACTTTAGAGGTAAAAACACACTCACCCAGGATGCAGGCCCTTGTGCCATGTAACCAGACCTTCATTCCATGCTTAAATAGTCTCCAACTAAAAAATAACTGGAGGACTATGAGAGTGAATTTAAAAATGCATTTTATTCTGATCAACTTTCAGACTTGTGGTTTTATGCTTACAAAACAGTTTCAGTAGTGTTCCCCTGGATTGAGTTAATTTGTGGTTTACTTCCTTTGGGATCTAGATTCTTCAGAGTGAGTCTTTAGGTATTTTAACATATTATGGGAGTATAGTGGTGCATGTGTATAATCCCAGCACTTGGGAGGCCAAGGCAGTAGAGGCCATCCTGGGCCACAAAGTGAGCTCAAGTCCAGTCTGAACTACATAGAGACCTTATTTCAAAAAGACCACCCTCTGAAAAAAAAATACATGTATATATAACCATATATATATATATATATAGAGAGAGAGAGAGAGAGAGAGAGAGAGAGAGAAGATATCATTTGATTCATAGCCTGTGAGTTAGATTTAAGTAGCTAATGTGAGGAAACATTTTATGAGCAAAGGAAATAGGTATTACTCACATCCCAGACATTTAATTAAATGCCATTATCCTTTACTAAAATTTAACCTAGAGTAAATTTTTCTGGTGATTTCTCTATATATGTGCTTTCTGGGGGAACCATGTAGAGACAGAGCTAGGGAGAGGAGGATACACATTTGTAGAGTCTCTGTGAAAGGCCAGGTACTTCAATTATTGACTACCGGATAGCACTGACTTAATAAATATCCCCATTTTACTGTAAAAGCAAAGCCCAAAGGGTTAACATGACTCATATATGACAGCCAGTTTAAAATACTGGTGACAGGACCTTCAACATCCTTAGTGACTCGAGCCACACTGCTGCCTGTAAGTCACATTCAGATGGCCATGAGCTATTATCTTTTAATGAGAGAAATAGCTGCTGTCTTTTTACTCTCATTATTGTTGTTGCTCATTATTTGTGATATTGGATCTTCTTAAACATTAAGCTCCTTGATATTGTTTGGACACAATATAATGCCAAATGAAAGTATTTATTGTTCCACTTTTTTTTTTTTTTTTTTTTTTTTTGAGACAAGATCTTACTATGTAGTGTTGGCTGGCCTTGGACTTGCTTATGTATGTAGCCCAAGCTGACTGCAAACTCGCAGTGCGCCTACTGCCTCAGTTTCCTGAATGCTGGGATTATAGGTGTGCACCACCATGCCCAGTAGATATTTTTATTATGTTGTAGTATAGTGACCCCTCCCCCAACTAGATTTGGTTTAATCCCTGGAAATATGAAAATGTAAGACTTTTAATCAATTGTATGTTATTGTCTAAGGGAAACAAAATCCTTTAAATGAACAAAATCTAAATTTACAGTAAGGAATGCAAAATTGAACACCTAAAGACTGTATTGGCATTGCAAAATCACTCACCCATGTAATAACACTGTATACAACATTTAACAGTGTTATGCATAGAAAAGAAACTGCCACAAAGTCAACTGTTGACCTCAATGAAGATATTTTCTTCAGAATCAGAATTGTAGGATTTTCCAAGATTAATTAGTTCGACTTCCAGATAGATGGCATTACTTGTTCAGTGCTGCACAGCTTGTTAGAAAACAATGAGGATATATATATATATATATATGGAATTGAGCCCAAGGCCTTTGCGCTGAGATTCCCAGTTCTTTCTTTTTATTTTTTATTTTGAGATGGCCTTGCCAAGTCTTTAAGTTGCCCAGGCTTAGCTTGAACTTGTGATCCTCTTGCCTCAGCCTCCTAGAGTGCTAGGATTGTAGATATATGCCACCGTGCCCAGCTATGCCTCTTATTTTACCATTAAAGAGGCTTCTAGAAAGACATTTTCTCCAAACCACTTTCACTTTATTACTTAATTGGATATGGGATTAAACGCAACCATTCACAGACCTGATATTGAACAGCTTTATCAGTTTTTAAATTTTGAAATTTTTGCATCACAGGGTAAACAGTCACTCCACTTTGCCTAACTCCTCAGCCCTCCCTCAGAGCCCCAGGGACTTTCCCAGGAACCCAGCAGCCACAGGTATAAAACCTGGCACCTTGTCCCCTCCAAGACTAGCAAGCATTCCAGTCACCCCACTTGTTAGAGTCTGTTTCACTTTCTCTGCATACTCAGAAAATTATTTTATTTCATATTTTCATGTTCAATAAACCTGTGTTTACTAGTTTTTACTAAGTACAATGAAAATGGATAATATTTTAATGAAAATATGACATACAGTTTTTTTGGACATATATCCAATTTCAGAATGAAAATCATGGTTATCTTTCTACAAGGAAACACCAAAACCTCAGTATTACTTTCTGTTTTCTTCCAGATAATGCTTTAAGGAACAGGTCATTGCCAGAACTGAAAAATGATTAATCATCCTTGTGATAAACTCTTTACATTTCACTTGATCAAAACAGTATCTCTGTTCTTTTTTACCAGTCCTACATAGCCATTCTTGCCCCTTTGCTGAGCTATACAAGGAACAGTGATGACACCAGCATTTACTATTTCCTAATCACTCTGTCTAAGCCAATCTGTAAAAATGCATTACAGTTACATTTTATAGATCTGCATAGACCACCAACTTGATTAATTGGCATTAATTACCTTGTATTTTTCTGAATATCCACTGGTAGTAAGTAAGCACTGTTCTTAGATGGAAGGAAATAAAATGTAGTGTATAAAATGAGTAACACTTTTTGTCTAACAAGTTCTAATATGTGTGCCCTATTTTTATACTGTGAGCCTGGAATTAAGTAGTTGCGAGAAACTGCAAAGCTAGAACTGACAGGCCATGGATGAGGCTTTGCCAGTGGTGGCTGTAGCATTTCTCTGTCCAGGTAAAGCTGTCAGAGAAGCAGAAAGACTGAGGAAGAGAATTAGGAAAATGCACTATTAAATTGTGAAATCAAGAAAGAGAAAGACCAAGGAGTTTAAAGAGCATCTGGTAACTCTCCCATCAGCTGACATGCCAGCACTAAGCTCCAGCCTCCTCCAGTTCCTCGTTGGGTGGCCAAGCTGCTGGTGGCAGAGGCAGCAAGCCCTCTCACTGCCAGGTCTCTGACCCTTGGGGACCTACAGCCAAATTTCACTTTCTCCCCTCTCTCTCTCAGCTGACCAGATTTCAACATTCAGCTGGTCCCATGCCTGGTTTCATGAAGGCATACTGGCACTTGACCAGGCAGCCCAGCAAGGCATTGCCACTGTGAACCAGGGCAGGGAGCAGACATTATGTGTAAGACAGTTTAAGAGGCAGGCTGGGCCTGAGCAGGCAGACCTCTGAGGGAAGGGGGCCTTTCATGTTTGGACTCGGACAACTGGTTTGCACCCTTTTCATAAGTGCATCCCTCTACATTGTGAAAGTAGGAGATAATAACACATTAGGCCACAACACAGCCATTTGCCAGGGCTGTAGAACTGCCTCTCCCAGTGACGTGTGCAGATTGTCCTTGAACCCTGAGCAATGAGGGAAAGTTCTAAGATTATGCATCCCAACAGGAGTTGGCAGGTGTAGAAGCCACAGTTAAACCTGGCCCTACTAATGTACAAGAACTACACAAACTATCTTTGCCTCCCTTCTCTCATCTGTGAAATGGGATGCTGTGACATTAGGATGTTAGCATTACATAAGCCCATGAATCTGTGAGCCCAGCAAAATCCCCAGGGGACACACACACACACACACACACACACACACAGAGTAAGCTTCCAAGATTCTTTCAAGAATCTTCTTAAAAAGTGAAAAAAGAGGGGGCCTGCCCCTTAGCTCAGTTCTTTAAGTGGCTGCTTCCACAAAGCAGTCAGGCTCGGGTTGCTATGGTTCGATCCCCAAAACTCAAGCCAGCCAAACCTGCCCTGAAGGCATTCGGAGCAAAAAAAAGTGAAAAGAGTAAAACCTGGATAGTGCTCAGCTTTATCAGCTCGTACACATTTTGGAATGTGTTTAAATGTCCATCTGTGTCTAATGATCCTATCCATAAAAAGTATTCAGTGGTGGGTTTTCTGCTGCTTCCTGTTGTACAAACTGTTTCCTGTTCCTAGGACTGCTGACAGTAGGATGTGAAAGGACAAACAGCCTAATGAAAGGACTCCGTATCTCAGGCTGCTGTCTTGTGAGCAGCAACAACGGTTGTTCTGAAGCTGGCCTCTGACCTCCACACTCTCCAAGACCCAGTTTTCAGCTGCAGGCTGAAGTAGCTCCTTAGTAGTAGAAGAGAGAGAAGAAGCCACCTCCTCCCTCCCTACCCTGGAAGCAGCTGACCTGTCCTTTGAAGGGGCTCAAAAGATCATGTGTTCTGGAAAGTTTAGGAGCTACATAAGTAGATGCTATCCCTTAAGACCTGCTGGCTTCACCTTGATGACCAGGCAAACTCCTTTGCAATGTTCCAGTATTGAAGGCTACAGTGAACCAGCTCAAGAGCTCTCTGGGGTTCGTGCCCCAAGGCACTACAGTCCCAAGGACACATTCGGAAGGAGTTCTGAGGGTGTCTGCCTTACCTGCCCACTCAGTGAAACCATGCTTCCTTCTAATCTCACCAGACATTCAGTAAGCAGTAGCAAAAGCCCACTTAAAAAAAAAAAATCAGAAACCATAGGGAAAAAATAGCTCTTGTTTTGAGGAACTTAATAGTCTGAGCGGTGTGGGAGGAGACAGCAATGTACATAGTCACAGGTGACTTTGGCTTGTTCATTTTATTAGACTGAACGTGAAGCAACTGACAACAGGATGTCCTCTAGGTTCCCAGGCCTTCCCAAGAGGGAACATCATCTCTCCCAGTAAATGCCCTGATGTCTCAGTCCCTGACACTAGGACTTCCATTGCTTTCTGTCTGTGCTGCTACTTAACAGCAAGGCCACAACATTTTACCAATGGACCCAAACAAAGGCCTACACATACATAATTGAATCAAGGTAGCTTAACATAAAAGGAGAAGGAACAGTAGCAGCAGTTCTCAAATACAGTGAATAGTTTTAAAATTAAATTATTCGTCTGGCTTCCAAGGTAATCACATACCCATTATAGTACTAATACTGAACAGAATTGGTATTTGCATCTTTTCTTGTTCTCCAAAGGCCATACTATCAATAGATACCTAGGACATGATTCAGTCTGCTATAATTGAATCTTGATGTTATAAGGAACTTAGAGTTTTTGTCTCAAGATCTGTTTTTACAAAAACAATTATTGTAATGCTGTAGACTAATGGTGGCAAACCTAAGGCACACATGCTATAATGGTCTATATCGTTCAAAACTCTAAAAGGTTTGCCATCACTGCTGTAGACCATAACAAAAGGTTAAATGCCTATTCTTGTACTAGATTTCTATAAGGCAAAATCTTCCTAGTATTACTTGTAGTGACTGCCACAAATGTGAGCTCTGAATGTACCCTACCTGCCAGCCTTAGAAGTTCCGCAGGTACCCCCTGGACCTTTTGCCATTCTCTCTGTTAACATGTGGGTTAGAGGGTTAGTTCCCATCAGCGCCATGACCTCACGAGTCTCAGAGAGGCCATGAGTTAATCATGAAGCTTGTTAGTGTGATGTATAGTAGTAGGATTTCTTACTTATACTACATACATATTTTGCCACCCTCTTAGTGTAACTCTTTTCTAACTAGCTGATATAAGACTGATAATTACCCTTCACTTGACAATGTATTCTGGAGTATCAATTTTGTCTTTGCAGTGTTCATTCATCTATAATGTCATTCTACTAAAGGGAGATTGCATAAAGAGAGCGAAAGGGAAGAATCTGACAAAAGCAAATTGTCTTTCAACAAATCTGTTTTGCTGAGAAGTGAACCTAGATGCAGTTTTGTTTTGTTTTTCCCTTCCTCTGAACACAAGATGCTATCCTTACTTGCTAGCTCAGTGTATAGCTTCTCCTTCCAACCCTAGGGTGTTAATGTGGCTATAGTGCTTATCTGTGATTTTCAGTTTGGTTTGGAGAAAGTTTTACTATTCGCACTCTATTTAAAGTCATATGCAAGAACTTTATTGATGAAAAAAAGATCCTAGTTTCTAAATAATGTTAACTCTTGGGAAACATTAGAATGCATTCAATCTAAGAAGATACTTTGATCTGTTATTTATTTTTAATTGGAATTGAATCAAGTTACTGGTCAATTGCAAAAAAGTTACTCTCATTTATTACATCTTTTCCCTCTTTAAGAATCAAAGGGAGGCCTCCAATCTAGTGAGAAAATCTTCATGCTAATTAAACCTGATCTGCAAAGCAGCCAGCAGCTTCCATGACCCAGCGTTTCCATCCACATAGCTCAGGAACTCGTGTTCACCCTTGGCAGTAATGAGCTTCTGGTGATTGCGGTAGCCATCAAGTGCCTGTGATCCCCGAATCCTTACAAGAGAGATTTGCAAAGCTTGTAGTCTTTCCTTCCTAATTTAGTTTACACTGCACTTGTGATAAAGAGGTAAAAGGGCTGGGGAGGTGGTTCAGTAGAATAAGCGCTTCCCTGGCAAGCACAAGGACCTGAGTTCAATCCCCGATTCTGACAAAAATAAATAAATAAAAAATAAAATAGGATAAAGAGGTAAAGCCCGTGGCTTCGCCTGAATGCAGACGTGAATTTCTGTGACACACATCTTTGTAGCATCTGAGAGCTAAGGACTGGAAGTATGAGAAGAACTGTGGCCTTCTTCTACATCCAGGTATTCTTCCCTGAGCTGCTGTCCATGGAGCCCGCTCCTCACATTTTCCTTTGTCTTTGGTGTTCCTCCCCCAACTATTGAGAGATCCATTTCTCCCTCAATAGTAGCTCTCTCCCTGGGAGCTTCTCCACAGTCTCTCTCTTAGGAGTAGAGAGGTCCTCTTTTCCCAGTGCCAACCATTGCACACAGGTACGTGGCTTCCCCCACCTCTGCTCATCCCTGCTGCTTGCAAAATAAACAAGAAAAAGGACAAAGGAGATGCAGTTTTAGAAAGTTCAAAGACTGCTTAAAAGTTACCAACATTGGGAAAATTACAGTGTTGTTGAAGAATCTCAAAAACTACCAAGACTGGTTCTAAGAGCCTAACCTTATTTACATTTCAGTGGAGACCTGGATCAACGACCTGGAAGACTTCAGTAACTTTCTCTGTAGTTGGAGGGCAGTGGCATCTTCTCTGTTACAGAGAAGGTTGTGTCTCACTCTTGGAGAGACCAGGCCCAATCCCCCATCTACAACAGAGATATTCTTATTCCAGCCTTTCAAAGGCTTCTGCGTGGGTGCCAGACCACTTGTTCAGACCTTCAGTTCACTCCCTAGTTCTTAGAAATTGCCTTTTACTGTATTTCTCCATAGAGAGTCTTCTGGAATCTTGAAAGCGCCTTCCTGGACTCTTCTGGATGGTTCTCAGCTCTAACGCAGAGCAAGATGTGTCCCTCTTCCTCACTGAATGTTGACAAAAAGCTCTCTCTGCTGTGTGACCTCAGAAAGAGCTTAATCTCATCAGTCCTCTGTTTTCTCAGCTGCAAAGTGGGGACACCAGTAATACCCACTTTATCATGTAATATGAGAAAATCCATGAAGACTTACGAAGGCCTTTTCATATGACTGGAATAAAGTGATTGCTCAATAAATATTAACTATCATTATAATCCCTAAAAACACTCAGTTAACACTTGCCAATCTTGTAGGCTCAGTGTGAAGCATAAGGTTATAAACAAGAGTAATTGTGCCTTCAACAAGTTTCCAGGGTAGTAAGGGGGGCAAGTACCAAAAATTATAAAGCACTGGGACAGGATTTTTAATGAGAATATGCTTGGAATCTTTTAGGAACATTCAACAGGAACAAATAACTCTACCTGAGGGCAAGAACTAGGAAGGCTGTATAGAGAAAGCTCCTGGGGAGCAGACCTGAGCTGGACAAGACCGTACCAGAAGAGAGTGGCTTCCAGCACATAGAGAAAGGCTGTCCTGCTTGGAAGAGGAGATATGCGGCCCACAGTGAAGGCTGGTCCTAACCTCTGGTGACACTTGCCTGGTTCACTAGTTGACATCAGGTAATAAATGGACCCACTCTCCTTAAAGCCATTAGGAAGAAAAGAAAAAGGTATTCTGAAATCTGCCTCTGTGACATCCATCTCTCAGTTTCAAAGATTCTTGTAGGATGTTATTGTGCTTACAGTGAGGAGCATGTTAACCATATGACTCCTACTGAATCTTTTGCTGAAGGGTACAGTGTTGGACAGTAAAGCCAGGGTTGCTGCATTCTTGGCAACTGCTCTCCCACTGAAACGCATCCTTAGCCCTTGAATGAATCTTTGTTTATGCACCTGGTACTGCCTACCCTTTACAAACATCTTATTTCCTAGTCCTAAGAATTGTGTAGTGATCTGTCAAATCCTGACCCCAACAATTTGTAGTTTTACAACTTGGGGCAAATAAGGAACCTGTTTATTTCTGTATCCTTTTCCTGCAGGGATGCTTGTCACATCTGCACAGTTGGATGATAGGCTGCTAGGAGCCAATATGCAGCTGCTAGTGCACCTGGTTTTCTACCCACTTGCACAGTAGTAGTGGGTGATGAGGCAAAGATTGGTAGCAGTTCACCAAAATGCTTTTCCCCTTCTTCCAGGACACATAACCCACATTTTCCTCCTCCCTTGAAGTTAGGTACGGCCATGTACTTGAGTTCCAGCCAATAAATATGAACTGAGATAATAAGTACCTCTTCCAGGCCTGGCCTACAAATTGGTCCCACTGTCCTTCACCATCACCTTTTGACAAGAACAGATACTATACTTGGTCTTAACCAAAAGGCCAAGAAGCGATACCATCACCTTTCTCAACTAGGCTAGCTGATATGCAGAAATATGAGTCCCACAGTGAGTATGTGAACAGAGGCCATCCTTCAGCTCTCCCCTTGTATTGTGTGTTTCCTAGGTAAGAAAGGAACTTTCATCGTATGTGGACTATCATTGCTCTGGCTAACAGCCTGGCCCACCTTTACTAATACAACAAATATGGACTGAGCTCTATGAAGGATAAGCCTTATAGGAGAGTATGAAAGAGTTATGTCTGTCTAGCATCTTCTACCTCTTCCTCCTCCTCCACCACCTCCTCCTCCTCCTCTTCCCCTTTCCCTCTTCTTCTTCACTCTCTTCTTTTTATTCCCTTTGGTAAGGAAACCTCTCTTGTCTTATTGGAAACTCAGCATGATTTTGGTGACTGAATGTCTCTACCACTAAATTGGTAGGCCTTTCACAGTGGCCCAGACCCTGTTCCCTTGGCCACAGTGATGGGTTCAGTGGTAGCCACCTGACCCAGGACAGGCTAATGACTCACTGCTACAAGGCTTGCTTAAGCTGTCAGGAGAAAGAGGATCTCTCATTTTTGGTGTTATTACTGGCCTTAGAAATGAAAATACTTTAAGGATCCTGGTGGCCATGGAAAGAGTTTACCAAAAAAGGAATCCAACACAGAAAGAATTAATACAGAACATTTCCTTGCAACACCACTTGAACTGTTGCCTTCATTATGTTGTTTGTATTTCCTGATTACCTTCATGTATGAACCTCCTTTTTGTTTGATCTGATTAGAATTAGTTTTCACAATAGCTAACTTAGAACTTAGAGCTGCAAGTTACCAATTTATCCCTTTGCCCCTTGCCACTGGTTCCCTTGGGCCTCTGACTCAGGCACACCCCTCCACCCCAACACATTCCCTGAGAGTGACAGTAGTATTAACAATCCCATCTTCATATTACACAAAACATTAAAATTCCTTAAATAGTGACAGTAATAAGTATGATTTCCACTGAGGAAGGAAGACTATTAGTCATTCACATGTGGTTTCAACTGGCAACACTCACTCTCAGGGAGGGAGCCCTAGTAGTGTATAAGAACAACAAGATTCCATTAGGACAAATTCAATAGAAGTAACTATGTTTCTTTTTGTTGCACTGAATTTTTGTTTTAATGATGATTTTTGTTTTCATTTGTTTTGATTTTTAAAGTACTAAAGATTGAACCCAGGGCCTTCACACTGTGCTATATCCCAACTCCCCTCCCCCTTTTATTTTTCAGTTTGAGACAGAATCTTGCTAAATTGCCTAGCCCAAGCTGGAATTTGCAGTCCTCTTGCCTCAGTATCCCAGAGTGCTAGATTTCAGATATGTGCAACCATGCCTGGCTTTAATAAAGATTTCTTCAAATAAGTGGTGAACTTGGTAGGTTAGACACTTTTGCAAATTTCATATAATAGAATTTGATGAAAGATATTTCTGTTTTGGGGGGGTTGT
>NW_004524688.1:1613106-1636487 GCF_000260255.1 Octodon degus
GAAGGGTCTACAGGGTGTTCAGGGTCTCACTACTAGATTGGACTTGTAGTGATCCACCTGTGTGCAGCCTCCCAAGAGCTGGGATTACAGGTGTGCACCACCACACCCAGTCTCAATTGCCTTCTCAGCACACCCCAGGGCAGGGCCAGCATGGCAGGCCTGGGGATCGAACCTCCAACCCGTGTGCCCTGCTTGCAGGCACTTTAATCTGCTGAGCTATTTGGCCAGCCCTGGTCTTTCTGTTTTTTATTAAAATAGTTACAACCCCAGAGATGTCCACAGGGGGTGGGGGTTGGGGTGAAGTATTAATGAATTTTTACAATTTGTTATTCAGATTTTTCCCAGCCTTCACATAAGCCTTTTGAAGACGTATAATCCATTTGATCAGTCTCCAATGCAGTAAGCCTGTATGACCAGCTTTTATTTTTGAATTGTATTTTAAAAATTTGTATATGTGAACCAGTTCCTTTGCAAAGTGAAGAATTTTCAAAACCACTTAATTCATCATTGTTTTCTTTTATTCTAGTGAAAGCCAACCTGGCCATTTATGTCAAGGTTTTCTTCCTGCGTACTCATTTCCTGATTTTGAGTTTGCTGTCTCAGCAAAATCACCCTTTGGAAAAAAGACTTTCCTAGATTCATCTTGTCTTTAGAACTTTACCTTCCTTCTCGCACCCTTGCCCTGCACACTGCAGTCCTTCCAAAACCAAGGACCAGGAGTCCAACTCCAAGAAAGGTCTAAGAATAGATTTTTCTTTTTTTTTTTTAAAGGATGTTCTTCTGGGGAGGGAAGAGTCAGGAGTGGCTGTTTGTGCCCAGGCTTTCCTTTAAGGCCTTAAGTTCTGGTGATAGGGAGTTGGTGATGGTTATGCAGCCCTGGAAATATAGTTAAGGTCACTAAGTTGTACAGAGCCAAATTGGTGATTCTTATGAAAGTTTTGTGCCAATAAAAACAAATCTTATTTTTACCTCTTGTCCTCTATAGTTGTATAAAATTCCAAATCTAAATGCTTCACACATAAGGATGGCAACAAACAAGAAGAGTGAAGTCGAACAGGAAGAGTAATTTTGTACCTTAGAAAAGTGCAGACAAAAACAGAACATAAGTGTCCTTTGCCAACTGTCATTGGGGGAGAAGAGGTTCTGTACAAGCCCCTACAAGGAGAAAAATTTAAGAAAAAATAAAACAAACCAACAACAAAAAAAAAAAACCCAGTCAGCAGGGGACCTGCAATGGTGTGGGCCTGAACAAGATGAATGGTCCCCCCAGGACCTCGGATTTGTGTTGGGTTGTCCACTACCTTTCATCTTTTTGTCTCCCTGCTTGATTCACATGCAGATTAATTCAGACATAGTCCTCACTAAATACTCTTTTTTCACTCTTACGCGGAAGGGAGAGAAGAATCTAAATATTTATGAGGCATTTTCCCAGTCTCTGGAAGACATGCTTTTCTGACTCTCTGTCTGGGCCCAAAGGATGCAGCCTCCCAGGAAGGGCGCTCACCCTGCAGCTCCATGGGAAGGGGCAGGAGGTGGGGACAAAGGGTACGGCTCAGCACCAAAGGAAAAACAAAGTTTCTTCTTGGGATCTGTAGTTGCAAGTGTAAAGTTGTTTCAAGTCCCGTAGGAATGTGCAGGATGATGGTCCTTGGGAACAATATGGGCTCTTTCTGTTGGTGCCGGACTATGGGGGAGGGGTGTCAATACCCGAGATAGTTCATCAGAAAACAAAGGATCCATGAGCAGAGAGTTTTGTTGTTGTTTTTTTAAGCTGCACTTTATACACGTTCCTTCATTAGGGATTGAGTGTGGACCCCTAAAGGATTTGTTAGGGTTTTTATTGCACTGCCCATGTTCAATGCCTTTTTCTTGTCGTGCAGACACTATCATTAGGTTACCTACATTCCACTTTAAAGTGACTTCACCCTAAATGGGTTTGCATGAAATTATATCCAGTTATGGATTACAATATAGCTCATTTTTAATTACATGTAATTTTTTATGGTATTTTAATAGAATAATATTTTAGTCCTCTGGGAAATACAGACATCTTAATGGCCCTACTATCACACTGCCAGAACAGTCTGCTTTCCAAACTTTGGTCGTTTCCCTAGCCTTTCTACTTTCACTGCTCAGCAGGTGCCCCAGCAGCCCACCAGACCTTGCCCAGAATGGGTCTCAGGTCTGTCCGAATGCTTCCCCCTTGCACAGTGGCACAGGACATTCTTAATTATTGCCAGTACAGCTCAACTGATTTATTCGCATTTGTAGATCTTAGTATACAAGAAGGTTAAGGTTTAACTTGACATTTTCAAAAATTCATTCTGGATTCAAGAAATCTATAGCCCAGCTCTCTTCATCTATCCTCACAGGCTAAAAGGTTAAGTTGGGAAGTCTACTTCAGATGCCACCAACACCCAAACCTTTTCTCCACTGGAAGGTGGCACAGCAGAAAAGCAACTTTAGGCAGCCAAGAGAAGTGTGTACAGTGCAGCTCCCACGGAGGACTCGCCTACATATTTTTGTGACAAACTTAAATTTAGGCGTTGATTATTGATACAGTATTTCCATCATGTTAAAATACAGATTGTGAGTTCTATATTCCAGCCTCCCTTTCTTGCCCTAAATCAGATTACTTGACTCTTAGTTATTTGAAATGCAGATAATAGCTAAGTTTAGTCTATTTGTGTAACACTTGTTATAACCTAAGCATTACATGTTGGTTAGCTTACAACCAAAATTTCTTTAAATCAGTGTTATCAATAAGACGAAAGTTCACGCAGCAATGTTTAGATCTGTCATTGGATCCACTGAAAGAATTGTGTAAACTCAGTGTTATTTCATAGTCACTTATTACTTGCTTGTCCAAATGAATAGATACTCGAGTATATCTAAGTTTAAAGAAAACTATAGCCAGATTTCTTTTTGAAGAAAGAGTTCATGAAAGTGTTCAACGAAAATCTTCCAGGTTCTCTCTAGGGGAAAAAGAAAACCTATTCCTTGGCAAAGGCATTTTATAGAAAGCTCTGAGAATGGTAGGCGTATTTCACAAAAATATTTTAAACCAGTGTTGTGAGGCTTTGATCAAATAAATGCATGTGTAAGTTTTTAGCTGTTTTATGCATAAATAAATACATAAACATAAACATAACTATTGCCTGTTGGTGGAACATTATAGAAGCTCAACTGGTATCCCACACTTGCCCCTGCTGAGGACATGCTGGAGGACAGCATCACTGCCAGTATGTGGGTGTGAAGGAGCTCCCGACAACCCCCAGGTCCAGACAGATCCTGGCTGCTCACAGGCTGACCCAGAAACTGTAGGGCTGGCCTTCTGACTGGCCGCAGTGGGAAACCTTACTCTCCATTAATGAAGGTGAGGGTCCCCAAGAAAGACTTCACTCCACTAGGAAATATTCCTCACTAATGAGCTCCACTTCTTACAATCCCTGCTAGTTAGGGCCAGCCAGATAGCTTAGTAGACTAAAATGCCTGCTTAGGAAGAGTGCAGTGGCCTGGGTTCAATCCCTGGCATGCTGTGCTGGCCCCACCCCTGGGGCACTCTGAGACTGCAATTGAGACTGGGCGTGGTGGCCTGCACCTGTAATCCCAGCACTTGGAAGGCTGAAAACAGGAGAATCACAATGAGTCCGATCTATGTAGTGAGACCTGTACTAAATATATTTTTTTAAAAAAATCCTGCTAGTTATAAACCTTTAATATGTTTATTTCAGGGCCCGTGGTGAGATAGCTCAGTGATCTAAAGCGCCTGCTTAGGCAAGCTTAGATTGGATCCACCACACCACATACTGTACCAGCCCTGCCCTCAGGGCAGACTGAGCCAGCCAAGGGAAAAAAAAAAGTTTATGTGGGGGAAGAATGTCATTATTAGTTGAAATTAACTGAAATAAGTGTATTAGCATACCCTAAGCAGAGGGATTAGAAAAGCTATATTTTAACTTAAGACAGCATATACAAAGGGAGAAAAAGTTCCTTGCAGCAGTGTCCTGTAGTGAAACATAGACGAATATACTAGAATGGGGTTCCCTGAACGTCATAGTAATAGGTTTGGGGTTCTGGGGAGTTACACACAAGAAAGAGATCTGGGAAGGCAGAAGGAGCTAAGAATGAACTTTGTACAAAAGTTTGTTGAGGAAAAAATGAAGCTAGCATGCAAACTATATTATCTATAAAATTAGAATGCATATTTAAGCTATATTATCCACATTTATAAGATGAGAAGATGTTCTCGCGCTGATGATAATACTATAAATTGATGGGTTTCTGTGAGGCAATTTAGTTACCAAAAGATTTAGAGTTATGTATGCCTTTGGGCTATAATTTCACTTCTGGGCATTTATTCTATATAAATTACCATGGCTGAGCGAAAGTAGAGTAATATTATTTCAAATGGGGAAAATAGAAAAATTTTATGTTATTATTATTTACTTATTTTAGCTTAGCTATTATTTCTGTAATACCCATAAATTAATTGTGGGATAAGAAATCAGCAATAAAGTCTGTTAAAAAATTTAAAAAATTGTTCAGTCTGTGAGCTCCTTTGCTGTCTACTGATTAGAGTGTCCCTCCGGAAACTTCATGGAAACTTCTCCAGTGTCACTGAAATGCTTCGGATCAACAGTATCGAAAAAAACTTGTGTGCAAATACCCTTGAGACAGCGCCTCTCCCAGCACCAAAGCAGAACCTTGAAAATGTTCAGGAAAATGATTCTTCTTTGAATAATGTACACAAAAGTTCAGTTTAATAAATTCAAATATAAATTCCTGAAAACAATATATGAATTTCTGGTTTGCTTTTTAAAATACAACCATAGACAGATGAAGTATAAGTAACATCTAATGTTTGCACTCTCTAAAGTTGGATCCTCCCCTTCAACGTAACCTCTTTTTTTTTTTTCTAATGAGCCGTGTTTCCATGGTTTTCATGCAAACAGAAAAGCACTGCAGAACATTATCCTTTCTCACAGCAGCACTGATCCAAACTTATATTAAAATAGCAAGGAACAAATGAAAATATCTGTAAATCTTCACTCAGAGCTGAACTATTAAAACATGACCCTTTTTTTTTTTACGCTGTCTGTTTTTCTCCCAAATGTTTATCTCATGCCATGATTTTTGTCTCTCATATCTTTAAATAGTTGATCCTTTGAACCTTCACTCATCCCACTGCAAAGTTTAAACATACTGCCTATCTCAGAATGTTTATGTATCTGTCTCAGACGGGATAGGAGTGGCAGCCCAGCCCAACCCCAGGAGGTTTCAAGGAGGCACTGGGAGTGGCTGCCACATATTGCAATATTTCCTCAGCCTAAAACTCTGACTGCCCTAGCCTGAGACACACATTTCACAGCTAAGCCTAAATCCACATTGAATGTAAAAGTTTACTGGCTAAATGCTGAATTCCAAACTACCCTGACCTATCCACCTGTATTTTGTGATGATGTGTCCATGTGCAAACTTGTCTGAAAAGAGTTGGTTTGTATACAGGAAACTTTCCAAGAAGTATTCCCACAATGAAATAATCACTTTATTTTGTCCATACATCTAGTTAATTTGATGGAAAAAGGAAAACAGAAAAGTATATTTTCTTTTTAAACTTTTTGATGAACCCTCTTTTTTTTTTTTTTTTTTTTTTTTTTTTTTTTTTTTTGGTGGAACTGGGGATTGAACTCAGGCCCTTGTGCTTGCCAGGCAAGCGCTTATTCCACTGAGCCATCTCCCAGCCCCTGATGAACCCTCTTAATTGCATGGTTTGTTTATATTAGTTAGTCATTGAGTTATCTGCTCAGTTAAATCTTAAGTATGAGTGCTCAGTCTAAGGGAGAATTGCCATTGAGTAACATTTTTAAATTATAGTCATTTTACTGTGACAATATTTAAGCATACTGTTAAACGTAGCTAATTTTTGGTATGCAATACTTCAAATGAAAAAGCCCAAGGGCAGGCCAAATAGTTCAGTGGATTAAAGCACCTGCAAGCAGGCACAGGGGCCAGAGTTTCAATCCCCGGGACTGCCAAACCAGCCCCCCCCCCCCGGGGCACGCTGAGACAGCAAGGGAGTAGTGGCACAGGCCTGTAATCCCAGCTCTTGGGAGGCTGTAAACAGGCAGATCACTATGAGTCCAATCTAGTAGTGAGACCCTGTAGACCATTCCCTAAAATACAAAAAAAAGAAAAGAAAAGAAAAAGCCCAGTGGGACTTGCTTTTGACATGGGCTGTTATTGGGCTCCGGCTTCTGCATCCCTTCCCTGAGCTCTACCATCTGGGCCTGCCCACTTTTGTCATTTTGAATGTTGGACTTGATAAGGCAGACACAAAAATGCAGCTTGAAAATTGGTGACACAAACTAGTCTTTCACTCAGTTTACCCCTGTGCAGCATTATACAGACATGAAAATTAGAGCAAATCAAAGGTAGAGATTATCAACCTGGCTACTTGCCCGCATGGCCTGGTTATTAAAGAGTTACTGTAATGCAGGGGGCCTGCAGCGTTCCTTCTACCATTTTGCTGTCTGCCATCAGTCTTTCCAGTGAGCAGTTGAGTGCCATTTCTTTACCTTTTCTGGTTGCTAAAGTCAGATAATATGACGGAGTATAGTGAGGAGTTAAGACTTATATAACTCTCAATTTTAAGCAGAATTCACTTATGAAATCATTCAGTTTTTCTAAACTATGTGAATGGAATTTGTTTGCATAAGTATAATTCCACCAAAGCCTTCTAAACTGTGAACTAATTACTTGATCTAATTTTGGAACTTTCTTGAAGTTATCACCGAGTTAGTTATCTTTTCCTTTTATGTGTCATCTTGCTTTTCCACATTTCATTAAGAATTAAAAGCCAAGAGAGACAAAGCTATTTACATTTTATCAAGCCTTAAGATAATGTAAAATATTTTATCCCTGTTAGAACTACAGAAGAGCTAGGTGAGTAGCAAACCAATACTTGGCAGGATACAAAGGAACAAATAACTATGAGCAGAAATATCTTAAAACATTTTTAAAAATAATCCTAGAAAGGACAGTTATTGTAGTGACTTCAACCTCCCTTTGCGATCACCCTCTTTGTGCACACATGTCTGAGTATGTTTATACATATACACATTTGTATGAGGAATATTGGATGCTGTGTTTAAGCCCTTTCCTTCATGTGCTGATTGACAACAGAAAGTCACCTTCTATCTCTGGATTTCAGTCTTATCTAAAATCAGAGCTAACAGTGCTTGCTCAATCTGAATCAAGGGATTATAATAAAAAATGAAGGAGATAATGAATGTAAAACTTTAGTCAGTTACATATACAGGGTCCTAATAACACACGGAGTTATGCAAACAACTCAATGTAGGATTTGGGGCAATTTATTTAACTTCACCAAGCCAACATTTTTTTCATATAAAGTATACCACTTTATATTACTGAAGTAATAGGCTATTTGTACAGAAGTGATAACTAGTATAATCTTGAGCCTGCACATATTAGTTACAACTCTTTTTATTGAAGTAGTGTAAACTAAGTTTGTAATGATTGAAGGAGTGAAAGTAAAAGAAGACTAGCATTTAGAAAATTCTCCAGTAACGACCTTTGAAAGCCAAAAAAAGTGAGGAAGGAAGGGAAAGGGAAGGGAAGGAAGCAGGGGAAGGCAGAAAAGGAAGGACAGAAAGGAAGGAAGGAAGGAAAGAAGGAAAACCAATATTTATAAAAATGTCAAGTAATCGTGGAAAGGGCAAGGAAGCCCCTGAGGTTTAAAAACCACTAAAGCCAGAAATTTAAATGCTAAGGAGACTTTTTCTTTTCTCTTCTTAGGGGATATTATTCCTGTTCTCTCAGACAAGCCTCTTGCACAAAGGTAGACACATAGCCACCAGCAATTCCTGTTCATCGCCTCTCACAACTTTGCTATAAGGAAAAACAAAGCATAAATACCTTGGCTAAATTACTCACCTCCTCCCCAAGCCTGAGGCCAGCTGCAAAGTCCAAGAAAAAATCTGTGGTGTCTGAGCTCAGGATAGGACCCTTGGGTGGGAGCTACTTTGAATCAGATGGTCGAGCAAGAGAAGCTATGTAGCAGTTTTCCCCAAGAAGAAAGGTGACATCCTCAGAACAGAGGATCTGGGGCATACAGGAGCACCCACACAGGTCAGCAAGGGGTTGACCTGAGTCTGACCTTCAGCCTCTCTCTGTTGAGTTGAAGATGCTATTAGCTCTTTGGCCAACAGGTGAAACAAACCCTTCCCCTCCCTATGTGGTCAAGGCAGATGTGAGGAGCATATCTCTACTTAGATTCAAAGGCATTTACAAAGTTTAAAGTGCTCTACCACTAAAATATAAGCTAAATTACCCTAGTGCTCTGTGTTTGGTACTGCCTATGACCCAAACCATTCTACCTCATGCTGTAATTTCATGGAGTACAGAAGCACAATTAATACCACTGTCTACTTCTGTTTTGTTAAGAAGCAGACTATTTAGACATTTTTTGTCATTGATAAAATTTTATGTACTACCTATTAAATCACACATGTAATTTTCTCTCTCTTTTTTTTTTTTTTTTTTTTTTTTTTTTTGAATGGTACCAAGGATCAAACTCAGGACCCTGCACTTGCCAGGCAAGCACTTATTCTACTGAGCTATCTCCCCAGCCCACACATGTAATTTTTTTGCGGCTGGTATCTGAGTATTTCAATAAGAAGTACATAAGTTAGTAAAGTTTCCCATTCTTGGACCATTTTCTCAAGGGTGATCCTTCTCTCCCATGGGACTGTGTGTGTTTAGCAACAGCTGTCCCCAAAGCATGGAGTTGTTGGCGGTCCAAAGAGAGAAACTTACGTGCTAAACTTCAGTTCCTTTGGCTTGTCGACAAGCCCCGGGTGCCCTGCCTTGGCTTGCGTGGGTGCTGTCCACTGAAATGTGTCTCCATCCACCTCCGCCTTCCCAGCCAGGCCTGTCCTGTCCTTCAGGACTGCTTGAAACCCACTGCGCTAGGTGTCTATCACACATCACACAAAGCCATCCTTTATTTTGTGTGAACATATGCTTTCAGCTCAGCCATTGACACTCCGTGGACATAGCTTTGTGCATCACTGCAAGTTGTTACATGTGTACGTTTTGTCTCTCCAAAAGATTAAAACCTGAGCGAGTGCCATGTTTCTTTGCAGAAGCAGGCAGTGACCTTGGGTGCTGCCAGGAGAAAAGCATTTGTCATGTCACTGTAAAAGTTGGACTTAGAGCAGACAAACTTTGCCAACTTCAGTGTTTTGCCCCATTCATTCCCTTATGGGTCCCTGGCCTGATGGAGACTTGGGGACTGGGAATCTGGAATGTTTGTTTATGTCTCTATGGGACTGAAGTGTGGGTCTGTGGTAGGATGGACACCTCTTGGCCATGGTTGCAAAGGGAGAGCTAGAGGATGAAGGCTGAAAATAATATCCTGGGGTGAGCGAGTGGCCATGGCCAGCGAATGAGTCCAAATCATGTCATAAAGTAAAGTAACTTGGAAAACTGGGAGCTAAGGTACAGAGCCAGAATGAGTGGTGCTGAGCCACAGAGAGAGCCAAGAGTGAAATCAGGGAGCCAGTATGACAGGCCATACTGTTGAAGGTCATCTGGGGGTTTCCACTGTGGGATGCAGATGAACTGGGTTCACTAATGCAGAGGAAACCAAGCCCTTGAGGCAGTCACCAGGAAAGTGCTTGCTCATTTGCTGGACCATTCCACAGGCTCCCAGGGCTTCCCCAAGTTAACTCTAATTTCTCATTTAAAGCTCATCACAGATGGGCAGGAAATTCTACACTAGTTATTCTAATCCCAAACAAGCCATGAAGCCCATAGAGCCAATTCTAGGTTTAACTGTGTTACTTTTATCCAAAAAGAAATCAACCCCCACTTTTGTGCAGCCTTCCAGAATATCCAGAGTACAGTAACCGAGAGAAAAACCCCTGAAGCTAAAAATGCTAACATAGTATAGTGAAAATGAATTTATGATGGCTTGCTGGCACTATGCGTGTGCAGAGGGGAGAGGATGTGATGGTTCCATGGTTTATCTGACCCTCCATACACTTCCTCCTCTTCTCTCTTCTTCCTGTTGGGACATTTTTGTCCATGCCAAGTGCCATGAGATCCCAAAGGAAATATGAGGACTTTATGATTGTCTAAATCAGAGTCCAGTTGCAAGGCTGGGCTTGCTGTTACGGATTCCATTATAGCATAAAAACTCACTGGATGCCTTGAGAAATTAAACATTTCCCAACTCAGGTATAATTCACATCACTTCTACAATGCCATTGCTCTACAACTACCTACTTGACTCACACAAAGACAAAATTATATGGGTGCCTGCTACTCAAAGACTAAATTACTTTTTTAAAAATATTTCTCACAAGGGCTGGCCAAATAGCTCAGTGGATTAAAGCACCTGAAAGCAGGCGCAGGGGCCGGGGGTTCTATCCCCAGAACTGCTGTGCCAGCCCCACCCCCAGGGCATGCTGAGAGAGCAATTGAGACTGGGCATAGTGGTGCACGCCTGTAATCCCAGCACTTGGGAGCTGTAAACAGGAGGATCACTCCAAGTCTGATCTAGTAGTGAGATCCTGAACACCTGTAGACCCTTCCCTAAAATATATATATCTAGATAGATAGATAGATAGATAGATAGATAGATAGATAGATAGATATATCACAAAAAGAAATCAAACACATACCTGCCCAAAATTTTTGCATGTTATATTATTAATTTGAATTGATTGGTGATTATTCTTCCTATATTGTTTGATTCTAAAATGCCACAAGTACAGGGTAGAGACATCTGCCTCCCTAGTCTATCCTTCTTCTGTTCTTCTACGCAGTGCTAGAAAGGAAGAAAGGAAGGAGAGAGCAAACACCCAGAACCTCTCTCCAGCCTGAGCTATGTAATTGGATGGAGACCCACACTGGTGACAGGAGATGAAAAAGATCCAGGTGGCCCATGAATAATCCAGAGTCAACTGTCATTTCCATTCACTGTGCCTTCAAGGGGATCTAAAATAAAGTTTTTGGACTCTTGAGGACAAGAAAAAAGAAAAAGTTCTTTACTAAAAAAGAAACTTAAATTCACAGCCTCATTGCGCATCCAGTAAAATTCATCATTTTGTTTTATTTTCTGTTTAAAGTAGAACTTTAGTTAAAACCTGATTCAGGGTTATGTTCCCCTTTTCTTGCTCAAGGGTTTACATTTATGATTTCTCTTAACATTTATTAATCTTGTATTAAAATTTGAGGATATCACTGAAAATGATAACAACACAAGAATCTTTTCTATCTAGTGACCATAACAAAGACACAATGCTGGATATCCTCTTTGAAATGGCACCAGCCACTCTTGGCAAAAAATAAACGCAAACTTAGGAAGCAACTCTTCTTCCACGCTGGTAGATTTGGGGAGAGAAAATGTGAAGTGGTGGAGAGATAATAGTATATATAACTAAAATATAGAAAGGAGACAGGCATGGTGTTTCAAGCCTGTAATCCCAACACTAAAGGAGGCTGAGGCAGGAAGACTGAGAGTTCAAGCCCAGCCCCAGCAATTTAGTGACTTATTCATACTTTGTCTCAAAATAAAGACAGGCTGAGGATGTAACATACTGTGAAATATCTGGGTTCAATCCCAGTACTGCAATAAAATAAGGCTAGGTAAGTGGTTCCTCAGACTAGTGGGCTGTCTGAGAGCATGACAGATAGTAATACAGTAATCTTCAGAGTGCTGCCTGGTTTGAATTCTTTTTTTTTTTTTTTTTTTTTTTGCTGGCTCCGAATGCCTTCAGGGCAGGTTTGGCTGACTTGAGTTCTGGGGATCAAACCACAGCAACCTGAGCCTGACTGCTTTGTCGAAGCAGCCTCTTAAAGAACTGAACTAAGGGGCAGGCCCCCCCTGGTTTGAATTCTGTGTTAATTTGAATGAACCCTCCCTTTAGTGTCCAGAGGTGCAAAACACTTCTCCTTATGAACAACCAAGAGTTTACAGTAATTTTCTTTTGGAGAATTGGGCAGCAGTGACAGAACTAGCAAGCAGGGAATGTGTTGAAATGCCAAGAACAATGAATGGTAATAAAAGGAAATATAGTCCTTATTTTGTAAGTGACCACCCAAGCAACTTTGAGCAAATGAGTCCCACTCCCTCCACAGGTTGTCTTCCCTTAATTTTATAAGAATTTTCTCTGCAGAACTATATTCTCTGTGATACTTCTTCAAGTCCAACATTCTATAATTATAGCAACTAATACCAGCAAGAATGTTAAGATTATTACTTGAGCAATTAATTCTCAAATGTGTATTGGAGAATGGATTCCTATGGCACCTGAAACGTAACTGTAGTATTATTTTATCAAGTCGTTTCTAGGAACATCCTGAGATAGAGCCTTAATAACATACTAATAAATTCCAGACAGCAGGGAAATATTCTATTATTTGAACAAACTAGCAATTAAGAGAACTGATTTTTATCTTAATAAGGAGAGCAGTAATTTATTGAGCACCTACTGTGCTAGGCATTGTGTTAAACCATTTACATCCATTTCCTCAGCTAATTTTGCAACCATCCTGCAAAGCTAATTGTAAACTTATTTGGGTTTGGATGTGGTTTGAGTGTGCTTTGTCCTCAGGGTGGAAGGTTAAAAGACGGTGGGATCTTAAAATGATGGGGCCCAACAGGAGGCAGTTAGATCATTTAGAGAGAGGCACAGCTTTTGAACGAATTGATATAATAGTTCTTGGGGGATACTGAGTCAGTTCTCAAAAAGGTGAGCCCAGCCCCTCCTCCTTCACTCTCTTGCTCTCACAAGCACTACTGCCATGAGTCCTTCATTAGAGCCAAGCAGCCAAGACCATGCTGTGTGAACATCCAGCCTGCAAAACTGTGAGCTAAGTGAACCTCTTTTCAGATTGTCCAGCTTCAGGTGTCCCATTCCCAGTAATGAAAAGTGAACTAATGCATCATTTTTCAGGAGAGAAAACTAAGTCTCAGAGACAGCAAGTCAATTTACCTATGTCATCCAACTCAGATCCAAAGTATTGTTCTGACTCTATGCTAATATTCTTGAGCACTGTATTCTATTTCCTCACTTGTTAGGAAATTAAAAATAAAAACACTGTAATCATTACAACATTTCCCTAAGAGAAGGAACTTTGCTCTGGCCGAGTCATCTCTTGTGCTTAGAACAGTGTCTGCTCATCATTGGGTCCTATTCAAAGTTTGTAAAATGACAACTGACCACCTGTCCGCTGGCAGGTACTCCCGCCTTGGCATCGAGATGTAGAAACATGTTGTCTACCGTCTTGGTGGTGGAAAGTGCTCTGTCCTCATAGCCCAGTTGGGAGCCACTAGCTGTGTGTGACTGTGGAGCACTTGAGATGTGGTTAGTGTTGCTGAGGAATAAAGTACAGAAACCTCTGCTGAGGGTATCAGTCTGACCCCACCCCTCCCCCCTCCCCAGCAATAGAGCACACAGATGCAATAGAAAGACGCAGAATATTCTGCAGGTGAGGAGGTCTGGGATGACCAGTGTGCTCAATGGAACAAAGGGCATCTGCTCCTGAAGCTCACAGCTTTTATTGGTATCATTTAGAAGGCAGGGGGTTCCTGGCAGAGTGCACAGGGCAAGCAACTTTGTAGCCGTACCAGGCACAGAGGCCTCCGATTAGCAGTGCACACATAGTTTGATGTATGCAATGCTGGCACCTTCACTGCCAGGAAGGTATGATTTTTCTGAGTCCAATGTGATGTTATCCCACATCTTAGTCTTGGAATCTTACAGGCTTCTGCTACTCAGACTTCTATTCCAAGCATCAACAGGAGGCTGCTCTTGTCCACGTGTTGCTTTGCTATGAATATGTTGCCTCAGCAGCACATTCTTTTAGCCAATTAAGGAACATTTGTTTTAACATACCCAGCTCTGCATATGTCAATGAGAAGGGTGAAGGAGGGGTCAGGGACAAGGGCTTCGTTCCTCTGGAGAGAGCACTGTGGGGTCTCCCACAATGAAGTTTAATATTTTTCTTAATTTTCATAAATTTAAATAGCTACATATGATTAGTGGCAACGATGTTAGCGTGAGTTAAACCTGTGTAAATGATTGACCTGCCATAGGAATTTTGGTTTACTGGTGAAAAAACAGACTTCAAGATTAACTGCTTTTCCCGAAGACGCATGAACAGGAAGACTTAGAACCACAACTCAGTTTATGTTTTCTATGAGCCATTCACATCCAGCTTGTCTTAGTTGTAAGAATGCAGTTAATAATAAGAAATTCAGGATGATGACCACCAAGTAGCCTAAGGACAGGGATGCAGCATGGTCTAAACTGCCCCAGAATGGGATTTCTTTTAGTATTACCTCCTGCCCACATGCTTCTGAAAATTGTGTGGAGTCATGAATATTTAGGAAGACCTTGTGGAATGCAAGGGATGGCCTCTAAATGTCAGCTATCATCAGGAAAGGGGGCAGAAAGGAGGCTTGGAAGTAAAGACATAAAAACTTATATATATATATTTTTTCCAATTCACCAGTTCAGCAAAATAAATGTAACTATTATGTACCACAGACATACATTAATTTTTTAAAAGTTAAAAAAATAGCTAGCTTATTATTTTTATTGACAGAGAAACATTCTTGCTCACTGGGCTGAGTTCTGTAACTTTCAGGGAAGCATTGTAGTGTCTGGGAATAGCTGTTTCCTTCAGGTGAAGGTTCTTAAGAAATCACAGCTCAAAAAGATGCTGGGTGTCCTCTTCATCCAGCCCAAGTCAATCTTCTGAACACTTATTAGGGCCCTTCAGAGCTGATTAGATGGAAATCACAGGCAGCATTTGCCTAATATAAAATATGCACAGTAACACTATCTTAATTAGATGTACATGTCTCTGAAGATATAAATAAATGCTTCCTTTTTGATATGTCTGATTTAATAGCCTAATAACAGGGGAATGTTGCTGAAATATAATTCAGAGGGTGAGGGAGAAATTAATAAACTCAAATATTTAAAGCTCAACAGCAATTAACAACCCATTTAAAACAAATTTCTGAATTTTAATTTTATTTATCCTTATCCAACCAGGACTAAGCCTGGGGTTCATCATTATTCATTTTCACACCTAACAGGGTGCTTCGCCCTTTGCTTCCCAATTCCATTATACAGTAGCAGCCAACCGTGGCACAGGGTGGCGGAGAGTGGAAATTCAAAGGTCCCGCCTGAGTTGCCGCAGGCATGCGCTTCACAGTTCCCCATGAGCTGTTTCTGCTTCTTTCACTTCCTTGGCAGCTCAGGTTTTAGATTTTGTGCTGCGTGTTTAACGGCACAATATATGTGTGCAAAACAAAGCTATCTTCTTTTCTTTGGAGTTTCCAGAATACACAGGGGAGGATCATAGCATTGACCCCGGCACGACCCCCTGACCTCCGTCATGCTCATATCAGGAGGGTACAGATGGATATGCATGTAGGCATGTGTGCTTAGACACCTGCCTATGAGACCCCTTATTCTTTATATCTGTATCTATCTTAACAGTTTACCAAATTATAGTTTAGGGATAAAAATGTCTTTACAGAAAAAAAATTACATGTATATTTATAAATTACTCTTCATTTATCTTGCCTCTCCCCATTTCTCTTGGTATCTTTGTGGAAATTTACATTTTCAAGTTTCTTAACTTAGTTTTGAAGTTTCCTAACTTTGTTTGAATTTTGTTTATTCTTACCCAACCAGGACCAAGTCTGGTCAAACTCTGGAAATTCAAACTGTGCTCACTCATAAAGATTTCAACCTTGAGTTTGTGTCTTCATCTCAGGGTTGGAGAACTGACATCCTTCAAGGATAGCAAAGCGTGTGCTGTGCTGCGTTGCTCGGTACCCCACCCCCCATTCACTCCTTTGTCTAACAGGACAAGATAAAGAAAGTGAGGGGACAGAGAGCAAGCTTGTGAGCAAGTGTGCTTCAGTGAAAAATCAAGGAAAAGATTATGAGCCTGATGAGGAATCCCAAAAGGAGGTAGGGTTGGAGAGAGAGGGACACACAAGGTCACGGTGGCTTTCCTAACACAGGGTCTTCACATGTGTGGGTCTACAGGGAATAATTCAAAAGAAAGGGAGGCAGAAGAGTGACAATGCTGTGTGGGTTGAAGAAAGGCCCTCAGAGGCTGGTCTGTGTTGCGTTAATCTTTTATGTGTTCCTTTAGTAAAACAGTGTCTGTCAGGGTATCTATAGGGAAAAATGTTATTCAGCCCATGCTGTCGAAGGTTAAAGAGCATGGTGCCTACACTAGCTCAGTTCTGTGGCAGATGGCAGATGGTGGATGGTGGAGTGCTTCAAGTGGTCCCATCAACTTGAGTAGAGACTGGTATCCCATAGTCCCTTCTGGGCCATACCCCCTGGGGACCTAAGGACCTCCCACTAGGCCCCACCTCCCAGGGGTTTCAGGACCTTTCAAAAGCGCCATCCAGGGGACTAAGCCTTCAATCACAGTGAAAATTGTGAGCTATACGATGGTGCTCAGTTCCTGAACTTAATTCTTGGCATGATTCTAGTCACCAACTGAGTTGGACAAGAACCAAATCAAATTCGGTGGTTTCAGTGTGGACCTTATGGGGACATTTGATTCAACTCTCATCAAATTCAGTGAGGGTCACCCGTTCCCCCATGGGTGGCCCCCATCTGCCATGTCTGTGTTATGTTTCTACCCATTTGGCCTCATCTGGGAAGTCCCCAGTTAGATGCTCTCTAAAACTGTGGAGTTGTGGATTTTAGGTCCTAACTTTTTTGCTTGCTTAAGTGGAACCAGAATTGGCAAGTGAGAACTGATGATATGTGGGTGGCCATTGTTAGCTCTTTGACAGAAACAAGGACAGCTGGGCTACAAAGAGTGAGAAAAATGATGTGAACAGGGAGAAAATCTGATAAGACGTCAAGTGACTGCCTGAGCTCCGAAGGCTTGTCAGCATCTGCTTCTGGTACTTGTGAGGCCCTGCTGTTTCTGGCCCTCACCCTCTGTTGATTTAAGGAATAAACTCCTCCTTGTTTTTTATTTATCTGAAAATCATATAGGTCATGATAATTGTATCAAAAACAAAAGCAAGTTTGAAACAGCTGCATGACCAAGGAGATCCATGAGCATCACTGGGCAATTCCAGAATTTGGAGAATGCAATAGTCAAAGAGGAATGGGGTTCATCACAGAAGATGCCAAGGGAGGGCTGCTCCCTGCAGAAAATATGAGGAGGGGAAGGGACTGTATATCCCTGTGCTGAGTGAGTGTGAGTTTGGTAATGAACATCCAGGGCTACCAGGAGCATAGCAGTGTGCTTTGTGGGCAACTCTTCAAAGCAAAGGGTTGCTGGCAGACAGGAGGCCCTGAAACCATCAGGATCACCATGGGAGCTGTTGTGTGTGCATTCTAGAACTGCTGTGACAAATGACAATGACCTTGAGCCTTGAGCCCTTCTCAGTTCTGGAGGGAAGAAGCCCAAAATCAGGGGGTCTCCAGGGCGCTACTGCCTCCAGGGGCTCTGACCGAGACTCCTTTCTTGCCACTCCTGTTGGCTAAAGGGCTCTTTGGCCTGTAGCCTCACAGCTCCAATCTCTGCCTCCACTGCCATATGACTTCCTCTTCTCCCTGTCCTCTGTGTATCTCTGATAAGGAGGACCTTCCATCATTGAATTTGGGGCCCTCCTGGATAATCTAGGATGATCTCATCTCAGGATTTTGAATTACATTTGCAAAGACACTTTTCCAAATAAGATCACATTCCCAGGGTTCTGGGGGTAGGAGATGGTATCTTTTTGAGAGTTACCATCCAGTACCCCATCCCAGCAAGAAACAGCAGAGAAGGAGCCCTCAAGAACACACAACTCTGGTATCTTCCTTGTTTCATCATATTGCGTGTGTTTGTCAGTTTTCTTTTATTTGAACTTTCTTTTCCTATATAAAAACCAATTTGTGGTAGTCAGTTGGACTACCAAGGGGAGAGATAATCAGTGTTCATGTGGGATTTTGAGGCAAAAGAATAAAATATTTTGAAGGAAACTCAGACCACTCAGGGCCCAAGCCACTTGAACCCTATTTCTCTCAAGTGAGGCTGGACAAGACAGAGGAGGAAGTAGACCTCCTGCTGCAGCAGGCAGATTGCTGTGGTTTGGGACAAGGGGCCAGTACCCAGTGATGAAGACACATGGCAGGTTCAGGCATGAGCCAGTGATTTGCTGGTTGATAGGACCCAATGGTAAATTAGTAGATTATCGTAAGCAGATGGAGTGGGGAATCCAGGGAAGGTATATTAAATTTTTCTTATTAAGCTTCTTTATTTCCCATATAACCATAAGTGATAAAGGGATATATGACAGCTACAGGAGCAACTCAGACAACACCAGAAAAGCTGAGTAAGCCATCTCACAAGCCAACACAGAATCCAGAGCATATTCAGTCACTGAACTCTGCCCTTTCTACCTGAGCCATTAACACGCTCCACTTTGGTATTGTCCACCTGATTCCTAGGCAAGCTTCAGATTCCCCATGGAAGACATGATTGGCCAGTGCATGCATTAGATTCTTCTGGGAACTAATGTTATTGGCCCAGATCAAGTAAGTGCTGAACCAGGCAGGGCACGGACATAGACACTGAAGATGCATTTGGGAGTTGGAGAAGACACACTAGCTGGGACCTAAAGACAGTGCTCTGGACAATTAGATGGACCAGAAATGGCCTAAGGATGCAGGACTCTAGCAGCTGGACTGGGACTGGGCATGGGGCTCCAGGCTCCAGGATCTAGAGAGAAAGCCTGGGTGGCCACAGGAATCAAAGCAGAAACAGATTTGGAGGTGAGATAGTTCAGTGGTGACTTGAACGCTTTTATATAAGGACGTCTTTGCACTCAATAATTATGGAGGACCTGAAAGAGTTGCCTTGTGTCTATCAGTATAGATCTTACTAGGAATTAAACCTGGGACATTTTTTAAGACACCACAACACACTAGCACATATTCCATTAGTTGTCAAAGTGATGGTATTTCCATTCCAGGCAGCCTTGGATAGATACTTCTGAGAAAGAGAAAGTTAAAAAAGACAAATGACATCTTAGTGTTATTCAGAAGGAACTTTGGCCTTGGAGACTGCTATGGTTTGTGTTTGGATGTCCCTCCAAAGCCTCATGTGGTCATGTGGGGGTGGGCTTTTTGGAGTAGCTGAGTCTAGAGTTTTGAGATTGATTCATGTTCTAATGCTGAGATTAAGGGTGTGAATGCTATACCTGCAGTAGGGCAGGTAGCCTGTGTACAATATCAGGAGGTAAAGAGATTTGTCTCTCCCCTCTCCTGTTGCTTTTGTTATCTTGTGCTAACATGAGCTGTTGCTCCTCTGCCATGTGCCACACTGGCTTGGAATCAGCCAATTATGGACTGAAACCTCTACAAACTGTGAGCTAAATAAGCCTTTCCCTCTTTTTTTTGGAGGGGGGCAGCTCAGCTCCCCTGGGGGCTGGTGTGGCATGTGGTGCTTGCCTAAGCAGGTGCTTTAGACCACTGAGCTATCTCACTGGCCCCTCCCCTCTTTAACCTTGGATATTGGGTGTTTTGTTTCAGCAGTGAGAGAAAAGTAACTAAGACCGAGATCCTCTGAGAAGATCCTGCCCAGGGCCCCCAGACACACTTGAAGAACTGTTGAAATTGTCATTCAGAGCCTGCCTGCTAGATCTAGACTGCCTGGGTTTGAATCTGGAAAGATATGGCAGATGTCTCCCTCAGTGCCCCCAGGTCTAAAATGAAGCAGTAGAGCTTCTTTCATCACAGAGCTGTGGAGAGAAGCCACAGATGAGTGGTTAGAGCAACACCCAGCATACTGTATGCAGTCAGCACATTTGGGCTGTGGTTAGGCATAGTCCCACATGGCCGCCAAAAAGAGGAACCCAGAGGCACCTCTGGGCCATCAGAGGAGGCTGGCCAAGCTGGGCTTCACCAGTAGGGTCCCCACAGCTTTGTTTTGATGTGATGGTCCCTGAAAATAGATGCAGTCTGGTATCTCAACAACAACAAAAAAAAAAATGATTATCAAACAAACATCTTTTTATGATAGGTATGATTTTTATTGCTGAAACACATCTTTTGTGGAAGCAATCAATAAAATGTGAAATTGGGAAAATTTATGAATATTTTATATATAGCAAGTCTAAGTTTTTAATGCTGAATATAATAATAATAATAAGTCTATCAACATAACTCTAACCTCTCAGGTACAAGAATGCAGAATCTGCAAGGCATGGGGCTTGCCCCCCTCAGGTGCCCACCTCAGGTCTGACTTATTCAAAGCTGTCTGAACCCAGGTCTTTCCAGTTCTAGAGGAGGCAAGACAATCCCATCAGCTGATCCAAGCAGGAGGTGGTGTTGCCTGAGCTCACATCCACACAGAGGACACAAGAGCCTGAGTAGATACTCAGGCCATGGGACTAGTTATAAACACTTCCCTGATATGATTGTGTTTCTTGCTTAAAGGATAACTACAGCAAACAGGATGAAAAGGAACAGCCATATTTTACAAAACAGCTCCATATGAAAAAAAAAAAAAAAATGATTGTGTGTGCAAGGGGTAGTTCCTGTGTCAGTAGAATAGGCATGGGATTTGCTCTGTGAAGTCCAGAAAATACTAGCAAGGCTCACATTCTCTCTGCTTGGCTTTCTCCTGATGTGTGTTCTATGCTACTCACTTACCCCTGGGCATCTCAGGCTTCCTTTCTATGGGGCCACTTGCAGTTTGGGGATATTCTTCCTCTTCATCACCTTCCAATGGAAAGGTAATTACTGAGCAGTAGCAGCACTTTCAACCCAGAGATGTGAATGACCAGATCGCAATTTTACATGACCACTTCCCCCCATGCATGTTCTGAGCAGAGGTCTGTTCCCAGGTACCCCTGAAATCCAGTTCATGGACACTGACTCATCTCCTGCTGTAATAAAATGTAGGACCTGTGGAGTTTCAACTCCTTCACTGATAGTTAAGAGAATACACTTGGAGGAGTAAAGACTTTCTCCATATCAAGAGGCTGGAAAAGATCATTCTAAGCCCTGTAACTAGATTTCAGAGAGAAGAACAAAGCCACAAAGTGGTAATAAGCTGGGTGTGATGGCGATGTCTGTAACCTCAGTACTTGGAAGGTTGGGGCAGTAGGATCACTGTGAGTTCCTTGAGGCCAGTCAGGACTACACAGTGAGCTCAAGACCAGCCTGAAATACATAGGAAAACCCGGTCTCAAAAAATAAAAAACAAGAAAAGATACGTGGTACCAATGACACCTCTCTCTTTATGTTTCATTTTGCTCATGTATGAAACCCTAGGACAAGTAAAAAAGATCCATTTCCAATTTTGAGAACTGCCTTGAAAACTTGGAGAAAGTGAATTACCTAAATAAATAGGTAGGCAAATATGTTTGAAAAGATATTAGCAGTATTTCTGCTTATACTCCCTCTTGTTACATCTCATTCCTGTTAATCCATACTAAAAAGTTCTCTGAAGCCTAAAATGTTACCTGATAAAGGATCCAAGAGATTTGTATAATAAGGGATTCTCAAAGGCCAAACACCTCTCAAGACTCAAAGGAATGAAGTTATGAAAGTGGAAAATTAAACTCTCTACTGCTAAATTCCTCAGGGCCTCAAGCCCATAACTGTTCTGGTTGGTGTACAGGGCTAGCCAGCACTCTGCTGATGTCCCAGGGCACTGTACTGAGTTACCACTTCTAGGAAGGTTCACCCTGTTGCCAGGAGGACCCTAAGCCTTCCCTTCCACATTACTCTTGGCAAATTGATTTTCTGCTGGTCACTCAGCTAATTAGTGAGGAAGTCAGAGCCTTTGGAAGCTCCCAGTGTCTCGGGCCAGTACAAATGGATCCCTTTCTTCTGAACCCAGCACTGCTGGTGAATAGCTCAAAATTAGAGTTGTGACCTTGGATCTCAAAGGTAAGTTCATAAGAAATGTAAGACCCAGCTCTTAAGCAGTTGAGGTGGTGGGGATTGTTTGAGCCCAGCAGTTAGCGGCCAGCCTGGGCAGTATGGTGAGATCTCGTTTTTCCATTTCTTAAAAAATAATCAAAGGCGTCCAATCATGAATCACTCCTTTGGGGACATGAGTTTTGTTGGCATCGCTGTCAACCCGCTCTGGTACAACTGTCTGTGACATTGGGCATGAGCTCACAGACCTGCCCTGCCATCTTCTTGCTCAGAACTATTTACCCTTCCCCATGTCCATTTATACTTCTCATCCTCGATTAACATATGTGCTTGTCTTCTTTAATTATTGATTTTTCTTTAGACCTCTAGAGTAAAAGGACCACACCATTATAGTTGGTCCTGTAGCTACAAGAGATACATTCAAGAGTCGTACTAGTATACTATCTGTTACACACACACACACACACACACACACACACACACACACACACACTTATACACATATATATGATAAATTAGACACATTAAGAGATTAACTGTACTAAGATAGAATGAGTATAATAATATACTGTAATAAAAGTTTGTGCTTTGAGGCCATTATGGAATAAAATAACAGTTACTTGAATACAAGACATTCTGTTACTGTGATGGTTGACCTGATAACCAAGACAACTACTAAGGGACTGAGAGGTGGGCACTGCACAGAGTACAGACACACTGGGCAAAGAGATGGTTCGCACCAAGAGGGACAGAGTCCAGTGGTGCACCCTCTCATCATACTACCGACAACCAAGTCAAAACTTAGAAGCTATTTATTTCTTAAAAGTTTTAATATACTATTTTTGGATTATAGTTGACTGTAAGTGACTGGACCATGGTAAATGAAACTGTTCCAGGGAGCTAGCTTGGTGGTTTAAGCACCTGCCTCAGTTTCTGGTACTACGTTCAGTGCTGACCCCACTCTATGCAGTACCAGACACTGAAACCAGGTGTGGTGGTGCTGACCTGTAATCCCAGTGCTGGGGAGGCTGAGACAGGAGGATCACCATGAGTCCAACCTGCATAGAAAGACCCTGTGCCAAATAAATAAAATAAAAAGAAAATGAAACTGTGAATAAGGAAGGACTACTGTATTTTTTATTTGAATTATAAAAAGAGACAAAGTTTGTTTGAACTTTTATGACTATCCAATATGGAGAAATTTAGTTTCCTCTGACATTGGTGCTATTTCAGGGAAAGTTTGAGGAGCACAAAAACATGACTACACCTTAGCTCGTGATGGTTGGTGTTATGGTTTGGATCTAAAATGCTCGCCTAGCTTGTCATGACATGCCAGTTACTGCTAAGATGTCTCTAGGGTAGATGGATGTTCAAGAAGAAGGCGGTGGTGAAGGAAAGCAAGAGACAGGAAAA
>NW_004524688.1:1637577-1656159 GCF_000260255.1 Octodon degus
AAAAAAATAAATAAATAAATAAATAAATAAAAATGCTCGCCTAAAGTCTCCTGTCCAGATATGGGGCTTCTGGAAAGTGATTGGATTATGGAAACATTATACTCCTCAGTGTATTGATTCATTAATAAATTCATAGGTGATATGCTATTCAGAGCTTGGGCTTGTTGGGAGGAAGCAGGTCACTGGGTGTGTGGTCTGGTAAGGTTATATTCTTGTCCCTCACTCTTCCCTTTTGTTTCTGCTTGGTAGTAACCATGGCATGGACAGTTTTCCTCCACCTTTCCCTTTCTGCCTTGGAGCTAGATGACCATGGGCTGAACTCACTGGATCTAAAGTAAAAGCAAAACCTTCTCGAAGCTGTAGGTGTCATATATTGTGTACCTGTCATGACAGAGTACAGTCATCGTGCCTTGATCTTGGCTTGCACAGTCACTTGCACTGAAAATCATGTTGGATGGCCAGGTAGCCTGTGGGCACCACTCTTGCATAAGTGGTTTCCTGATAACTTGGAGGGTGTCTCCTGGGTATGATTGACATCTGGGGCTGGGTATGTCTTTGTCAGAGGACGGTCTTGTGCATGATAGCTATATCCCTGCTGACCTGTTTCCACTAGAGAACTGTAGAAACCTCAAGCTATGGAAATAAAAGATGTCTCTAAACATTGTCATATGTTCCCTGGGGGCAAATTATCCCTAATGAAGATCCATTGCTTTAATGGGAATAGATTCCTTAAGTGATCTGTATAGCAAGCGTACTCCTTTCTTGTAGCCCAAGCTAAATATCTCCTCCCCTCTTTTGTGGAGCTTTCTTGACCTTCCTCAGGCAGAACTAGACATCTGGATCAGACAGAGCTAGAACTTTTGTGAAACTGCCCACACTCTGAGGTTCTGTGCTAGTTCATGGTGATATAAGTGTTTGCCCTCTTCATAGTTTATAAGACTATGAACTCTTGTTAGTCAAAGGGGGTGACCCCAACTTTAAATCCTCAAATCATCAGTGCTCAACCCAACATCTGATCCATAGAAAGAGTTTGGGAACTGTCGAATAGATGGGCCATCTGTCACCATAGGGTGGTCCTTCCTGGGGACAACTCTGCCAAAATGTATCATGGTTATCCCTAGTCACTGGGATAATCTCAGCCTCACCATCTCACTTGATCCTGGTTTGAAGTGTAATTTGCCAAAGGAATAACTCAGGTCTTGGTTGCTAACTGTAGTCCTGGGAGCGTTAGAGTCAGTCATGTTCTGCTGAGGCTTCACTCCAATTGTTGGCCCCACAACATTCCTGGGGGCTGTCTCATCCTTTCCATTCCACAGATGGGAAAACTGAGACAGTGAGTGTTTCATTTACAAGCTCAGCAAGCGTCTGGTGGTCTGAGGAATAGAATATAAGGAAGTTTGACTGTAAAGCTCAGGCATTGCCCTGTTTTGGGGTTCTGGATTTCTATTAAGGGTGAGTTTCAACAGCAGCTGTTTGAAGTCTGAATGGTTTCCATGCCCAGATGAATGGGTGGCTGGCGTCTGGCTGTAATTTCTGTCACTTCTTATCATTGCAGCAAGTATCAAGCTTTACCAAAATATGGAAAAAATCATTTTGATGTTGCATTTGCATATCCGAGAACTGGTAGAGGTTTTGTATAATCAAATTATGGAGAGTTGTAAAAGAGAGCATCATTTAAATAGCTTACAAAATTACTTTGAAGATACACATTAAAATCTAAAGAACCCATCGCCTGCAAGATCTTTCCGAAAAGTTAAATGCTAATTGATTGCGACAGTTCTGTCTTTATCACTAGCGCCATTCTCCATCCCTACTTTGTCAGTGTCATAGCTCACATACCACTGTCTTCTGCTCCTCTTCTAACTACATTCATTCCTTGCTATAATAACAGATGGAATTTTATGCACAACTGACTTTACTCCTCTGCCCATGGTTGATCAAAAGAGCAGCCTAGAAAAAAAGCCTAGAATTTGCTGAAATTCTTATTTCTTTCAGCAGTTTTATAGATTTTATAACTTATCTTTTATTGACTATGCGAGGTCTCTGGTCTCTAGCATCTGTTTGTTGCATCTGGGGAGAAAGATAAATTCCTCTTTTTTATGCCACTGAACTAAATTTAAGAGACATACAAATAAATAGGTCTTAGTAGATGAGGAGAGCAGCACATCCCTCTTCTTAATCCTGGCTGTCCTTTTCCCAGCCCGTTTGTGGGCAGGACAAAAGGGTGAGGAGGAGTTCATCCCCGGGCTCTTCTGGCCTGCAGAGTTTTCCACTTCAGAGATGCAGCTCTGAAGACTGACTAAAGCAGTTAGTGGCAGATACCACACCCAAGAGGGGACCTGAGGCCTACTGGTCATGAGCACAGGCCTTGGAGTTGCTATTTGTTATACATTAAAAAAGCAACTCCATGTCATTTACAATTTCCCAGACTTAAAGAATTGTGCCTGGTCACCGAGAGACATGATTATACATCATAGAACCTCATTATAATAATGGCCCAGTATACCAACTTTTTTAAAAACCTCAGCTGTTCAAGTCAACCTCTTCAGCTCCATAACTATAAGATTAATAGATGCTGATGCATAATTGACTTTCCCACTGGGAGAGAAAAGAGAGAAACTAAGCCCTCAAAGAAATAACATTCCCATAATAAAATGTTGTCCACCCTTATCACCAAAGTCAAGGGTAGGAGAGAGTCCCTAGTACTGTAGATATAAGGGAGTCTTGAGGAGTTGGTGAGACATGTTCCTGTCATGTGAAGGCTTTAGTGAACAACCTAAAAATAGCTTGGTGGCAGAGCCTATGGGTGGAAGTCCTGCTAGACCCAAGTTGCAAGAGAGAAGAATGGGTCCCCACCACACCAAACATGGAAGGAGAAGGAGAGGGAATTGACAGAGGAATGAAATCCTCAGAAAGGACCAAGGGCCGGACTTCTGATGTCAGTAGCTCTCAGAAGTGTAGAGTTTTAGGTTTCGCCTCACAGTAGATATGAGATGCAGGATATAGCAAAAGGTCCTGCAGATCTTTCAAAAAGATAAGAGCTTATAAGGATTGTAGGGAAAGTCTTAGGGTGTGCTATGGTTTGTGTCTAGATGCCCTCCTAAAGCTTTATACAGTCATAAGTGGGGGCTTTTCTCAGAGGTGGCTGGATCTAGGGTGTGTGATGCTGGCATTAAAAGAGTGGCTAATTACTAAATGAGTCCACTGATTGGTTTGGTACCTGCCCTAAACCTGGTAGCCTAGACAGAATGTAGGAGGGGCAGAAAAAAGCTGCTAAGGTCACTTGCTGCTTGCAACTTCTGCCTGCCATGAACTGTTTCCCTTTTGCACTGCCCTCTGCCCTGCTACCCTATGTTGCAGAGAGCCGATTATAAACTGAAACCTCTACAAACTGAAGCTACATAAAGCTTTCCTCCTTTAACTTGTGGTGTTGGGTATTTTGTCTTAACAGTGAGGAAAAATAACTGAAACAGCATGCCACCTTGAAAAGTAAAGGAAATGAAGGCCTCCATGGTCAGGTGCCATGTTGCTGCAAGAGGGGCAGAGCTGAGGCTCAGAGGCAGAGGAGCTGACCACAGTAGAGGTGAGATGGACCCCTGAACCAACAGAGACAGGGCTGGCCAGGGGAGACACCCTCAGATCTCTGGCTTCCACCTGATGTGGTCCCTACCTGCTGAGGGGGTCGTTTGTGCAACACTCACTCAGTGGACCTGCAAACTTGAACAGAGTCCAGTCTAACCACAGGGCGGGCATGGGAGCAGAATGTTAATGCATGGCTTATATAATCAGTGCACTTTTTCTCTCTGTGTACCTCTTCCCTGGGCTTGTTTTAATGTCTCACAAAGTGACCAGTCTGACTGGGGAGAAGGGAAAGAAAAGAAAAAAACAAAAACAAAACAAAAAAAAACCCACACACAACTAAAAAGCGGAGCCAAATAATGACAAGAGATTGAAATGAAGAGAGGGCCTTGCTTTCTACTCTTTAGTAGCAAGAGATCTCTAAATCAAGGGCTTTGCTGTCTTGTTTGAGGGCAGAGAATTGGGAGCTGATCTCTCCTTGTCATCAGATTTGGGCTCCTTCCTCTTTGCTTGAAATAACTGCCTTCAGCTGGAACCCCCTTAGCAGCTGCTACTTCTTCCCTAGTGCCTGGAAACACCAAAGAGATCGTGTGGAAAGAGCCTCTTCTGTGCTTCTGTTTTCCTTTGAACTGACCCCTAAGTGACCCTGGCATGAAGGCAGGCCTGGCCTCTGCTCATAAGGCCACAGAGTCACAGATCTGCTTGGTGAAAACCTGGTATGGAGGAATGCAGCCACATGCCCAACATGGAATATAGATTTCGTAGGCATTTAGACATGAACTCACTCTTTAGCTCTGTGAGTCTGGGCACATTTTTAGAAGTATATTTTTACATCATGGATTTAAAAGGCCGAGGTATTACATTCAGATCTGTCATTAAAGACACCCCCCACCCCTGTGTAAACTCTATAGTTAATCCTGTGTATCTATTTTCAGGGCAAAGAACCAGAGAACGCCAAGCTTTACTCTATTGACTTCCAAGAACTATTGGTCTTTTGTAGAGAAGGTAGAAAAAAATGTGTTATTGTCCCTGGGATTTGCTGGGTGCTAATTTGATGTGGCAGTGAGCTAAAAGTTCAGCTCAGCTGTCTCCAACCTCCCAGAATCAGAATGCCTTCTGCTTAGCATAGGAGTCAAACAATTCCCTGGCAATAGATTGCTTTCCACTCGAAGGTCTGCTAAGTAAATAGAAAAGTAATTAACAGTATACTGGGGTAGATGTATCAGGTGGAATTTCATTCAAGAAGGAAGAACTGAAAGAATCAAGAAGCATTTTGTGTCCACTGTCTGAAAAATCTCTCATGCTCTCTCTACGAGGGGCACATTATCTGTGCATCTCTTCAAGAAGAGAAATTTCTGAATTTCCTATTATATCTTCACTTTGATATAGGGAAAAAGAAAAATTTTAAGTGTTTGACATTAATCCAAAAAATGAGGAATTCATCTCATTTTTCCATTGAATGAATTTGGTCTGACAAATTATGCATGCTTCTCCCTCTCTTTCACTGTATTTTTATTTTTTTCCCAACTACTAAGCAACTAAATTTTGAAATGGGAACTGAAGTTCTCATTATTATTTCCTCCTTCCTTTTGAAAATAAATGACATTTATATCATTTATAACAGCAGGAAGAAATGAAGTTTCATAGGAAGGAAATTTGTGCTTGGTTGGAATAAGAAAAGACTGAAGCATTTAGTTTTAGCTGCCCTTAAAAAAATGTATTTGAAAATACTAAATTCAATTTTACATGTCCAGAATGGTATAACCTAATTTTAGTGTATTAATTAACAATAAAAGTGGTGTTTTGTCTCATACAAAAAAATAAAATAATTAACTTACTGAGGAAATACAAGTCATATGATTTTACTTTGAGAGGAATGACAGAAAGTCTTCACAAGGGGACTCTGGCTATGGGGCCTCTCTGGAATTCTTTGTTAAGTGCTTAATCAAGAACCAGTCTATCTGCGGAGGTTACCTGTCTAGACCCAGGTACCGCCTACATTGCAGCAAGGTGGACCATCCTCTTCAGAAAGAATGCTTGGCAGGGGCAAGGCAAGCATTTCTCGGCTTCAAGGATTGCTCAAGTACCCACCTACTCCCCGTGTCTGTAAGCACATGAGCTTATCAGGCACCAAGACACTTTCTACTTGTGGAAAGAATTCTAACATTTTGTATTTTATATATTTGGACCTTTGAACTTGGAATATTTTGTTACACTTCACATAGCTTCATTCCCTGGGGGGAAAAACCCTAGCCTTTCAAGTGGTTATTATAAAGCTAAGTGCATAAATATGCATGAGAGGTCATTATTACCACAAGATGATACTTAAAAGGTTCAAGTGTCTCTTACTAAGATTTTTCAACTTGTTCAGTGACAGTAAATCAAAGTCTCTAGTTTTTGGTTGCAGAACTTTGCCTTTGATTGCTCTTTCACAGTTTTTAAGGAAAAGAAAAGAAATGGTTTTTGGAGCCTTGACTGACATTAATTTGTTCATTCTGCTGATATGTAAAGAGCTATTTAATTACCTGTGTTCGGGCTTAGTAGAGAAGGCCATACTAAAGGTGTTGCAGCCTGGGCTCTAAAAGCCGAGTCATGGAACTTACAGATTTAGTTCTGGAGCTGAGGCACAAAGTGGTTAGGTAGCTTTTCCCACATCTCACTTGTCAAATGATCAAGGCTGGAAGTTAGCACATTCTGTCCATTGAGCCAGAGCCTACAGAAGGGCTGGGAGCATTCCTGTGGGAGCATCCTGCATCCATGCTGTGGAAGGTTTTCATGTGACCCTGTGGTACTCCAGAACTTGCTAGTTGGACATGCAAGTATTAGTGTTGTCAGACTAGAATGTTTTTAACCATAACATTCTCATTCAGAATCAATTCCACTCCATCCCTATGCTTATAGCAAGTTATCACTTAGAGAAGATAAAGTTTTTATCTTTAGAATTAATTACCTAGGTATCCCTGTTCTTACTAAGAAAAGGGAAGAGGATGAAAAACAAAAGGAAGGAGGAAACCAGACCCAACAACATCTCCCTTCCCCCACTTGGTTGGGTCCACCACCCAAGACCCACTAGCCCTTGGTCTGACAACTTTCCCAGTTCCAAATTGACAAAGAGCCAAAGGTTTTCTTAAATGCTTGCTACTTGGCTTCCATCACTGAGTTGCAGGCAAAATCCATAAAAGGAGCAAGTAGTAGGCAGGTGTGTCCTCCTCTATGCATAAACTTGCAGTGGACAGATACACCTGTGGTGTTTGATGGGCTATGTCCCCTCTCCTTAGGGCTGGGTTTTCTGGAGGTGGTTATATATAGAGAGAACTTGTGCTTGCTGGAGTCACACTCTTCTGACAGTGAGTCTAATCTGCCAAGGACCTCACAGTCCAACAGAACACCTCCCAAGTCTGGTCTCACACCTTTTTGCTGTTGTCACCAACAGCTGACACATTCCAAGATCAATTTCTATCCTACCCCACCTTTTGGCACATGGGGACCTGTGGAAGAAGAGGCCTGAGGAGTCCAACTTGCACGTGAGTCTCTGTTCCTCTGTTTACTAGCTGTGGAGCTTGAGCAAATAACTTGTTTTTTTCAGACTAAGTTTCTTTACCTGCAATCTAGGACTTAGCCTCCTTTCCTGGGTACCCAGCATCCCCAGGTCTAGAGAAGCTGATGGGTAGCACATCTGGTCTTGGAATGTGCTTGATACAGGTCCCTCTCCACTCCCTGCCTCCCAAGGCTCTCCGTGAATGATACTCTTCCATGTGTCTGAACTCATATAGTTGTGCCAAAGTCCAGCAAGTCCTTACCTTATTTGCATGTTATTTCTGTAAATCTCTTTATTATTCAGTTATTTTAACATACATTAAAATTGCAAATTGAAGAGTAAATTTTGTTCTACTGTTTTTATTCCCTTCATTGTGACTTGAGTTTCAAAAGAACATGCCTTCTCTTTCAGGTTCTTCATCATTTCAGTATTTTGTCTACCTCAGAAGTTCAAGAGTTAAGGATAAGCCCAAGAGTTATTCTGTTGCTGAGAGGAACAGGAAGATCAAAGCTTTCCAAACCAAGCCATTTTTCTACTTCTTATGACCTCTGGCCACGTGGATGGCCAATGCCAGAGACAAATGCAGACCTGTGTGGACACAGAAAGGACCCAGGAAACAGACTGGGCAGCCTGTGGGCACCAAGGCATGATTCCCTCCATGTGGATGCAGGGATTCCAACATGATTCTGCTCGTGTCTTTGGCTGATCCTGCTCATATTCAGAAGTAAATTCACTGCTCCCTGGTAACCAGGGTGTATGTTCCATTTGTGGTTCAGCATAGTTTATTTTTATTAAAATCTTTTGCTCAGAATTTTGGTCCAGGTATTGGCCTTCCATATTTTTGCAATTGACATGTAGTGCATGAAATTAGGCTAGTCTCAACCTAGACATCTATTCATTTACACTCTACAAATGAAACATTTCCTCAATTGCCAATGCTCCTTTTTGCCATTAGTTTTAAATTCTTCTGTTAAGCAACATTTGCTAGAGCCTAGCAGGTTCCAGGCCCAGAGCTAAATCCACATGTGATTCAGCTCCTGGAATCACCTTTAGCTTTCTGTCTTCCTTCTCCTCCCTTGGTAGCTCTTCTTCTCTCTGTGCTCTGAGGCTCCCACACAGAATATAATACTGCAAACAGGATGTCTTCCCCTGTGTAAACCAAAATAGTTCTGGCTTCTGTGTGCCCAGATCCTTTCTCACCCCACACTGACCTGAAGGCTGATCTTGCTTCTGTTCACCCAGTGAGAAGTGCTGTTACCAACCCAGGTTTCAGAGCCTTCATTTGCAAACTTTCAATCTATTCATATTTTCTTCCCTCACCACACTTGAACTACTCACTTGATTAGTTAGATGCTGGCCACTGTTTTGTATATTTCAATCCATTTTCCTTTTGCTAACAAAGATAAAGAAATTGTACACAGCTTGGAAAGGGGATTCGATTATATTCTAGGAAAGTAACACTCATACTGTCTTGTCTTAAATAACAGATTCTCTTAAGAACACCTGCAGCTGGATGAGGCCATAGAAATCTCCTGGTTCAATCCCTTTTTATGAATGGGTTGAGACATCGAGGCTCAGGGAGGCCAAGGGCTTGGCAGCAACACTTACACAAGTATCTGCCCAGGCAGCATCAGAACTCTCTATCTCTGGCCTTGATTTGTGGTTCTGGTCTTTAAGATTTTATGTTAAATTAAAATATAGGAGCTGGGGAGATATTGTGGTGGTCTAAGTGCCTGCCTGGCAAGCCCAAGGACCTCGGTTCAATCCCCAGAACCCCGGGTATGCCATGCCAGCCACTGAAACCGGGCGTGGTGGTACACGCCTATAATTCCAGCACTGGGGAGGCCAAGACAGGAGAATGGCTATGAGTCTGAGCTGTGTGGTCAGACCCTGTACCAAATAAATAAATACATTTCAAAAATAAATAAATTAAAGCATATATGTAAAAGAATAGAAGCAACCTCTTGCACACAGAATCAAACACACACTAATGTGATTTGGCATGTTATTTCATCCTGAGCATCTTGGCCTTGGATTACTACTGTTAACTCCCTTGGGACACTGATAACTCATCCTGGTTGGTTGCTTTCTGAACCCAGAAGATCCAAGGTATCCCTTCCGAAGATTTATTGATCTGTTATGAATATGGTGAATATGGTCATTGGCAGCCACCCCTCTATTATTACCTGATCAATTTCTCTCTGATACTCACTTGATGCGGGTTATGTTTTATTTCTGCACAAAATGTGGGCATTGGACAAAAGTAGGACTCAATCCTCAAGAGTTTCCCCCAACTCTTCTCCTCCCTGCTCCCTGACATCCTTCACTTGGTTCCTCATTTCATTTTTCCCAGAAGCTTTGTCATGAATAGCGTAAGTGAGCAAGGCTTTCTTTTCTAGCTTTTGCTTGTAGCTTTCTGTAGGATGTGACTTTTGCTATCATCCTCCAGTCCTTTGGATTCTAATTGTGCTAACAGTGTGCTATCCCACAAATCTGGAGTATGCAGGATAAATCATTTGCCTGTCCCCTGTCTATTCCCTGGTCTTAGTTCTGTCCCCTGGAACAACACAGGGTACATCTAATCCCTGCTAGTATTTTAAGATTATGATCCTATCCCTCTTACATGGCTCCTCTCCTTCTCCCTATGCACTCTTTCAAAGGATAAATATAAATGTTTGCATCTGAGCAGTGCTGTCTGACCTGTGCATAGGCCAGGAGGCCTTTACTGGAATATTCTATTTTCATTCACTGGTTTTGTTTAGCAACACTATCATACCCTGTGCTTGTGGTCAACCAAATCCTCCACCTCTTTCCCTTGTCACAGAAACTGCTGGTAAGCCTAGTCTCTATTATTTTCTACTTGTGTCATTTGCCTTTTTTTAATATTTATGTATTGTGTTAATTCATATTTTTACTTGGATTCATTTTCCTAGCCAATTGTTAAAATCCATTTGAAACCAAATTTTTTCTATGAGCTTTTACATTTTTTCCAAGCTTTTATTGTGCTCACCTTTAATACATGAATATTTGGTGTGTCAAAAATATAGATAAAAGCGTTCAGTACGGATATAGCTTTATGTTTGCACTGGGGTCAGGCAGATGCGTAACCAATAGTGAATGATGGGATGCGCAGATACTCCCCACCCAAGTCATGGAGTGAAACTTGCCCGATCTCCTTACCTTTGCCCTTGAGGGTGGCTAGACTTGGTGCCTCTTTTCCAAAGAGTAGAAAGTGGAGAAAGGGAGGGGCCAGCCTCTTCGCTGTCAGAAAGGGAAAGTGCATATGTATAGGGGAAGGCCTTCTGGATCGGAGGCCTGGGTGATATGTGCATATATAATACAAGTGTATCCTTGTTCTGTTCACTGAGAGAGCCTGGGAACAGGAACTCTCCAGCAGCACCAAACACATTCTGGGTCGACATCTTGGTTTCTAAATCCAATTCTCCAGCAACAGAGACCAGGGTGCTGTGGAGGAATGGCTTTCTAAGACTGGGTCATGGAAAACCCATGACTAACCTGCAGCATCTCCTAGTAGCATACAGCGAGGAATGGTTCAGTTATGTACAAATGGTAGCTCACCAGACAGCTGAGCAAGCTCTCAATAGCCAAAGCTGTAAAAAATTGAGCAGAAGTAAAAGTAGTACAGTACTATATGATATATAATACAAGATATAAGATAAAGATGTATGATTGCATATTGTCAGAGATAAATGATCATATAAATAAATAGATGAGAGCAAAAGGGACACATATTCCTTACAACAGAATTTCCAATAAGTCACGCAGATACTCCCCACCCAAGTCATGGCGTGACACTTCCCCTATCTCCTTATCCTTGCCCTTGAGGGTGGCTGGACTTAGTGCCTGTCTTCCAAAGAATAGAAAGTGGAGAAGGGGCAGGGCCAATTCACTTGGCATTGGCCAAACTTGGCAAACACTCCCTCAGACTAGTGATCGAGGTTAATACCATCAGTAATAAATCATATAGATGGATGTGCTTTTGTACAACGTAAAGGAATGTTACTTTCTCTGTCATCTTCCTCTCCACACCCATTAACTTCAGTCTTGTCACAAGAAAACAAAACCAACTAGGAGGCATTCTACAAAATATCTGTCCTCAAAATTGTCAAAGTCATCAGAAACAAGGATAGACTGAGAAAGAATATGGGACTAAGGAAACTTGTCATGAAACGGATCTTTACAAATTCTGGTATAACTTTGGCTATTCCCTCCAAAGTTATTACAAAATGAAAATAAGAAGGAATGTTAATAATTTTTTGAAGTGCTTAATTGGTCAAGAATAAGAATCCTATGATAATGTACTAGTGACTGATTGTCATTTGACATCAATCCAATATTGACATTTTCTCCTTAATTAGAACAATTACAAATCTCCTGCTCACAGGCTGGGTGCTCTCAGACTGGACAGCTTTTCATAGGAACCGCATCATTAGCACCATTGTCTTTCCACCATGATAAAAATGTTCAAGTTCTGGAAACTGATATTTCCAAAACTGTTGTTTTCTACTGTCTTGATGTAGGCCACACTCAGATGTTCTTTATTATGACAATGAATTATTCTGGATAAAAATTTCTACATAGAAATCTAGTATTTAAAAGTAAACATATCCAGGTCTGGCCAAATAGCTCAGCAGATTAAAGTGCCTGCTTGGGCAGACACAGGGGCTGGGAGTTCAATCCCTGGGGCTGCCATGCTGGCCCCACCCCCGGGGCACACTGAGAGGGCGATAGAGACTGGGAATAGTGGCGTGCACCTGTAATCCCAGCGCTTGGGAGGCTGTAAACAGGAGAATTACTACAAGTCCGATCTACGCAGTGAGACCCTGTATACCCTGTCCACCCTGTCCTAAATACTGAATAAAGTAAACATATCCAAATCCAAAATCCACATTATGTTTCTCTTTGAAAGTCATGTCTTTTCTGTATTTCCCAGTTACCAGGCTGGCTTCTATATCCTGGAAGCCTGGACTAAAAACTGTCAGGTTATCTATAAATTTCCTCTCCTTCATCTGCAAAATCAGCCTGCCTGTGTCCTGCCAGGGAAGATGCAGCCAGTTACTGGATTCCATTTTCCATTCACACAGTGGGTGATCCCTCCCCCGGCCTATGTCCGCAGAACGTCTCTTGCAAAGGGGACTATTTTGCTTCAAGTCTCTGGTTTTCTATTTTTTAAAATAAAACCTACCACTCTTAGTCATGGTCTTTACAAGTTTCTTCCCACCTGAAATGCACAGGAAATCCAATCTAACCCTTCTTGTTTTTAAATATTTTATAAAATTTTTATTTATTTATTTATTTGGTACAGGGTCTCGCTATCTAGCTCAGACTCATAGTGTCTCAGTATCCCCAGTGCTGGGATTACAGGCATGCACCACCATGCCTGGTTTCAGGGCCAGCATAGCATGTCTAGGGTTCTGGGTCACAGCAAGTGATACAGGGGCTCGAACTCGGGACTTTGTGCTTGCCATAACTCTTCTTTCTTGTGCCCTAAATCTGACCGGTGGCTGGAATTTGGCACCTCTTACCCCATAGCTTGCTTCATGTAAGATGTACTTTTTGGGCTCTCTTCTTCGTCCTGGACCCCAGCCCACACTTCTCCCACTGTGTCTCATGATCCATCAAGAAGATTTTGAGTTAGATTTCCTTCATGACTCCACATGACTCCAGTTGTTATGGCAAGACTTTGACATGTAAACACAAGGAATATATCTCTTTTTCAATTTCTCTAATTCTTGATTCCCTTGCTTTGACCGTATGCTGTTTGAGTTTAGATGCGTGTGCTTTAACAACTGCTTGTTTATTCACACATGTGCATAGTGTTATTTGAGCACAATGTGTATTCAATTAAAAATCATGGTTTTTCAATTTGTTAAACATGTGACCTTCACAGTGGACTAACAAAAAAAGCTGGTACTGCCTGATCAGGGTTTGACATTTCTTTACAGTTAGCAGTTTTAAATGTGGAACATGTGGTGTCCCCAGGCCTCTTCTGCCAGCATATATCCACTTGCATCATCTTGGGGTGGATAGGAACCCACACAACTCTGCCTGTGGAGTCCCATCCACCAGCCCCACGTCACCATCCACCCACATCAGTCTGAAAAAGCTGCGAAGAGAGCCACTGGCCCCTTGTGAGAGACTTTGCAGGAGAAATATAGAATAGAACACATATACTTTTTCTGATCTGGGAGTTCTATAATAGTTTCACTAATGCTTTTACGTCTCCAGAGCAGTTTGTGTTTGGCAAACCCAGCCTGTACTTCAAAGATCTATTCTTTCCAGATATGAGCTTTAAAAATACTCTATTGTCATCTTCGTTTTCTCTCCTGATGATCAGTCACTGTGTCCTTACCAGTCTCCACCAAGCCTCCAGAGGTGTTGACTTCATACTATACAGAGAGCTCATTCTCAGAATCCGGTGCTTTTTCCTACTTGACTCTGTAGCCATGGAGCCTGTTCCAGGGTTCTCTCATTCCTCCATGGGGGGAAAGTGCTGGTGCCTTCAGAGTCTCCACCGTGGGGTCTGAGGCTGCCATGATGAAAACCTGGGTGGGGTGAGAGCAACAACGGGATGGCCCTGGAGGTCTTGTGTGTGTATGCGACAGTGTCTGTTTATGTGAGTGTGTACATCTGTGTGATTTTTATTTATGTGTGTGCACGTTGGTGTATCAAGGTCTATGTGTGTGAAAGTGTGTGTTTATGTGTGAGTGTGCCAGTGTCTTTATTTGAGTGCATGTGGGTTTGTTTGCATATGGGGGATGATGATGATGATGATGATGATGATGATGATGATGATGAGTGTGTGTGTGTGTGTGTGTGTGTGTGTGAAGAACAAGAGCCTGGCCTCAACACGCAGGAGTGCATCCTGGGCCTGCCACTTCCTTCCACCTGGTCACAGCTTGGGAACTCCAAGGCCTTCTGTGGTCAAGACTGGTGCTTTCTATATCCACAGTCTGTGCTTTGTGATCCTTCCACTTTTAGCACTCACTTAACCCTTCTAGGAACCTCAGTGTTCTCCTCTATCAAATAGTGACAATATCAAGGACCAAACAGGGCTCTGTTGGTGTGGCATGGAATTTCTCTCCCAAGGATTCTGTAGAATACACAGCCTCTGTAAACCCTATGCATACAATGCACCAAACTGCAGATTGTAATGTGTTTCTACTTTTCTAAGAAATTGAAGGAATGAGAATGGGAAGAGAATATGGCTTTTACCCTGCACACCCATGGGCTGTCTCAGGTGTCCCTTCCCAAGGGACCTGTGGGCTCACAGTGGTAGAACATAGCTCTGATCAACTTTTGGATGTCTTGACTTATTGGCTCTGAATTGATCCATTGATTTAGTAAAAGTCATTTATCATTGTCACTGGTTTAAGATAAAGCACTCAATTTATCTCTAGTTTGGCAAATGTCATCAATAATAGAGGCTGTACTGATCTTGAGTGACTAATTTCCAAGCCATGATCCTGGGAGACCTCCATCATTGTCACAGCTGGGTCTTTCAGTGTGGAGCTCATGTTGCCACCTGCCAGCTGTACCCTGAGCCTGGCTTTTCATGTTTGGGGACAGTTATCACCTCATTTTAATGTCTGCAGAAAGATGTGGCCGACTGAAACCGTGGCCAGTGGTGGCGTGTTGCTGTACAGCTGATGTTATGAGCTACAGTTGGGCACCACTAGGCCAGACTTTTGTGGCAGTCTGAGCAAGCCTTCTCCACCACTAGCAGGGTTTTGGAGAAATGGTGGAAATGAGGTCATCAGCTATGTGGACTCACTTCCTCTGGACACTTATAGCCAAGCTTACAGAAAAGAATAAAAGCTGCTGTCTAGCTGCTGCATATCCAAAAACCTTCCATGACTTCTGTTCTTGCTCACAAGACACAGGCCACACAACCACACACAGATGTGTGTACAAACCAACTCTACGTACACACATGCTTCTAACTCCATTGATACCCTGACATAGAACCCGCTGTCCACCCACATAAAATATACAACCACAAGGTAGAATGCCACTAGGTCAGAGGAGTTTCCAGCATTTTGTGTTTTTCTTATTTTGCCCCCAAAACTCAGAGTTTTGTCCCCTGATCCTTCCCTCAGCTGGCCATGCTGGGTGTTCCCATGCCAACTCCGCATGTTCTTGGGGGAAATGAAAGTTGACCTCCCGAAAATCAAAAAAGGAAATGAATCTCGCTGGGTGCATCCCTTTCTCTGCTCCTTCATGCATTAGTGTGCCACCCTCCTCAGCACCTTTTGGTCTCTTTTGCTTCGCTGTTAACATGGGACAAGTTCTCTTCTGTCTGGGGCGCATTTCCTGCAAGCACAAGCTATGTCTGCAGACCAGAGAGGAAATCCCTAGGACCCGGGTCTGGCTTTCCTTTCCTCCTGTGTCTCAGCTCTGAATAGCACTCGTTAAAGACAGCACAGCACTTTCCTTACCACGACTCTCTGAGGGCAAAAACCATCTCATGAGACACTTCCTCAAAATCCACATCTCCACGCCCACTATGCTGATGGATACCAATCTCACTTAAAGAGCTGGTGCCTTAGGAAAAATCATGCTCTGACATCTCTTTCTTCCTTGTTTTTCTCTTACAGGTTTTGTCTTCTATATATAAAGGAAAGCTATTTCTCTTAATGATTAATTACAATAGCTATTAAAACATTTGTAGCTATAATCAGAAACTGCAGCCTTCTTATCCCCTGATCAAAGCACTCACTGTTATAAATTTTGATGTCTGTTGGCCTAAAATAAAATATTCTAAACCTAAAGAAAAACAAAGGAAATATTTTCCTCAACATTTATTTAAGCTCTATAACAGTTTTTAAAACACTGAAACAAAAAAAAAAATCTCTTGCAGTCATTATACAGAGCTGTTAATATTTCATATCCTCACATTCCTCAAATGCAAATTGCATAGATGGCTGTGTACATTCTCAGTCAAACAGACGCATGTAGCTTTAGGATTAAATACACGGGGGGAACTACCTGCTTGGGCCCCCCTCCTGTCCCTCTCTTGGACAGGAGCTTTCTTTCTTTCAATAAATATATTCTGCTCATAAAAAAAAAAAAGAATTAAATACACGGGCTTTATTATCAAGCTCGTTGCTGCTGGACTTACTGAAGATCTTGGTTAATCTCTTGCCTCAGATGTTTGAAGTATTGCCACATTTCCAATGACCAGACAGAGGTACATCCCTGGTTCTTTCTACATCTTACCTGCCCCGTCCCAAACCTACCACCTGCAGAAGCCTGAGGTCCTCTACAAGAACATTAGTGGTCCAAATCCACATGCAGAGATGTTCAGGAAGGGGCAGGAATTCCAGTGTAACAAATTCTTCTTAGATTTTTTTACTTGGGTTTTGGAAAAAACGTTGGCATGTGAATGTGCCTCAGATTCAAGCACTGACAGGATGGTATAGAAAAAGTACAGAGAAACATGAAAACAAGTAAATTGAAATTTATTTTATTTAGAAAAACGTTACTTCTCAAGGCTTTTTCAAGGCAGTGAGTTTAATAGTTATATTTAATGCTAATGTACTTATGATTTACAAAAATTCTTAGTTCTAAGGAAAGTGAAGAGCAGGATTCTGGGTTGGCCTAGAGAGTTGTTTTGTTTGTCTGCTGATTGCCCAAGAGGGGATCCAACTTGATAGCCTCAACCTTCCAGAGAGTTTGGGTGACAAGCATGTGCCACTGCTCCTGACGTGGCCTTGAGTTTTGAATCTGATGGATGCCTATGGGCCTGGAGAAGAGTATAAAGAGCTGGAGGAAGCCCTCTATGGATTTCTTTGCGGGGGCTCACAGAGGAGAGCAGAGCCTTCAGGAACAGTGGCATCTGTGACAACGTTTCTGGAGTGTACATCACAGTCTCTGATATCTGACACCTGTAGCTCCTTAACACATGGGGCTTATTATTAAAGTTTATAGTCCCAGAGAAAGCCTGTCAATCAAAACTTTCTTCCCCGCTGACCAATATCAATGAAGGGGACCTTCGCCTCCTCTCAGTCCTGAAATTATGTCACTGCAAGACCCCTGGTAAAATACAGACCATGCCCCAGGCTGGAAAAGGAAACACATTTCCAGCTGGAAATGCCCTTGATCCAGTTTATGTAGTCAGTTAGTTGACAGAACCCTGATAACTGGACAAATAGACACGCGTGGAGAATGGCCTTAAGGACTACAGGGGAGAGTCTTAGCCTCGAATATATGTGTGGAAGGAGGCTGGTGGGGATTTACAGAAGGAATTACAAATTATTCAATGTGTCCCAAAAGCTGGAAGCATCAAATATATTTATTTGAATATAAAAATATATAAACAATATATACTTTGAACAATATAAGCTACTAGTTCTTTTTAAGAAATATGCTTGGCACATTTTTATTAAACCTTGAACACCTTTCTAGGTAAAGAACTTTAAATTTGAAGTGGTGGGTCTAATGTTAATCTGAAGTTTCAGTGAGCATGCAGCCATATACTGTAGCTGTCCAAGTATTCTGGAAACCCAGAATGCTCAGTAGGTATGCCTGGGGCAAATGTGAGTGGAGGGTATTTACCACAGGCTATTGCTGAGATGAATCTGTGCAGGTTGAGAGGGACCCATCCCAGTGCCCTTCAACTCCTAATTAAGTACTGCAGGGACACAGGCCCTTAGTTACAGAGTGTTTTGCTGTTGTGCTGTTCTCTTACCCACTCCTTATTTGTTGGCTGAGCACCCTACTGTTTACATGGCACTGCACTAGGCGCTAGGAAGGATGCACAACTGAGACCCTGCGTCTCACCTTGCAGGCCACTGCTTCCAGAGAGTCTTCCCAGTCAGTGGCCCCATTTGTAGGCAACTTCCTCCTCCCAGCCTCCGCTGCTATGCCCTAAGCCTTAGCAAGCTACAGGGAATGCAAAGTTCATCTGGAACCTAACTGAACATGAGATAATCACATACTTTAGTCTAGAAATTAGGGGTTTGGGTTCAGAAATACAAGGTACTTTTTCTTTTGGTAGTTTGAAATTAGGAATCAGGAATTCAAGAGATGCAGGAGCTGTATGTTTGGTTATGTCCTGATGGAGGAGGAGTAACAAGAACTTGGTCAGTGAAGAGGAAGGCATGGAATAGCGATGCAGAAGGACGGGCTGGGTAGTCAGCGAAGAGTGGAGAAAATGCAGTTTGGCTACTGGCAGCTGTCAGTTCCTGCATTTTGGGTGGACAATCCTCTGCTGTGGGTCCCCCTGTGCACTGCAGAGTGTTAAGAAGCATCCTGGGGCCGGGGAGATGGCTCAGTAGAATAAGCACTTCCCCGGCAAGCGCAAGGGCCTGAGTTCAATCCCCAGTTCTGCCAAGAAGGAGGAAGAGGAGGAGGAGGAGGAAGAGGAAGAGGAGGGGAAGGGGAAAGGGGGAGGAGGAGGGGGGAGAGGAGGAAAAGGAGGAGGAGGAGGAGGAGGAGGAGGA
>NW_004524688.1:1656259-1661331 GCF_000260255.1 Octodon degus
AGAAGAAGAAGAAGAAGAAGAAGAAGAAGAAGAAGAAGAAGAAGAAGAAGAAGAAGAAGAAGAAGAAAGAAGAAGAAGAAGAAGAATCCTTCATGTCTCCCCATAGGTACCTGCAAGACCTTCCCACTTGTAGTGGCCAGAAGCATCTCTATGCACTGCCATATGTCCACTGGTGATGGAAAGTTATTCCTAATTGAGAAGCAGTCTTAAATACAGGAAGTTTATTTTTTTTGAGGTGAAAAGGAATCAATCCAAAGATAGTGTAGTGGTTTAAACACACAATCATGGCCTCAGATTTCTTCTGACCTCTTCCTCCTCCATTTTGGCACTTGGCTTTTATATTCATTGAGATGTAGCAAAATGGCTGCTCTACCTCTTGCACCATAGAAGGAAGAAGAAGACAGGGTGAAGAACAGCGCAAGTTTTTCCATTAGCCCTGTACAGTAGAGTTTTATTTTTATCTCATTTGTCAGAACTGAGTCTTAAGAAGTATTTTTGACTGGCCACACTGGCACCTTGATGAAAATGATAGTTCTGTTGTGACACTTTGCAAGAAGGGTTTCTTTGGGACAAATAAATTTCAGAAGTGTTGAATTAAATGAAATTAATTAGGCTTCTTTATTTTAGATCTTTTTAAGATTTATTTTTATGCATGTGTTAGTATATATTACAGAATCCAAGACAGAAGTGTATGTAGTATTTCCCAATCCTGTTTGATCCAAAGAACTCTTATAGGGACCTCAAGCCCTTTTTTCTAAAGGAAAACCAACTAACAGTTTTCAGGATAAAATGCGATCACAGGCTCAGGAAGATAAGGTCTGGGTGGACAGGGTCCTACTCACAAATGTTTGCAGGCTGCCACAGGTTCCATGAATAATGGAACACTGGGGAGAGGAATTCCTCATTTGGATGAGGAATTCAAAGATGACATATCTGACTAGAATTTGGCTGAGCTCCACTCTGCCCAAGAATGCAGATAAAAGAATCCAATCCTTCACTTTTTCATTCATCTATTATTTCACTTAATAAAGTGTTTACAAGGCAATGTCACACTGAGAATTCTAGGATTGTATTCCCTTGCCTGCATGCAATTCCTGTGCCCAGCCCCCGTTTGCCATTATAACCCTTGAGTAGAATCACAAACAGCTGCTCCTCAAATACCTGGTCAAATTTCCCTCTGTGTGTCTATTCTCAGGTATCCAGGGCAGTGGGAAGGAGGTTCAGCTCAACAAGTTCTTCCTGGGCATCTTGGGAATTGGGGTTGGGTGGTAGCGGTGGGCCACACTGGTAGTAACGGTCAGGTCAACTTATGGTATTTATCCAGATAAATGGAGGGGATTGGAGGCAATGCCATAGAGCCTGGTAGTCAGAATGAGGCTGAACCATTAAGCCTCTCTCTGCACCGATGGCATGCAACCCTTCTCATGTTTCTAATGCCAAGAAAGTTCTGTCAACCTGCACTATTGTCATGCCCTCTGCCCCGTCCTCCCCTAGTCACCACAGACAGAGACAGGTACATGAGCAAGGCTGCTTCACTGCAGACAGATACAGGCTTCCCGGCCCCTATTTAAAAGTGCCAGTTAAGGATTCCAATTTGAGAGTATTCCATTAACAGACCACATTAACGAGCCCTCAGAGGAAATCTTCCACAAAGCTTTTGAGCTCATAACTGCTTGGCTGTGTTATGAGTTTCTGGCGTGTTAACGTTCATAAAATAAAAACATTCTGAATGGCCATGCTGCCGCAGTCAGGCCTTTGCCCATTAGAAGCTTCTCCGTATGGATGGTGGCCTGCCGCCACATGGGACAGGCCTCCTTTCCTGTCACTGTCCTCTCAAGGGGCCCCGGACTCCAGAAGCTGCTTTTCGTACAGCCCTGGTAGGTGGACAAGAGATGGAAAACAGGAGCTCATATGGGAAGAAGCAAGCTTTATAAAAAGTGGCCATCTATTCCTATGAGGTGTGGTTGAAAATTAGGGTGAATGTGTACATTTTTTTAAAATGTGGTACAGGAAAAGACGTATTGCCATTAATCCCTTTCAACGGACTCTTCTCTTTGAACACACTTATCCCAAAAGCATTACATTTTCAAAAATTTAAACACTTGTTGTATAGTTTGATCTCATGTTATACTTCATTCTTCAGTGTTCCCAGAGAAGCAACTGTACATGGGACACCACTTCCTAGGAGTGGCTTTTCTTCCTCCCTTTCCACTTCCATGTTTAGTCTGCTCATCTGCTGATATTTTAAGGGATTTTTTTTCATTTTCTTTAAAAATTAAGGATGTTATAATAACAATAAGCTTTTCTTCTGGATGGTTAACAACCTAAGTTTGCAGACCAAAATTAGAGAAAAAGGAGGGATACAAGGAAAGCCAACATTTTGGCCCTAGCCTTCTAAGGTCAATTAAGACTCAGGACATATGAGAACTTGTACTGTAACGTCATGTACCTCGGTAGTGTCCCAAATTTTCTGATCAAGAAGATTATGGGGCCAAAGAGGAAAGTGATCGATGACATAGAGTGGGCCTAAGGAGAGTCACATGGGGAGAAGATACTCTCTCAGGCTTTCACAGAGAGCACATTGGCCAAGCATTGGCCGTGACTCATCCACATGGCTGCACTGATAAAGGTTCTACAATCTGAGGTACAGGATCTCAGGACAAATCCTGAGGGCATTTCACTGACCTTCTCAGACCAAAAAGCTACAACTCTTGTTGCATAGGTCCTGCTTTACCTTGGTCTTAACCATCCAGTAGAAAAGTATGAAGACGAAATTATAAGAAATAAAGCCATGCTGTTAAGTTGAACTGTGGGGGACTCAGGTCAATAATTTCTGACATTGCCAGTTAAACAGAAGACCCAATGCTATTATGGGCTACTGGACTCTTTTAGAATATTTTTCTGAGTTTACACACCTATAATATTCAATAACGGAACTTAGAAAAAATGGGGTATACAGATGAATGTCCATTTTGTATCTGTGTATTCAAAGTGGTTGGGATAGATATATAGTTACATTCTGTTAATGAATGGAATGATTTGTTCTAATGGTGTTTGTAAATAGGATCACAAGTCCGCATCTTGTACAGCAATTAACCACTAAGAAGAATATATGCAGTGTATTATTTGTTGAAAAATTAAAAAAAAAAAAGAAAAAAAAATTAAGGATGTTTTGATGTGATTTGTTTTAACATACCTGAGACGTGGGCACTGATCAGTCCAGTGAAGGGACCTTGAGCTGACTCACCATGTCTCTCCAGGACTTGGGGTTTGATATGAGGAGACCTGAGCTGGAGCCACAGGACTGTCAAAGGCCAGAAAGGGAGGGACAAAGGACCAGCCACCTCCACAGGCCCATCCTTGTGGTCTTTATGGGCAGCCAGGGCCTGTGGACCTGCTTGCCCCAATGTCCTGGCACTGGCTCCTGTTACATGGCCCATGAAAGCAGTACCCCAGCTCACCACTCTCTTCTCTCTTTTCTGTTCTCTGGGCTGACTCAGGGGCTTCTGTCTGCAAGGAGCTAGGCTACCCTCACTCTTATGCAGCTCAGGGTTGAGTTGAGATTTTTTCTGAAGCAGAAGTGGTACAATCAAGGTGCCACCTGCAGTAACACCAAGGGGAGAGAGCTAGTGGTATGTGACTTTGACGTGGTCAGGCAAGGAAGGGGAAGAGATGACTCATTCTGAGAAAGAACCTCAATTAAGCAGCAAGAGGTTGTCTCTCTCTCTCTCTCTCTCTCTCTCTCTCTCTCTCTCTCTCACACACACACACACACACACACACACACTGTGATTGAGAAATATAATGAAATGACTTTAAATTTTTTTTGAATGTTTAATTTTTTTAAAAACATGATTACAGTAAGAGACACATTGTGAAGAACAGTGGGATGACTGTTTGAAGAAAGGAGAAATATTTTGAGGGGCGTATTGGCAAGGTGTCCTCTATCATAACAATTTTTTAAGTATAAATATTCATTGTACCATTTGACCATTGCTCATTGATCAACTGTTTTCAGAAATTTCTGTCAAATAAAAATCCTTACAGTATGCCCTCATTTACCATCCAGGCACTATGTAGCTTCTGACTTTCCCTCAAAGTCAAAATCACCATGAAAGGCGAATGTTTTCAATTGGTTCTGGACACTGAGGCAGCAATGGCAGCACAACCAAAGACACTTAGGAAAGAAACTTCCAGAACTGCTTCAGAAAGTGGTTACAACAGTGGGATAAGTGGGTTTGGAGTGTGGGAGTATTTTGAGGGAGATTATGTAACATTATTTTGGAAAAGCTAAATAGTCATAGTAATTTTTAATCATGCTGGACACATCCCAAAGCATCTCAGTGTGGTGGCCATGGAGGTGCGGTGCCAGGATCACATTTGACTTCCAACATGCCTCAGCTTCCTGCAGAGGCCTTGCTTTTCCTGGATGCACCTCAAAGTCTGAGGTGAACAGGTTTAGGTATACAGCAGTAGAGCATCCCTGCCCAACAGGATCCCTCTGCCAGCAACCTTTGCTCCAGCACACCTCAGCCTTGTTGAGCCTGCAGTTCTGCTGTGGCTCTCTTTGCACCCAGCCCTGCTCTTTCCCATGTAGACTTGCACAGTTCTCACCCACAGGGTGGGCAGACCCTGTGTTCACCCTCCTTTCCTCAAAAGCTATTTCCAGAATCCCAGAGGCTGATCTTTGGGCACACTGGAAATGGATGGGGACAATGGCGTTATGTCGTGACTACAAAGGCAGGTTGATGAAACATCTGAACTCTTTATGGGACTCTAGCAGAGGGTAAGTGCTACAAGATTGACTGGAAAAAGGTAGCTGAAGATAAACAGCTGAGGAAAGTTCACATGTGCCTCACAATGTGTCTTGGACTCCTGCCTTCTCTGTCTTGAGCCCCACTTGCTGCATGCAGGTAGAATGGTAGGTCTGTTGGTCAGATCAGCAATAGAGGTTAAGGCAGCTGAGATCAGAATAGGTATGATGATTGTCCTTCCAGGCCTAGACAAGTGGTGGCTTCTTTCTTTCTTTCTTTCTTTCTTTCTTTCTTTCTTTCTTTCTTTCTTTCTTTCTT
>NW_004524688.1:1661431-1722148 GCF_000260255.1 Octodon degus
TTCTTTCTTTCTTTCTTTCTTTCTTTCTTTCTTTTTTCTTTCTTTCTTTCTTTCTTTCTTCTTTCTTTCTTTCTTGTTCTTTCATTTGGTACGGGGCCTCACTACACAGCTTGGACTTGTAGTAATCCTGTTTTCAGCCTCCCCAGTGCTGGAATTACAGGTAAGTGTCACCATGCCAGTCTTGGTGGCCAGTGCAGCGCACCTGGGGGCAGGGCCGGTGTAGCATGTGGTGTCTGGGATCAAACCCCAGACCCTTGGCTTGCATAAGCAGGCACTTAGTTTGCTGAGCTTTCTTGGTGGCCCTAGATTTATTTTTGTATCAGTTCCTATTATTGCTAATGCTGCCTAGACCAGTGTTCAGGGAGGATTTTGAGGGCTGCTCAGAGGAATTCAGTGTGTTTTATCTGATCCCTCTCCAGATGACAAGTGCAGAAGAAGAGCCTGAAGACACATGCATCTTCTATTCTATAACCTGGCCTAGACTTTTGTTTCCTGTCTGCACGGGGCCTGTAGTATGGGTCTTCCACCAAAAGCTGGGAGCATTAGTGGCCCTTGTGGGTCCACCTTTGTTCCTTTGGTAGCAGCCAGCAACCTAGACACCAGGTATATTGCCCAGATCTGGAAAACCTCGCCTGGGTTCATTCAGGTGTATGTCTGTTCTCCCTGACCTCAGTGACCCACTCTATCTGGAAGGAGTGAGCAGGTGTAGGGAGAGGTGCTGCCCTCGGGGCAGAGGGAGGCTCAGGTCCTGGAGAGTGTCAAGGTATTCTGTTAGAAGTGATGGCCTTTGCATCCAGAGATTAAGCAACTGCCCCCCTTACATGACCCCAAGGCCAATCACTTGCCTTCTGCACCACCCCTCACTGGGCGGAGGTTCTATCATCAGAGTCTCATTTCTTTAGCTTGAGCTAAACCTCACCTCCGCATGAGCTGATATCAACTCCTCCTGCACCAGATGCTGGTGCAGATGTGAGTGGAACTTAGCAGCAGGTGATGCAGATAGGGCCAGAACAGGTCCTGGTGAGGCCAGAGACAGATGCAGAATGAAACAAAGGAGAAAGAGACCAAAGACGACCTCCACCTGTTATGGGTTGAGTTATGGGCTCCTAAAAGATATGCTGAAGCCTAACTCCTGTCACCTAGGATTGTGACCTTATGAAGGGTCTTTGAAGATGTAAATTAAGATGAAGTGATTAGGGTTAGCCTTAATCCAAAAGGTCTGCTATCCTTGTTTGGTGAGAAGAAACCAGAGACACACAGGGCACAACAGGTGACAGTGGAGAGTTGGAGTGATGCCGCCTCAGGCAGCCTGTCACACCTGGGGCTGCCAGACACTGCAAGGGGCAAGCAAAGGTTCTCTTCTGGAGACTTTAGGGGGAGCATGGTCCTGCCAAGATCTTTTTTTTTTTTTTTGTTGGGGGGTTAGCGGGGATTGAACTCAGACCCTTGCGCTTACCAGGGAAGCACTTATTCTTATTTATTTATTTTCCATAATTTTATTGACAAATAGAAATGATACAGTTTCAAATCAAATTGGTAGGACAGTTTCAATAATTAACACATTGCATACTCTCTTCCTAGTGGTTATTTGCTGTACAAGATGCAGACATGATATCCTATTTACAAACACCATTAGAACAAATCATTCTATTCATTAAGAGAATGCAACTATATATCTATCCTAACCACTCTGAATACACAGATACAAAATGGACATTCATTTATATATCCCCTTTTTTGTTTAGTTCCGTCATTTGAATATTATAGGTGTGTTAACTCAGCAGCATATTCTAAAAGAGTCCAGTAATCCATAATAGTATTGGGTCTTCCACTTGACTGGCAGTGTCAGAAATTGTTGACCTGATCCCCTACAGCTCAACATAACAGCATGGCTTTACTTCCTGTACTTCGTTTTTATACTTTTCTGTTGGGTGGTTAAGACCAAGGTAAAGCAGGACCTATGCAACAAGAGTTGTACCTTTTGGATCTGATAAGGTCAGTCAAATCCCCTCAGGATTTATCCTGAGAGCCTGTACCTCAGATTGTAGATCCTTTGTCAGTGTCAGCCATGTGGATGAGCCATGGCCATTGCTTGGTCAATGAGGAAGCACTTATTCTATTGAGCCATCTCCCCAGCCCCCAAGATCTTTTTTTAATAATTATTTATTTATTTGATATAATGTCTTGCTATGCAGCTTGGACTCCTAGTGATCCTCCTGTCTCAGCCTCCCCAGCGCTGGGATGACAGGTGTGTACCACCACGTCCAGGGTTCTGGGGTTGGCATGGCTTGGGGTTCTGGGGATGTAAATTCAGTCCTTGCACTTCCCAGGCAGGCACTTAGACCACCAAGCTATCTCCCCAGCCCCCAAGGTCTTGATTTCAGACATCTGGACCCCAGATCCGGGAGAGAATAGTATCTGTTGTTTTAAGCCCTGTCCCCATATTCTGCTGGCCCCAGGAAGCTGACAGCCTGATTTACACATTCCTAACCACTGACTCATCATTATGATGAGAGGCAGAGATTGTGGCTACCATATATTGGATGCTTTAGGTATCCTAACAGCCACAGAGTAAACTACAGGTAAAGACACACACACACACACACACACACACACACACACACACACACCATTGATGGGGTCCCAGCAGGGGCTGGCTGTAGAAACAGGTAGGTGGACAGAGTTAAACTGCCCAGATTTCAACACATGCATGTACTACTGAGAAATAAATAGGCTTGCAATGACCAGCATGGATGGCCAGGGAGTTGCAGGCAGCTATAAAAGAATGATGAGAGCCAGGGGCCTGTAAATCAGCTGATGCAAGAGCTCGGGCAAAGTAGGAAGCTTGAAGTGACAGCCAGGCTCAAGCTCAAGGTCCATGAGAGCAGGAAAGAAAAGCTTGACCACAGTGTGTGCTGGGGCTCTTAGATACAGACAGACAGTGACCAGCTGTGTCCAGAGGCAGCCAGCCTCTTGTGCAGCCAGGAAGACTGGTTAGTGACCCTTCTCACCCCCTCCACAGCAGGGGAGAATGAGCCAGCTGTCAAGGAGCTAGCCTCCAGTTCAGGACTGTGGGAGCTGATTCTTTGATAAGCACCTTTGTAAATAGAATTGCTCAAAGGACAATAGCCAGAGCTTCAGATTTGGACGCTCCACAATCTGTATCCCAGGGTGACAATACCATTGGTCACCTCGGAAACATAGCAGACACAGCTGTGTCCTCACAACTTGGGTGAGCTAAATTGCCAGCTCTGGGGCTAGAGAAGGCAGCTAAAAGGAGTGCCTGGATGGCGTCTGAAATGTGGCCAGCACACCAGGCCACTCATGTGGCAGCCATGCAGTCACTAGCCTGCTTGGGGTTAGACACAACAGTTCCAAGGAGAATGACAAACCCAAACCAGAGTCTCAGTGTTTGAACTTGACAGGAGGCAAATAGCAGAGAACACCCAGATGCCAAGAAGGGTGAGGCATCTGGACTGGTCCCAGAGAATACCATCGGGTGGAGGGCTATGCCCCAGGGCACAGCTTTATAAGAGTTGCATGGCTTGTTATGCTGGGCACTGGCAGCAGTCAGTGAGTATGACATTAGGGAGGAGAGCTCAGAGTCTTTGCATTTGTCTCACTTTTACTCTTGACCAAAGCGCAGCTGTTTAAGGCTTCATTTTTCTTGTTCCACTTGGAAAATCATATTGTTTGTGCTAATTTTAAGATTGAGATGGATAAGTCGAACTAGGAATAATCTCTCTAAAACAAAACACGTGACAAGAAGGTTTCCAGTCCAAGGTGGTAGTCTACCTCTTGTGACACCAAGACTATCAGACTATCTCTACCATACAAAAATGGGAATGCACAGTGAGGCTGACTCAAGTACCACATCAAGGGTGATCAACAAAGGCAGGCTCAGGGTAATTATGAGGGCTGAGAAACAAAGATGTAAAGCAATGTGAGCACACGTGGCTACATAGACTCAAAGCCCAGTGTCGTTAAGCCCTGGTCTGTGAGATATAGCAGGACAGAGAGACACTGTACAAACAATTCTAGAACTCTCATGAGGAAGGACAACAGGGCAGGATGGAAACACAATGAGGGCCTGACACTTTTAGCCTTTTGCTGTTGACCAAAACGTGTAAATGGTGAAGGCTTTATTTTCTGTACTGAGAAATGGGAATGACAATACTTCTTTATCTGGTTGCTGTAATGAAGTTACATTATAGCACAGAGCTTGGCACGCACAGTAACAATGAATAATAGATAATAAAGTGAGTATAAAGTGAGATACAACGTAAAAAACATATAAAAGGTGCCTATAAATCTGTAAGCATATAAAAATCCTCAAAATTATAAATGATGAGAAAAGCTCACACTTCACAGAAATGGAAATAAAAGCAAATAAATGAATTCAGTGAACATTAGGAGAAATAAACTTTCATTACACATTTGTAATGAAACAAAGTAATGTAAATATCAAGCCCTATTATAATAACATTGCTGAAACTATCGGCAAAGAAAAGCAACACAAACAAGGTGTTAGTTCCTGCAGAGAGCCAAGGAAATCCAGATGTTCCTGGTGGAAGTGCCAGTTTGTGTGATTATTCTGGAAGAGAATTTGGTCCTTGTCATCAAGAATATACCAGAGTATGCTATATTTTGACCCTATTATTGTATTCCTGAGAAATAAACAGTTGAAATTGAAAGAAAGTTATGCTTACTATGAAGCATTTAAGAATTATGATAATAAAAATTAACATCCAATAATACAGCAATGATTACTTTGCTATAGAATCTAGTTTTATAACATATTACATGATAATTAAAAATGATAGAACATGCATAAGATAGTGTTAAATAAAATGTAACATATTGAAACAATTAATTGCAAATATCTTTTACTAAGCATAAAAAGGAAACAAAATTCCAGATGAATACCATTTATCTTATACAGGTAAAGAGATTTGTATGTTCCTATTTATTAACAAATATATTAAAATACACATAACCAATTTTGTTAATTTCTCCACATTGCCTGTTATGAACATATCACTCCTTGTGATTTTGTAGTGACCTCTATTAGTACGAAATTGAATTGAGAGACTGAATTAAGGCACAAGCTGTCTGTGCCCTTTCAGGGACATTTTTGGACTCAAGTGGTGATGTGTGCTTGTCTTTCTATGGAAAACTTTACTCTCTCAAGATTTACATATAGTTTCCTAATCTCTCTTTAACCTTATTATGAGAACTCTAATCTTCCAATCGGATCATTTATTCTCTCTTATGCCTATATCTCAAAAAAGCTTCAAAAGACTTTAGACTTTTCAACAAGAAGGAAATATTAATCAGGAAAGTCACAAATGACTACACGTGATGGATCTCGCCGAACAGAAATGTTCAGCTATTCACCTGATTTGTGGCTTTTGAGGAATCCTCTAAGTTGTACAAATGACAAAGCCCTTTTCAAAGCCAAGAGATCAGGCCCTCTGTGTGTGTGTGAAGAGAAGCTATTTTTGTGCCTGGGTTCTCGTTACACATCCACAGCCTGGAGCTTTGTTCTCAAAATTCATGCTGTCATCAAAAGGACTCAACACAAACACAGCAGTGGGCAGGCCAGTAGCTTAGCTGTGACCGCAGCTGCAAACTGTTGTCATGTGAAAAACTCTGGGCTTTTTCTGGATTTGGCATATCTGTTTTTCCTGCCTTTCCTTCTCCTGGCATCCTGTCCACCCTTCCAACCAACTCAGTTTCCCTATCCTCCCAGACCACTCACCTCTTCTACCTTATTTTCATTCTTGCTATGACAATCCTTATACAGTCTGCTGCTATAGAGTCCACTGGTGCCTGTGTGAGGTGCCTTCGCAGGATGCCTGCTTCTCCATGTGCTTGGTGCCTAGTTTTGACACAGTGCCTGGCCCTGGTTCCTGGGGAGATCCTAAGGGGATGGTCTATGGTAAGGCTGCAGGGCGTCTGTGACTTCCCTGAAATCTTGGTCAGAGTTCATGTGTGCTGCTGCCTCCCAACAGTGGGGCCTCTCTCTGCCTGCTTTGAGTGTAATGAGCCCCTTGGAAGCTTTGAACCAGTTGCCCAGTTCTCCTTCTCTTGTAGTGATTAGCTTCAGCTTTAGCTCCTCATCTTGCAGATGGATGGGGTCCAGATTGAAGTGTGCCTGGGACTTCTGAGAGTGAGATGTCTTACTAACAAGAGTGACATGTGGGCAGGGGCACTTGTTTCAATTGGCTCACCCTTGCACAGATGCCCAGAACAAGATAGTCCTTCCAGGCTGTGGCTGGTGGGACCAGCAGGGCAGGTAGGAAGCAAGGGCACCTTGGGTCTCATGCTCAGTTGAGCAATACCTTCACCAACCCTTCTGTCCTGACTTCTAGTTATCTAAAACTAGAAACTTACTGGGCCCATCTAGAGGACATTGCCTGATTAGACATAGTATTCCAACACTCCAGCCTGCTGCTCAGGGGCACTGCCAGACAGGGCAGAGACAAGCAGCAAGGCCTGAGTGTCGGCCCACGCAGGTGCCCTGAGGTGTCATGCTCAGAGCGGACCCAGCTGCTGCTTGCTGGGGCATCAGTCACTTTACTTGGGCACAGATACAGATGGAGCCCTCCTCAGCAAAAGCAAGGCTAGCACAAGGGCTTTCTTTTCCATGTGTCTCTGCTTGACTTGTGGCACAGAGGAAAGAGTCTGCACTCAGGGAGGATGAGAGGCTGATGGCTCATGCAATTCAGAGAGACCCTGACTTAAAAATAAAAAAGGCTAAGAATGTAGCTCAGTATGAGGGCCCTGAGTTCAATTGCCAGTACTCCTCTCACCCCGCCAAAAAATTCTGAGGCTTCATCTGCATTTAGCTGGAAACAGCTTTCCTATTAGTTATGTACCGATGCATTTATGCCAGTTATTTGTCCTCCTTACCTGGGCTTCTCTTACAGGGCAGCCCAGGAGCCCTCCTGAATAAAGACTATCTAAAGGGGATCCTATATCTCTTGAGAAAGTTCTGGCTCCCTTTGATATACTTCTGAGTCTGCAATGGTGCGTCCCCCAGGAGGTGGGCAGAAGCTCTGTACTATTCTTAAAAGTCATCTCTCATCATCACCTGACAGACAGGCATCAGGTTCCCCGTCATCCCTAGAGTTTGGCAGAGTCTTTCCATCTGTTCGGAGCAGCCACTTTCTCAAAGGGTGATAGATAAACTTCCACCTGTCCCCTTTTGTCAGCTTGTAGAGGGGAAGTGGGAAGCCTGTATGCAGGTGATTTGTTCATAGGTGTGATTTGTATGCAGCATGGTCCATGGTCAGCTCACAGGAGCTGTGACACCTGGCATGCCCCCGAGGGACTGGATGGTTCTGGTTAGGGTGCAGCGCTGGTGGTCACACCCAGGCCCAACTTGCCTGCTTACCAGGATGCCACAGAGTCAACGTGGGCAAGAATCCAGAGATCAGTGTGTGAAGCCAGGCCATTTAAGGCACAGAGAGAAGAGACCTCAAGTGAGGAGAGTGGCTGGGCAAGTACCCAGGACAGGACATGGCAGCCCAGAGCCTCACCCAGGATAGGACAGGGTGGCCCAGAGCCTCACTATGACTCACCCCACTTTGAGGAGGGTGAGATACAGGGGAAGGTTTGAGGCAGGCACAGGGCAGGATAAGAAGAACTGAGTAAGACTCACTAGATGTAGTGGGGAGAGGAGGGAGGCCCAGGCCAGCAGGGCCTTCACCGGTGTGGCGCCTGGCTTGCGCACTGCACAATACACGGTTCACAGTGAGGACTGGGGGGAGCCCCCTTTCTACCCTTCCATCTGCTCTCCTGTGATTTCCTGCCCTTTTCTTTCTCTCCCTCCTTGCTTTGCTCTCTGTCCTTCCTTCCTTCCCCTCCTCTCCCCTCTCCCTTCTTTCCCTCCCACTCCTTCCTTTCCCCATCTAGGGGGACAGATGGGTGCAGGCGCAGATGCAGTCGTGGTCACTGGTAGTCCATGGGCCTGAGGCTGGCTGTCTCCAGCCAGTTCCCCTGAGAGATAGCAGAGCATTCCCTGGGGCAGCTGATGGAGGACGGGTCACCTGACTGGCCTGAACTAAAGCAGATGGAACTCCTGGCTCAGGGGAGGAGGCTGAAGGACACGACCTTCCTCCCGGCCTTTCTTTTGGAAGAGGAAGTCTTTGGAAGTTTGTAGCAACTGAGTAAATCTTGTCCCTTTGATAAGCAGGGTCCCTGTTTGGCTCCTCTGTGGAGAAAGCTCCACACTTCCGCCGATTGTTCCAGCTGATTGCATTTCAGTATGTGAGACAGGATAACCCCATTCTCGGGGAGCCAGGGGGAAGTGGAGGAGGTCTGGGCCTTGGAGGAGGCCTGGACTGGGGCTGCCATGCAGGACCTAGCAGGCTGCAGGCTGGGTTATTCCTGGAAGTTATTTTGATCTGCTGGGCCTGGCTCCGCTCGGGTTTCTGGGCCCAGCCTCAGGGCCATGGGTGAGGGTGAGGCTTTTCATTATAATAATAGACTCAGACAGAGTTCACTGGGCAGAGGCGTTTGAGGGCCCACATGGGCTCAGATGTCACCCAGCACACTTGGTGTCACCCATGGAAAATTCTCTTTGCGCTCTCAGCCCCAGGTTTGGAATTCAGCGAGCAGGCATGTGGGGAACATCCTGCCCTCCTGGGAGGGTCTAGACCTGCTAGAACTCTGTCCTGCTCCAGAGGGATGAGTCAGGAAGAGGCAGACTCATGACATCTATGTGTGCAGAGAAGGAGGCCTTCTGCCTAGGAGAGCTGTAGGGAAACAGAGGCTGCCACCCTGGGAAGTAGAAGCTCCTGGCATGCCCTCCAAGGCCCCACACTTTCCCTTGTAATTTTTAAATTTAAGTAACTAGGCCAGCCACAGTGGTGCACACCTATAATCCTAGCACTTGGGGGCTAAGGAAAGAGGATTGCCAAGAGTTTGAGGCCAGCCTGGGCTACATAGCGAGCTTAAGACCAGCCTGAGCTACACAGAGAAATCCTGTCTAAAAAAGTTAAAGTAATTTTTGTTATTAGAGATATTGTATCAGTTACTCTTTTTTTTTCTTTCTTAAAACAATAGTCGTATTAGACAACTGCCTGCCGTACAGTGTTGCCCACTGTACCCCAGTAGGACTTGATCCTAACTTCATTGATTTTACCAGCAGCAACTCAATTTCCAATAAGGTCAAATTCTAAGATGTTAAGGGTTAAGACAACATATGAATTTGGAAAGCAATCAGTTTAACTTAAGATAGATGTGATTTCCTCTAGGTGTAGCACTTTAGAAGTCAGAAAGAAACAGAAGCCAAAAGACTAGCCAGCTGTGGCGGTACACATGTGTGGTCCCAAGGCTCTGGAAGGCTCAGGCAAGAAGCTCTTAAATTCAAGCCCAACCGGGGTAATTTAGCACTATAGTAAGATTCTGTCTCAAAACTAAAAATAAAAAAGGCTGGGAAAGGGCCGGGGAGATGGCTCAGCAGAATAAGCGCTTGCCTGGCAAGCACAAGGGCCTGAGTTCAATCCCCGGTTCTGCAAAAACAAACAAACAAACAAATAAATAAATAAATAAAGGCTGGGAAAGTAGCTGAGCAGGAAGGCCCTGGGTTTAATCCTTAATAATCCAAAAGCAAACAACACAAATCACAGCAAATAAGCAAAGGGTTAAATCTTTGCGTCTAGGCTGCTCACAGATCACCATTCTAGATATCTTCGTAGACAATAGCCTCCTGGATATGTGTCTCAAGATGACACAGAATGTGCACAATCCTGTAACCTGCTTGACTCAGTGATCTTTACCTTTCTATTTACCAGGTTTCTTCTCGTCTAATACTTACTCTGTTTTCAACTTACATGCTCCTTACCATAGCTTTGTTTAAACCCAAGTCCTACCAGAGGCTGTTCAATGTAACTGGTTATCAGGTCCTTGAAGACTCTTTACCCTAGCACTGTCTTACCTCTTTTCTTTTTCTTTTCTTTCTCTTCTCTTCTCTTCTCTTCACTCTCTTCTCTTCTCTTCTCTTCTCTTCTCTTCTCTTCTCTTCTCTTCTCTTCTCTTCTCTTCTCTTCTTTCTCTCTCTTCTCTTCTCTTCTCTTCTCTTCTTTCTCTTCTCTTCTTTCCTTCTCTTCTTTTCATATATGTGGTACAGGCTCTTACTACACAGCTCAGACTCATAGTGATCCTCCTGTTTTCAGCCTCTCCAGTGCTGGGATTACTGGTGTGTGCCACAACTCCCGGTCTTAGTAGCCAGCTCAGGGCACCCTGGGATGGGGCCAGCCTTGCATGTGGCACCAGGGATTGAACCCCATCCCTGTGCTTGCCTAAGTAGGCACTTAGTCTGCTGAGCTATCTCGCCCACCCTGTCCTTCCTCTTTTCACGACATTGACTCACTTGGGCCATTTATGCTGCATAGCACCTTCCTCCTGACTTTGTCAAATTGCTTCTCATGGCATTGTCCAGCCTGTCTGTCCCTCAGCCCCTATGTTGTCTGTATATGGAAGAGGCTTCTCTTGAGGAGACTCTGGTCAGAAGATGCAAAGTACCTGTTTGACCACTGCCAAGCCTTTGCCTGGTCTGGCATTCCTATGTGTGGTGGGGAGTGGGAGCTGTTGCCCCCTGTAATGTAGGATTTTTGAGCTAAAATTCACCTGCTCTTGGCCAGGGACATGCCCTTCCTAATGGTAGCTGATTCGCCAGGGAGGAATGACACTCATCCCAACGCCCCCAGGTCTAAGCAGTTCTTGCCTTGGACCCACAACACATTTTGTTTGTTTTGTTTTTTGGGTTTTTTTTTTTTTTTTTTTTTTTGAGTTTAGGATAGTCTTGAGCTCATGGCAGTTCTCCTACCTCAGCCTGCCTAGTGCTGGGATTACAAACACGAGCCACCATGCCCTACTCCAAATACATGTTCCACTGGGGTAGCACAGGACCATGTGCCCTCCCACCACACCGCACCTCCATGCGGTTTCCACCTCAGCCTGCCACAGCTGGGTCCATGCTGTCCAATCCCATCTTCTAGGGAGGAGCAGAGCTTCTTTTCTGCAGCATGTTATCAAATTTCTCCCCTTTAGAGGAATAATTTACAACAAAACACTCACATTTCATGTGTATACTTGATTTTTAACACGTCTAAAATAACCAAAATACACAGGAATGTTTGAATGAAAAAAAATCATTACAAAAAAAATCCATTAACACTGTCCCTTATTTTGAACATATGGCCCCATCATTCTTGCCATTTCTGAAGCAGTTCCTCTTCCCGAGTGTCTTTACCAAGTGTAATTACAAACACAGTGAATGCTGCTGGTGAGTGCCATCCCATGGAAAGACAGACTCATGAAAACATTAACACGTGTTCTCGTCCACCTCTGTCACCAGACCTGGTACCACGCAACTTCTGGCAGTTCCTAAAACTCAGAATGATCATGAAAGGTGAGTGTTTTTGACTGATGCAAGGCACCTAGGCAACTGGACAGTTCAACTAAAGACATGAAAAAGGACGTCCAGAAAGCGCTTCAGAAAGTGGTGAGAATGATAGGACATGTATGTTTGAAAAGAGAAGTATTTTAAGAGGATCAACAGCAATGTGTCTTTTATTGTAACATATGTTTTAAAAAATTAGCATTCACTGTATTATTTTTCTATCATATCACATATGTACTTTATAGCTCAAACCTCAGCTGAAATCTGAACATCCCCAGGACCCCTAAAGTTCCATCCTACCCTTTCTTTGTCAGTCTGTGTGCACCCAGAGGTCCTCTTTTTCTTCCTTCCTGCAATGTGGGCTGCACTCATGTTGGCGCCAGGATTAGTAATACCGTCCTGAGTACAGAGAGTCCCGCCCTTGTATGGACACACTATGCCTTGTCTTGATTTTCCTTGTGGTTGTGATTTGTTTGATTTTTTGAGAGAAGGTCTTCTATGTTCCAAAGTTGGCCTGAAGTCCTGGGCCCAAGTGAGCCTTCTGCCTTGGGCTTCCAAATAGCTGAGGCTACGGTGTAGGACACTGCCCCCAGCTCCACAATGGCTTGGTACTTCATTCTCCTATTGAGGAACATATTTCCAGTTATTTGCTAATACAAATATTTTTGTGCAAGTAATTTTGTGTATAAATGCTTTCTTTCTTGTTTTTTTTTTTTTTTTTTTTTTATGTATATCCAGGAATAAAGCTAGAGGGTCCTTGCATAAGTGGCCACAGAATCATCCTCTTCATTAATTTTTTAATCTTTTACTTATTTGGTACAGGGTCTCCCTATGCAGCTTGGACTCATAGTGATCCTCCTGTCGCAGCCTCCCCAGTGCTGAGATTACAGGCTTGTACTACCATGGCCTGGTTTCGGTGGCCAGCGTGGTATGCTCATTGTCCTGGGATCAGCGTGGCATGTGGTACTGGGGATCGAACCTGGGTCCTTGCACTTGCTGGGCAAGTGCAGAGGCTGCCAAGCTATCTCCCCAGCCCTCGTCCTCTTTATCCACCACGTGAGACAGCCCAGCTGTGCCAGCCTCCTGTTGATTGCCAGGCTATAGGAACATGTCAGTGGAGTTCTAACTTGTATCTCCATGACGACTTATGAGAACAAGAACTTTGCTTTGCCCATCACTTTTTAAAAATTGTCTTTCTTCCCTAATCTGCAGTACAAATAGTCATTTAAACATGTGATTTGAGTTTGTTGCTCATCCTTCAGTCTCAGATATGCAGACAGGTAGAAAATGATTTCTCTGAGGGGAAGCAGAGTTAAGCCACAGATCACGTATCCCAGCACTGCCAAATGTTGACCTGGGTTCTGCTAAGTCTGGTCCCTGAGCAGCCACTGGAGAGCAGGAAGCCTGCACTGTTGGCCTGGGCTGCTGTCTGTATTGCTGTCTAAGTGGCATCTGTACTGCATCTGTACTGCTGTCTGAGTGGCTTCAGATGCATCAGCACATGGAGAAGTGGCAAAAGTCCCCTCTGTCCTAAAGAACTTGTGCTACAGTGTTCAGCATGAGTGGAGGCTCAGAGACTGGACGGAAGCTAAGAACAAGGAAAAACCGGAAGCACAACCTCCAAGATTAGATCTTGGTCCATGGCAGCATGGTGACAGTGAAGAGTTTTCCCTGAGATGTTCTTCAAGGGATGATAATCTTTGGTACCCATTTTGACAGAGGCCTCTATAAGGAACACAAACAATTTTTAAGACAACAGTCGAGAATCATGGGGCAGCTCCCAGCTCTGTCTAGACCCCGCGTTAGCTCCTCTTGATGTAGTGGTGCTAGAGACTTAAACGTAGTCTCCTTCTCCTCTTACTATGCTGAATTTCTGCCTTTTTTAGACCCTCAGCCCATTTATGGCTCATTTCATAGCTGGGGACATTACTACTTTATTTTTTGTGAACTTAGTTTACAAGGTGTGATGGAAAACTATGGTGTGTTAAATTTTAAAAATCATCACAGTAAAGGCCACATGGCCACTAGTTCCCTATAAGACACCCCCCCTCATTTGAACACACTTATCCCATGCTTCTTGCAGCGTTCCGAAGCCGTCCTGGAAGTCCTCCTCGTGAGTTTCTTTAGCTGTGCTAGCCATGCTGCAGCAATAATGAGTTAGTTCATTGGCCTTCCGGTAGTTATTTTGATTTGGGGTAAGAACCAGAATTTGGGCAGTGCCAGACACAATGAGTAAGGTGGATGAGGACCCACATAATGTCCCTACAAGCCTGCCTTTCCACGGGGTGGTCCTCAGCAACAGCATGACCTCTCATTAAAGACACTCATGAAAGAGTGTCCCTCCAGAGTGGGTGGGATCCTGAGACCACAGTCTTGTACCCTCTGGAGATTCCTTGTCATTTCCTAGCATGGGCTTAAAACCCACCTGGTAAGAAACAAATGACCCAGGAGTGCACAGGTATTATGAAAATAGAAAGTCAAGTGTAAGAGATTTTTTTTTTCCAGCAAATCTTTATCTTATAATAAAACCATACCCCTAACCTGCAACATTTGCCTCTTTTGGGGCTGGATCAAATGACTCTCCTGATTCCTTTAGAATGGAGTGCCGCTATCACATGTTTCCCAAACTTGAAACTGTCTCCCCAAAGCAGCAACTGCAAACTTTTCAGTTTTATCACGAAAAGCTGGGAAACAGTAGGAACCCCTGGCACCGGGTCCTGTCCTAAGAGGTCAGCAGAGGTGCCGCTCCCACTGCTGGAGGATACTGTCCTCTGCCCAGAACAGATTACAAGGAGAAGAAAAAGGTCTCATACCCAAGGAAGTAAAAGCAGACAAAAGCTGATTCTCTGAGTGACTCCTTCCAGCAGCCAGGGTCTGTGAGAAAGTGCTGGTGTCCGGGCCTGCCAGCCCTGCAGAAAGTAAAGTGACTGTTGGCAGCAGGGCCCAGGAGCACAGGGAGGGCTGCAGCCTGGCACACGATTCTCCTCACCCTGGCCACACTTGGGATACGGATCTTGGATTCCCAGGCCCTGTAGAGAACCTTGGGCCGAGTCCCACTTCCTCCCTGGGAAAAGCTTTGGTTCAGCGAGGGAGGCTGGAGCCATGGCCTCTCTGTGGAAAAGGCAGGCTCTGGGAGGGGAGCAGTGACCCCTGAAGAGTGCCCTAGATAGGGGTTTCTTTGGCTTTACTTGCCCCCTTCAAAAGTCCATGCAGGCAGATGGAAAAAAGCAAAGGAGGAAAATAGCACCAGCCTCTCGCTATTGTGGGTCAGAACTGCTCACCCAGTTTAGCATTGGAAGGGACTTTCAGGATTCAGGTCCGTCCTCATTCACTGGGTCTGGCACTATGGGACTTCTGCCTCTTCCTCAGTGTCAAAATGGCCATGAAAGGCGTTGATTCAGAACATTGGAGAGTCAGGGACAGCATAAGCAAAACCCTCAGGGAGGAAGACTTCCAGAACTGCTCCCATCCCCATGGACACTGGTGGTGTCCTTGTGGTAAGAACAGTGGTGACCCCCTGTCACCTCCCTGCCCCCAGACTGGATGCTTTGGAGAGACAGTTTCAAGTTTGCTGATGCCCGACCCTCAGCAGCAGCACCTCAGAAAGCTAAAGGAAGTGGTAATAGCAGTGGGACAAGCATTCAAAGCTGGGGGAGTGGTGCAAGGGGGATTAAAGACAATGTATCTTTTAATATAATAATTTTTTAAAAATGTAAACACATCATATTTTCTGATTGGCTCTTATGTTCCTCCAAGCTAAGAATAAATGTCATTCTCAAGGTGTTGAAACAAAGCAAGTACCATTAACCATGTAGCCTTGAAGGAAATTATAACTCACCAGCAGATAAAAAAATTAGGCTGGGGGCACCAGGGAGATGGCTCAGTAGAATAAGCACTTCCCTGACAAGCGCAAGGGCCTGAGTTCAATCCCCGGTTCAAAAAAAAAAAAAAAAAAAAAAATTAGGCTCGTCTGTGATAAAATCTAGGTCCCACCCTGGTTTATGTTTTTAGTTCTTGGGAAACTGACACATATTGGTCCAACTACTGGTTTAAAAGCCCGGAGAGAGAGCAGCTCCGTAGAACATGCATCCACTTGGGGATGGAGCCCGCAGAGAGGCCAGGCACAAGGCGGTGAAGAGGAGCTGGGGCTGCTGTGTGTGGAGGTGAGTTAGAATGCGCCAACCACTCACCAATGAAAGCCTGAGGAGCCCAAGTGATGGAACTGTGCTCACTCAGGCTAAAATTAAAGGCTCTCGGGCATCCTATAGTAACACCAAGAATCAATTCTTGGGTGTGGCATGCAGACAAAAATTTTAGTTTTGTGTTTTGGTCTTCTCAGCTGTAAAGACATGAGACTGACTGACTATGTTGCAGATTCTGGTTAGTGATATCACACACACACACACACACACACACACACACACACACACACACACACAGCAGTACCACACCCCAGCAGCACAGGCTGACCATACTGCTGTCTCGCCTTGAACATCTCGGTGGGCATCATATTCTAAAAGGAGTTTGGGACTTCAGAGTGGAGTGTATGGATTTCTATTCTTTCTTGATTTGTATTTATACTGTTTGTGTATGTTCTGGATGTCTTCTATGGAAACACTAAATGCCAGGCACAGTGTTAAGCAAGTTTCAATGACTACCTCCTTTTCTCTAATGGCTTCCTTCCATATCTCAGATGGAGAAACTGAGGCTCAGAGGATTATATTAGAAGATCAGTACTATCTGGGGAGGGCCAGTAAGATAGCTCAGCATACATACTAACTGCCTGCTTAGGCAAGCACAGGGACAGTGGACTAAGCACCTGCATAAGCAAGCACAGGGACCAGGGTTTGATCCCCAGCATCACAGGCTGTGCCAGCCCTGTCCCTGGATGTGCCACCAGATCGGGCATGAGCTGGCCATCAAGATCAGGCATGGTGGTGCACGCCTATAATCCGAGTGCTGGGGAAGCTGAAACAGGAGGATCACTATGAGTCTGAACTGCATAGTGAGACCCTGTACCAAATACATAAAAAGAGAAAAAATATTGTCTGTAGAGCGCATTAGAGAGTTATGCTTGATGTTGACCTGAATCCTAACCAAATGGTCTTACTCATCACCTCATACCCAGTCCCTGGATTTAATTTTGTCTTTGGGGTTGGAGTTAATATCTTTGTTTTTGAGGCCAAACTTGTGAATCTGTACATCCACAAGAACCTCCTTCCACTATGATCTGCCATGTACAAGAAAGACCCCGAGGTCTTTATCTATTTGTTTTACAGCCCTGCTAGGAACAAATGTTGTAATGCAGATTTTAACTGCTTTTAGGACAAATGGTACAGTATTTGATCTTCTGTGAGAAGAGTGCTTACAAGTCCCCCCTCTTGTGTAATCCTGTACATTTCACAAGTGTCGCCTCTCCCAAGCTGTCTCCCAACTGTGGAGACAGGAAAGCCAGACTCCCAAGAGCAGCCTAGTGGCTTCTTAGCTGCTGGAGGTTAGAGGACTTTTGTACCCTGGAGCTGATCTGTAGATTCCTGCAGATATTTTCTGCAGAAAAGCTTTATTCAGACAGGACTGTCCTACCTCTTTGAGAGGCATCGTGGTATTTGTTAAATATGCGGCCTTTGCTGTATTAGTGACACTTAGCAATTCAAGCATGTCCAAAAGACAACACCAATGCCTTGCCAATGCCTTTTAATCTGTGTGGTTGTCCAGCTCTGAACTGATGGGAAAAGTCTCTCCAGCAGGAGGTATGCACTACCCCGTCAGCACACAAAGATCCACAACATAATGTTAGATAGGGGCAAGGATTGTCACAGTTCAGAAATGTTTTGCAGTTGGGTTCTCTCTACACTGAAAACATTCTTTTAATATGGGGAATTCCAATGAGGCCTGTAAAAATCCTACTCATATGACATAGTTCTCTCCCTGAATAGAGCCTACTGAAGGCTTATTAAAAATTTACCTTTTTGTCAATAATGTTCTTTATGGGACATTTTTCTGGCTGCATTTTAATGTAACACTTGCTGCCCCAGATGCAGAAGACAGGAGACAGCCTGGCACTAAGGCCTGGGCTGGAGAATGTTCCTATTATGCATCTCACTGAATCAAATGCCTCGTGGCCGCTGCTGCATATGGACATAGTTTGAACTGTGGGTGGCTTTCACTAACCCACAGGCTCCTCAATCTATGGCCCTGGGGGAGATGTTAGCACAGACATCTTCCTCAGGGAGTAAGAGTGTGTGGCAAGCGAAGTCTTATGTGAGTTGTTTTCGCTGATTCAAGTTCTTCGCATTGTGAGCATTCGCTTTCTGTATAACTGCTTCTTCTTTTTTAAGTTTCAAGCATAAAGTTGACAATTACAGTAAATGCTCAGGGATGCTACATGGAACAATGAAACTTCTATGCTTTTTTTTCCCTGATAATATTTACATCAAAGATGATAGATTTTTATCATTGGCTTTCTGTTCATTGATTTAAACTATGTTTTTCTTAGGCACACTTATTATTCGTTCTCTAGACTGAGGACAATTTGGTTATCTTTGTGATGAGGAAGTTGAAGCGTTCCTATTATTCCCCAAGTCTACATTAGATTAATTTCCCTAAAGAGTCTTATTGCTTAATGGAAAATTGCAAGAGTGGCCAGGCTTGAAAATAGGATCAATGGAAACCTGGCTGTGGATCATTGACTTTTGGCTTATCTAGGCTTTCCAAAGGGCTGGGAATTAACATTGGGACAAAAGCCATGGTCTGGGACAGAGGCTCACAAGCTGCTTGAGCTACACCAGTCACTCGGAGGACTGGTAGGCCAGCCTCAGAGTTTCTGATCCTGTGATCCCGGACAGGAGGGCTAAAGCTTCCATTTCTCCTCAGCTCCCTGGTGCTGATCTTGCTGATCAGCCTTGAGGGCCACTGGTCTGGGGCATGTGGCAGGGTAACTCTGATTGCTGAAAGGGTTAGGACACTCGAGCTACTTGTTTAAGTCTCCTTGAGGATGAGAATTTACATAGATGCTTGGCCCACTTGGGCCCCAAGTCCTCTCCAGGGAACATTTGTGTGTCACTGGGAAGTGTGGAAACTGGACCCTGAGCACCTTGTCCACCTTGGCTTATGGAGGCCAAGTGCGGTTCCCCGGAGGACTATACTGCAGGGCCAGTACAGTTCCCCAGAGGACTGATCAGGAGGTTTGGGAAGAGACGGTGTGTCTGCAGGGCAGCCATCCGAGCCCAAGAAATGCTTGCGCTGTGAACCCTGAAGACATTTGTCTGCCTCATCAGATGAGCCTGTGTTTCCAGGAACTTCAGGGTGTACTTAAGTTACTTCCCTCTGACTTGCTTTAAGCAAAACAATGTCTGCCCATGATAGCAGCACCCCCTGGTATTATCTAAAGTCAGAGCATCTTTAATGAACTTAATGACTGGCAGTTCTTCTTCCTTCAAGAGAGCATCAACTTGGAGACAGGTGGCCCTCCAGTAGGCCAGTGTTTTAGAAGTCAGAGGGGTAGGCGGGGAGGTATCTATTGGGCACAGAAGTGTCCCTTCCTGCTCTCTGTCATGATGGCTTGACAGTGGGCCATCTGTGCTATTGTGGAAGTGTGCTCAGTCACTTATTTAACATGTCTACTGAGGGCCATCTGAACACCGACCCTGCTTTCGTAAAGTTCAGTTCTCGCAGAGCCTATATTCACGCGATCAGACAGTCAGTCAGCAAGAAAGTTAGTGTACATTATACCAGATACTTGTTGGTGTTTTAAGGCAAGTAAAAGAAAATGAATGGATAGAGAATGAGAAGAGAAGAGTCATTGAAAGAACTTTCTGAGGAAGAGACATTAACAGACACCAGAATGAGGATGGGAGAAGGAAGCTGAGTGAAAACCCAGCCCTGCGGATTGCAAACAGGGACCTCTGAAGTGAGAACTTGTGGGCTGCTGGAGGAGCAGGGAGACAGAAGGCCTGCAACTCTGACACCTGAGGAAGTGGGTCAAGGTGGGAAGCAGCTTAGATTTCCACATGGGCTCATGGTGTGGAAAGTGTGAGGGCCACAGTGAGACATGGAATTACTTCTGCGCTGAGTGGAGAAGCTTTGAAGGTTACTGAGTTCTGGAAGAGGATGCCCCACAGGGAAGGCTCAGCCAGGCAAGACGGCCACTTGGTCTAGAGCACAAGGAAGGAGCTAGAGGGTGGCAAATGTGGGTCTCTTTAAAAAGCTTTGTACACAAGGCTTGCAAGGGTTTGGATGTGGAGGTATAACAAAGGGGGAGTCAGGAATGCTTCTGCACTTCTGAGTTGAGCCTGCAGTTAGCTGGATACCTGCTGTTGGGCTGCAGCATTACGGGGGGCTGGAGGCAGAGCAGACCATGATGGGGGTCAGGGGATCAGGTCTCATACACCTGGCTTGAAGGACATCTGAGACATCCTGAGGGAAGCGTCCAGTGGGCAGCTGGTACCTGAGATTAAATTGGAGAATCAGTAGTAATGAGATGGTAGGTGAAGATGAACGATTGGATAGGACAGCCTAGAGCAAAAGTAAAGAGTGGAGAAAGTAGAGAGAGACGGCTGATGCTGGAGCCTGGGTCCTGCAATGCTGAATCGGAAAGGGAACCAAGAGAGCAAGGAGGAGCAGCCATTCTGAGCATTAATGAGTTTTCCATAGCAACAGGCTAACTCAGCTCTGTCTCCTTGTGCCTTTATTGGGAGCACATTCTCTCTCCCTGTCCATTGGTGGAAGCCCTGCCATTTCTTAGTGGGTTTGATGCCCCAGACCTGGATCCTTTGACACATGGATTGGAATTGGAACATCTGCAAATAGCTTGAAATGACTGGCAAAGCTCCGTGGGTACTGTATACTTATATGGGTAGAAGGAGCATAGTTTACAATGGATTCCTAAGGTAAGGCTAGGCAATATTTCTCAATAATTTTGAAATAAAAAAGAAGCTAAAGTAATAAATTCTCAGGCTTATCAAGCACAGGAAGAGAACAAGTCCTTTTACCCAGATTTAAACTTACTGCAACTTGGCAAACTAAAATGAATCAAGAACCCAAGTACCTTAAAAATACTCCCCCTGGGAGACGCAAAAAGCAACCCTTGAAACAGAGAATGCAAATGAGGCGGTGTGCAGAGACCGCTCTCCACCATGCATCTGTCCAGGCCCCTAACTACCAACACAAGAGCTGGCTAACTGCCAGCCTGCAAGCAGAACCAGGCCACATCGGCACTGAGACTTGAGACTGGCGAAAATGAGGGGCAAGGCAACTCGGGAATCACACTGGGGCACATTTCTTTCTCCAGCCACTTCATTCCTCTTTAGTGTTATCCACAGTCCCTGAGCCAGAGGGGCCAACAATTGTCAGGTTTTCTGAGACACGGAGCCAAACATGAGCTTCCCATTTCCACCCAACATGCATTTGCTTGAGACTGCAAAAGGCACTGGATGATGGGAGATATTTTTAGAATCAGATTTAACACCAAGACATATACTTGTATATATGGTGGGGTTTTTTTGTTTGTTTTTTGTTTTTTGGGGTTTTTTTTTTTTTTGGCCTGCTGTAGGGCAGAGAGGATGTTCAGAGTGTCTTTTGTGATAAAACATCATGGTTAAAAATAATCCTGGGACTGTGGGTAGTAGCACCTATTTCGCAATGACCATTCTGCCTCAGAACACGGGAGAACACTATCCTCAGGTTCTTTTCAGAGCAAAGAAATGCCAGGTCTAGTGCACATAGAAAGCACTACTCACTTCAGATGTGTTATTATAAATAAATAGGGTTGTTGGGGCCGGCGAGATAGCTCAGCAGTCTAAAGTGCCTGTTTAGGCAAGCTTAGGCAAGTGCACAGGGACCGTGGTTCAATCCCACCACCAGAAGCTGTGCCAGCCCTGGTCACACACACACAAAATAATAATAATAAAAGGGCTAACTGGATAGCTTAGCGGATAAAAGCACCTGCTTCGGCAGTCGTAGGGGCCGGGGTTCAATCTTCAGCTTGCCATGCTGGCCCCACCCCAAGGGTGCCCTGAGCTGGTGATTGAGACTGGGCGTGGTGGCGTGTGACTGTAATCCCAGTTCTTGGGAGACTGAAAACAGGAGAATCACTATGAGCCTGATCTGTGTAGTGAGACCCTGGAGACCCTGCCCTAAATACAAAAAATAAAAAAAATTTAAAAAAAGAGAAAAGAAAGACATAGCATTGCTATCCTTGGAAAAGCCCTTTTTCTGGGCCTGGAAAAGCTAGGGTATTTTGTGGGCATCCATCATTCCCTGATGGGAAGTTGGGGTGGAAACGGTGGACCATGGAGAGCATTCATCACCCTGTTACGTCTCCATCATGGCCCCATGGGCCAGTGTGCTGAGCACTGAGGGCCTTCCCACTTGAGGTGCAGTGGATACAACTCGACTGAAGAATGGGAGCTTGGATAGAAAGTGTTTGCTGAGGGTAAACGTTTTCTTTGCATAGTCCCATTTTGGACTGGTTTTGGTGAATGCACCAATTTCTAGAAAAGAGGATGTTTCAAGAACATAATGGTTCAGAAGCATTTAAGCCTTCCTGACTCCATGTCAACTCCCACGGGAGAGCAGAACTGTGTCCTTGGAAAGTGTTCAAGGTGTCTCGCTAGTGTGTTGCTTCTATAGCACCCTGTCTTTGCACTTCCTAGATTTTGCTTTGCAAAGAGCTAGTGACAAACATTTCAAAATTGCCAAAAGAAGTAAGAAGTGCAGTAGGTGTTGAGACAACTTAGAATTCCTCCATCTCTGCTTCTCTAAGCTACACCTCCCATGGCCTTCGCAGAGCAAACCCCAAGAGGGCACAAGGGCTTGCTTGTTTGTTTAGCAGATCCTTGATTTTGATATTTCTCTAAGCATAAAGCCACTGTACAGTTTTCAATCTCTATGCTTCAGCCTGCTGTTTGTCTTGTACAATCAGACTATAAAATTCATGTGCTGACAGAGGAAGCTACAGAGATGTGCCATGGAGGTGACTTCTGAGAAGGCAGGTGGCTGTGAAAGTCCGGGTGTTTTCACCTGGCCTTGTAAGGGAGCCAGAGACACCCCCTGGCTCGTGGGAACTTAAATAGACATGGCTGGTGTCTTCTAATACCTATTTCTTTGTCAGGGTGCTATTTCTCTTTGACATAAAAGTTCAATGTGTATCAGAAACTACGCTGGCACTTTGCACACTTTACCTCTGATACTTGCAGCAGTGTTGCAGGTCAGGGTAATTGCTGAGCCACAGCTGAGGATATATGAGGCTCAGAGAGGTTAACTTGCCCAAGCTGGCCCAGCTAATACATGACAGAACTGGTGAATACAGCCTGGTGCTTTGACTCCAGGCCAGAGTTAGGACTCCTGGCTGACCTTGCTGCTTCACACTCAGTGTGCGTGTTTGTGAGGGAGAGCGATGGAGCAGGCCCATCTCCACATGTGCTGAAGAGCCCTGAGGGGGCCATTTTGGAACAGGCTTCTGAAGGTGCCAAAGAAATCAGTCTCACCAATGATATTAGGGACTTCGGCATCAACTTTGATCCTATCACCAACGCCAGGGTCACACCAGATGAAGATAAGGGACATCAGATTCTGGAGAAACTCTAGCTTTATCTGCTGATGTCTAGTCCGGCTCCATCATTACCAAATATTCTACATGGAGCTTGTTTGGCCTACCTGATCATGCCTCCAAGTGGACCTGAAAGTGCTTACTGGAGCTAGATGGTCGCAACTAGCAAAAGAATTCACACGCCGGGCAGTAATGAGAGAAAATGAATATTGAAATTGTTCAAAATAGGGCTGTGCCTTTAGAAATTAGTGCCTTAAATAATTAGTGACAATAACATCAAGGCCAGAACACAGTAAATGGAGGAATGCATTCACATCTTCACATTTAAGCAGAAATTGCACTTTGCTATGGAAATGAGATACTTGAGGCTACAGATTTCTGAGCATTTATAGCATCTCTCAGGTGTGCAAAGTCAGTACTCTGTCTTTATGAAGTTTTCCGGGCTGTGTTTCAAGTGCCCCGAGCTCCTGGCCTGGCATGCCTGAGCAGCTGTTGGAAGCCTGTGTGTCTTACAGTTGCTCTTCTTTTTGAGCACCTATTTCTTTTCAGTGAAAAAATGTACATCTTTTGTCTTTTTTTCAGTCTCAATAAAATTCTAAGGTACTACTTGCCACCAGACTTAGTGAGTGGTGCCATGAGAACCGTCCAGTTACTGAGAGGAAGCAAGGGGGTAGGAGAGCTGCCAGTGAGGATTTTTGGCTGGGGTCATCATTGAGCTGTACACGAGCCATTTGCAAGAGTGATGAAAGCTTTAAACAAACTGCTGGGTAACATTTTCTCAGTAACACACCATGTCCTGGGATGGGGTAGGTCATAATATGGCAGGACAAGGATTCAAGCTAGCTTTTCATTTAAAGCCACATTTGTAAAGTTACATTTCATACCACACCTTGATCCCATCCTTTCCTAGCCTCCCCACCTGCACCCAAATAGGAACCAGAGAGGTCCTAAAGCCCAGATCACTGGTAGGCTAGGAGCATTAATTACATTTATAGCTCAGGTTATAACAGGCTACAAAAATTTCCCGCTGTAATTGGAATATAGATTCAACAGTTTTATTGAATGTCAAAGCACATTATTCCGCACAGCTGCTAGAGAAGCACTGCTGAACTGATGCTTCTCTTCCATGACAAACACCTATTAAGCAGTCAGCACAAACTCTTCCCTTACAGCCTCTGACATCACCCTCAGGGCAGGCAGACACAGCACAGCAATTGCTGAATTGCGTACGAAAATTATAGTTTTATTGTCTATACAACTGAAGGTTTAACTCGGACTCTTGCCTCCAACCGAGCTGCATAAAGAAGCAATTCTTCTTGTAGAACAAATAAGCACAGTACACTATTGTAATCTAAGAAACAGGCACTATTTATGTATCGGAAAGCCATGCTCTCAAAAGGGCTAACAGTCCAATGGCCCACAAGCCACCATTCTAGCAGCTGTAGAAAGAAAGCTGTAGAAGTCACAAGTAATGAGATGCTGGAAGCAGCAGGGACAGATGACTACGGCACCAAGGGAAGCCTCCTCTTAGTGCAGCTGCTCCCTGTCAGTTCAGCAAGCACGACTCGTAGGTGGGCACCATGTACTTGATGTTGATAAAGGCATCCTCCCCTCCGTAGGTCTCTAAGGCTTCCAGCGTCTCCTGGATCAAGTCCCCGATGTTCTCCCTCTTCTGCTGGCTGTAGTCGATGCCATCTCCGGAGTTGACTGAGTCATGCAAACACACAAAGAGGCCAGTTATTTCTCTGCTATTTCTCCCAAAGCCCCGCACACCTGTCTAGGCATTTTCTCTGAATGCTTGTTAGGAGACACAATTGTTTAACATTTTTATATGCTCTTGCTGAGACTTAGGAGTGGTGACAAATACACAAAAATATCAAATCCCAGCATGGAACCGAGGAAAATTAATCTAAAATGAAGAAACAGAGTTTACAACAGAGTACACGACAGCGGGTTCATCTCAGTTACAAGACACTTCAAGGCAGGGGTTCTCCTCTCCATCTGACTACTGCACAGAGTGTTCTCTTGGGCCTGGAGCTCTCCACGAGCACAGCTTGGTGTACTTACAAGGAATAGTTTGTGGTCAGACCAGGTAGCAGGTCCCAGGTAGTTTAAATTGGCTATATTTTGAAGTGAGAGACTTAACCCATCGCTCTGTCTTTGCTGTTTTTGAATACATAGTAAACATTCACCCTGTCAGTGATCCAAGCATTTGGTTATCTGCAGTTCTTCTCAGCGCTACAGATGGGGCTCGGGAGTGGAAGGAAAGTGTTCTCTCTGCCATGGCCATGCAAGAACAACCACTGAACATCTGCGTGACTGTTCTTAGGAACGGCTTCCCGGGGAGCTAGTGCTGCTACTACTTCTAGGCTCTCCAAGCACAGGGAGGCAGATCAGCCTCAGTGGGGTGCTTGTAGACCCCAGCAGAGGCCCAGCCTCCCTGAGCCCGGACCTGCCCCCTGTGGCTGCCCCTGGACGCTACAAGGGAAGTCTTACAGTGACCTTGGCAAACCTCGGGGACCTGTACCCAGGATCCTCTATGCTACTCTGCAAAGTCAGTGTCGAATCATTTGGATGAGAGATCCCTGACTGCACCTGGAGATCTGGGGAAGTCTAGGAAAATCTGGAGGAATTACTGTAACCTCAGGACCGGACAAAACCCAAGCCCCTCTGCCTCCATCCCAACTTCATGGGCTCTCTAGTGCCCCTCTGTCCACAGTCATTCCACACTTGGTGCTGCATCTGCTCACATCTCCAATGACATCACTTCCGCCACAGCTGTGTGTCATTGTTATTCCCTTGCTCCCTTTATCTGTGAAAAAAGGAGCACAGGACAGCAGGGAAGGCTGGGAGGGGCCAGGGGTGAGGATGTGCACACAGCCTGTGGATTCAAGGCCAGCAGAGCACCATGGAAACTTGGTCCCTCACAGGAGGGATAACTTCGTTCTTTTCATTTTAAATGTGACCCTAAAATATTGATCTTCCCTGCATGTAAAAATATTACAGGTTAAAATGGTATCCAGACATTGTGTCCTCAATTATTTGGGACATTTCAATAAAACAAAGAACAACAATGACACACAGCTGTGGCGGAAGTGATGTCATTGGAGATGTGAGCAGTTGCAGCACCAAGTGTGGAATGACTGTGGACAGAGGGGCATTATAGAGCCTGTGAAGTTGGGATGGAGGCAGAGGGCTTGGGTCTTGTCCCGCTCCAAGGTTACAGTAAGTCTTTCAGATTTCCCAGAATAAATGTAACACTTAAAACTGCACACATCACAGCAAACAGTACTTTTGCTTGATTTTTCCAGAAACTTTTTATAGAGGCATTGTCTTTTTTTTTTTTCCCACAATCAGGGGTTGAACTCAGGCCCTGGAGCTTGCCAGGGAAGTGCTTATTCTACTGAGCCATCTCCCCAGCCCCGAGAGACATCATCTTCTAAAACACAGAAAACTGCCTTGATTAGTTTCTATTGGTGGTGGTGAAGGTAAGCAGACACATCACTTACTAATTTGCAAAAAGAAATATATTGTGAGACATTGGTGAAGTGTATAAATTTTTCATGAAAAACTTATATGGCTTTAAAATATTAATAATATAAAACAAATAAGAGATAAGAGTTTTGAAAAAAAGGTCTTCCCCCATTGTTTTAAAGCAAAATGATAGATATGCTTTTTTAAAAAACAAAAACATAGACAAATATATATATTTAAGTAAACCGGCTTTTAAATTTTTTCCCATTTTTTATTAATTTTAATGAGAAAGAAGTAGTAATGAAACAGTTTCAAAACAGGTTAGTAGGACAATTAATACATTGCATATTGTTGTCTTCTTAGTGGTTATTCAGAGTACAAGATGCGGACATGATATCTTGTCTAAACACTATTCTTACAAATCTTTCTTCTCATTGAACTAAAAGAAAGTAGTTGTATATCTAGCCTATTTTGTATATACAGATATATATATTTTTTTTTCACTACAAAATGGTCCTTCATTTATATCCCCCTTTTTTGTTTTATCAGAGATGGGTGTTCCATTGCCATTCAAATATTATAGGTGCTTGAATTCAGCAAAATAACACAATATAGTCCAATATTCTATAATAGTAGTGGGTTTTCCATAGGACTGGCAATGTCAGAAGTTGTTGATTTGAGCCTTTTACAGCTCAGCATATTAATATGGCTTTACTTTTTAGACCTCATGGTTATACTTTTCTGCTGGATGGTTAAGACCAAGTTAAAGCAAAACCTATATAACAAAAAATGTAACTTTTGTATCTGGCAAGATTAGTCAAATCCCCTCAGGATTTATCCTGAAACAATGTATAACAGTTTGTAGATTTCTTGTCAGTGTCAGCCATCTGGATGAGTCATGGCCATTGCTTGACCATTTTGCTGTCTGTGAAAGATTGAGAGAATGTTTTCTTTCTAGGTGACTCTCCTTAGGCACACTCTACATCATTGATCACTTTCCTCTGTGGCCCCATAATCTCCTTGAACACAAAATCTGGGACATCAATGAGTTACAGGATGTTACAGTACAGGTTCTCTTATGTCCTGAGTCCTTACTGACCTTAAAGGGCTAGGGCCAAAATATTGGCTATCCTTGTAGCCCTTCTTTTTCTCTAATTTTTGGTCTGCATACTTAAGTTGTTAACCATCCAGAAGAGAAGTTTAATGATATTATTACCCTATAACAGAGGCAGTTTAGCTTAACATCAGTATCTGTTTGATTATCAAATGCCTTAGATATAACATGGAACAGGTATTTTCCAACAATCATTGATATTCTAAACTTTAAATCCCCATAGAATGTGAAAAAAACAGTTACATATTTTAACACAGAAATTTAGAAATCTAACCATATATAACATTGTGGCAGGACAATCCTATGACTTTTTTTTTTCTTGTCTCTTGTTTTCTTTTATTACCTTTTTAAAACAAACATTTACTTGAAAGAGAGTATAGCAATAATTGATATGACATTAGAAACAATATGCATTTAGAAGCTAAGAATGATAGGTATACCAAGCATGGTTTTAATATTACACATTGCTATCCTCAAAAAATATGGAACAATTCATGAATTTGTGTGTCATCCTTGCTCAGGGGCCGTGCTAATCTCTGTATCATTCCAATTTTAGTGTATGTGCTGCCAAAGTGAGCACTTCTTTTTCTTTTCTTTTGGAGTCAGGGTTCCACTATGCCATTCAGCCTGGCTTTGAACTCACTGTGTAACCCAGGTTGGCCTCCAACTTAAGACAATCCTCTTGCCTTTGCCTCCTGAGTGCTAGGATTACAGGAGTACATCATCATGCCTGGATTAATCAGGCTTTTTTGAAAGATTGACATGGTGGTCTGAGAAAAAAAGGGGTGTAGTTAGGAAGGATACAGGGTCATGCTTTGTCACAGGGAGCTGTTTAAGAGGACAAGGTGTTTGAGTTGAATTTAGAAAGAAGGAAGTATGTATGTGTTGCTCTTGGTTATAGGTATGGGAAAAGATTAAGGAAGAAAATTTGAAGGGGCCGGGACAAAAAGCAACAATGCCAGGAGCCTGAGGCTCGAGGTGTACAGTTCAAATCTCACCTGGACAACTCAGCAACATAGTGAGAACTTGTCTCAAAATATTTTTAAAACAAGGAGCCTGCCCCTTAGCTCAGTTCTTTAAGTGGCTGCTTCCACAAAGCAGTCAGGCTCAGGTTGCTGTGGTTTGATCCCCAGAACTCAAGCCAACCAAACCTACCCTGAAGGCATTCGGAGCAAAAAAATATATATATTTTTAAAAGAGCTGAGAATGTAACTTAGTGTGAAGACCATGAGTTCAATCCTGGTAACAACAACAGCAACAACAAGCAAGCAAGCAAGGAGTCCAGACAAAGGCACAGGAAGAACACGGTGTGATGATAGAGATGGACAGTGGAGAATGTATCTGTAAGACACACAGCAGTGTCCCGAGATTTTAGCTGGAAGGGGATGAATGTCTCAGAAGATTCTGGCTGATCCTGAAGTCCACCTGCCCCAGTCATGTTCCCAATGGCCTCTGGGCACTGGGGGCCAACGAGGCAGGGTCTGTTTGTGTAGCCCAGAGCACATCCCAAGGGCAAATGGAAAATCTAATGGGGTGAGGCAGAGCAGTGACAGCCTTGATCCAGATCCATATGGACAAAGATCCATATATTAACCACTAATAAATGGCGCCTTTTGTTGGCATATTAGTCAAAAGGTCAAGAACTGAATAGATCACGGGACAGACATATTTTCCTGATGGGCACTGAGGGGGTGTGGAAAGTGTGCACACAATGGAAAGCCTAACACACCCTGTTTTCTCCCTGCCTCCCAGAAAGCAGCAATGACAAGCAACACTTTATTTCATATTCTTACTTTTTAAAATACATTTAACTGTAGGAGTAAACAAACTATGTGGCTTTTTTGTTTCTCAACAGTGTGGAAACCCGAATGATAAGAGAAGTGAACAGAAGCTGCTTATTCGAAAAATGAGTTGGAGTTGGAATATTTTGTGGTTGCAAAATGTGTATCCTTGAGGCAGACAAAAAGACCAAAAATAAAGCACATCTCTTATTTTGTATGCTGTAACATTGACACTGCACAGTTTAGTGTCAAACTATCCTGAGAGGCAGGTGAGTCACGGGATCTCCATTTCAAAACTGAGACACTGTCAGGTTCTCTGAGAACCTGAAATTGAGGTGATTGGTTTGGGATCACCATTTTAAATACATACAACGCTGTTGAAAATATGTTTGTGAGAACAGGACGCTTAAAAAAAAGCCCAACCAGATGGTTATTTACAATTGTCAGTTCTGATTAGGAAGATGACATTTCAATTTGGGAAGCTAGGAGTCTATTTTATGTTCAGCAGCTAGAAAGATACATTGATGATGGAAAAGATATGTTTTATTTATAACCAAACAAATAGGGCCGTAGTAAGGGTTTAAACCAGACTTTGTGCATCTAAAAGTACTCTATATAAACAGCATAGAATAAGGGATTTAGTGCTTGTTCTGAAGGATTCCTGCAAACAGGAGGCCTTGCTAAAACTGCCTGAAAGTGGCTCCTGGTTAAAAGTTATTTTAAGTGCATTTACTACTCTGAATGCTGAATTTTCTTAAGCAATATGTTTAAGCATTAAAAATAATGCACATTCCTTTCCTATCTAAATTTTAAAAAATTGTCCTAACAGTTTCTGTTTGATGCCATCAGAGTCAGAATGAGAGTATGTGTGTCTGTCCCAGGCCCTGTCCAAAGATGGCATCTTCCTAGTGCCTGAATTCAGCTCATGCCTATGAGACTAGCAGAACACCTTGTCAACAAGGGTCACCAAAAAGGCCAGTCATGTAAGAGGCATTTGTATTTCACACAGATACCTGCCACTCAGAGGACCGGGGCCAACAGCAGACTGGGATTGTATAAGGTTTTGATGAACTATTTTCTCCTGTGTCTTTAGTTTCTACACTGTATGGAAGCCTCATTATTTTTCCTTTCTTTCATTAATACTGTCACAGAAAAAAGGAGAAGAAAACCCCCGAAAGGCCCAGGAAGCAAAGCTGGAAAGGAGGGGCAATTTTGGTGGCTAGAAAAAGATCTTTCAAGGCCAGAACAAGCACGGATGAGGAAGCCTCGCTTCTTGGCGCTAAAGAATGCGCTTGACCTCAACAACGACTGCAGCTACTGTTCTGGAGTGTTCTCTCTGCTGTCTGCAGACGCTGTGTACATCAAGAGTAATGCAAAATCAGAAAAGCAAAGGCCCTTGCTTTGGGGAGCTCACCATGCAGTGCCGACTGCCTAAGTAACCACCTTCCCATGGAACGTAGTGACCCCTGGGTCCCCCAAGGGGCACGTGCCACAAGCTTCGCAGCCTCCCTGCCACATCACCTCCCTTGGTGTGGCATAGCCATGGGCATGGGGCCCTGTGCCTTGAAGGTACATGGACCCACTTGCTTTAGTCAGAATGGCTGTCCGGTGGGAGGCTCAGGGAGAATTTAACTCAAATTTAGATTTTTCTAATTCTCCAAGTTTGGCGGGGGGGGGGGGGGATACTATATATAACAAAGAGGTGCTTGATTCCAATTGTTCTCTCAAGGTATCTTTGTTGGTATTCATTTCATACCTAACAGGTGAAGTAACTTATATAATTTGTCTGTACTTTCTGGCATTACCTGAAGAAATGAACAGGCTTGATCTAAGAAAAGCATTCTGTTAGTCTGGAAAATGCCCTGGCAGCGGCAGCAGTATGGCCCTCCCTGGGAAGGACAAGGTCATAGCAGGAGGACAGTGCCCCCAGGTCCGGAGGCAGAACGTCCCAGTCCAGCTCCACCCTCATACCTTGAATGGCCAGAGAGTCTGAGACTTTCAGAAGTCCCCCAAATTCTTTTTATTTTATTTTCTTTTTTTGGTACTGGGAATCGAACTCAGGACCTTGTGCTTGCTAGGCAGGCACTGTGCCACTGAGATATACCCGTGGCCCCCAAATTCTTAAGGAAACATTAGAGCCACCTGAGTGACCAAAGAGGAGCAGCCCAGGCCAGGTCTGCACTCTCCTAACAGCCTTTCTTCACACTGCACACCAACTTCTAGCCCTCCACCCTCCCAAAGCTCCCTAAAGAAGAGGTTCACATTGACTCTTAACTACACAATAGCACTTTAAATAACCACTGAGGGTGAGGACCTGTCTCAGAGGAATGGGAGGGTGAGTAAACAGAATAGCACACCCCTTAGCCTTGGGCAGCCGGCGCACCAAGGCACAGGCATGCTGAGTCTCTACGCACCTGAGGCTGAATTGCGGTCATAAAGCTGAGGCTTTGAAATAAGTCGCTGCAGAGGCATGACAACCTAGCAACTCCCTCCTTGCTCTATTGCTGCTTCTCGGGCCCTTTGTGTGCAGAGCGTGTGTTGTCATCATAGCCGCTTTGCTTGAACAGTTCTTGCGCGTGAGACCAGCCAAGTCCAGACTGAATCTTTGAGAGTGTTCATGGATACGAGGCAAGCTGTAGGAGTGTCTGCCACGACCATTCCCACTGATGGGCCTGTGTGGGGTGCTCGGGCCACCCCCTGGTGGCCCAAGCACCCTGGTGCTTGCCTATGGGGCTGAGTGAGACCCCTTGCCAGCACAGAGCAGAGGGAAAAAGTGTTAACAGAAGAAATGTGCTGTTTCTGACTTCTTTTTTTTTTTTTTTTTTTTTTTTTTTTATTCTTAAAGGCTGAACTAAGCAGTTTCAAGTTTCAAAAGGTCTAAAGCCTAGCTGGAAGTACTTTCACATGTTGAGACCTGTGGTCTCTGACGGCATCAGTCTCAGTCGCAGGCAGCTAACACTCCTTCTCATGGAGTCAGTGATGTCACTGCTGTGGTGTAGAGGGAGCCTTGGCCTGAGGTCGGGTCCTGGTGGGTGTGTGCAGGAGGAACCCACCGCAAACATCACCCTTAAAAGGTGTTTCTTGGTCAAAGAACCATTAGACACTTGCTGTTGGATGGGCCATTCCAAATGAATTTCCCTTTAGGTTTAGTGGATTTTGCCACCAGAAAACTAAAATGGCCAGGACAGCAATTTCCTGTTCATATGAAGTAATATTTAAGCAGCTACATCAGTTTTAATGCAACAAAACTAACATTTTTGGAAAGAAATTTATTCAAAATCTTTCCATTTGAAAAAGAGGTCATAAAAAGATCACCTAATGTTTACTAGTTTAGAAATGGTTGGGATTTTTCTTCTTTTTAATTTCAATTAAGAAAGAGAAGAATGAGGGACATGGGTATGTTTTCTTTTTTTAAGGTAGTTTCGATTCTAATACCTAAATTGTCAACATCTGTTTTGCCAGAAATAGCTGATACTTGGAGTTAACGTGAATTTACCTTATAGAACTAGTTTTAGCTAATTTAGAATATTCCAGAATAAAAAGTTTTCTTCCAGGAAGTTGGGAAACAACTGTGAATTCTAGTGCGACCTTTGCTGGGGTTGAGAGAGTGGAGAAGGAAGGAAAGGGGCATGGGACAAAATTCATTTTTCTGCATTGGCTAAGAGAAGACGGCTTGGGGGAAAATATAAGGATCACTGCTTTTAGAATCCTAAAGCGATATTTCTCTTCACTTTTTTTTTTTTTAAGCTTTGCTTATACCATGAGAGAACGGAATCATAGAAGGCAGCACCCCACTGGGAATTCTGAACATTCCTGTGTCCAGGCCATGCTTAGCCACTGCTCCCTTGACCAACTTTGTATTACTATGGAAACTGAAGGCATGGCATGGAAGGATGACCTTACCACAGAAGTTCCCGAAGTCTTGGTTCATGGGTATGTGAATAGAAGTTGCAACCTCAAACTTAGAACAATCATAGCATCTGGCATGCTAGGGATATGCCCAGGGGCTTAAATAGTTCAAATCTTCTCAGATCTTGTTGACATTAATGAAATTCATAAGACTTCTTTCCTCTGAAGATGAAAGCTTTGAAGCAAGCCTTGGGTTCCCAGCTGGGTGTCTCACTCTCCTCTTTTTTGGCACTGCAGCTCAGGGACTGCAGCAGGGAGCCACTGAGCCATCACCTCAGCAGAAGCTCCAGGAGGCATCTACAGCTCCTCAGTAGGGTCATTGGTCACCTGCAGAATTGAGGATGTCACATACGTTGGCCCAAGTGCCAGTTCAATGTCTAAGTTTCCCCCAGATAGATCATGACAATATCTAGACTATTTCTGGATTATTTCTTTAAGAAGCCAACCTCACTACCAATTGGAGAACTGTGGCACATGGACTCAAGGAGGGGAACCCAGTATAGAATTTCCCCCAAATTAGTAGCTGTTTTCCCCTGAGCAGGTTGTGAACCTCAGCACTGTCTTGGTACAAAGAAAAAATCAGGTTTTGCATGATGTCTGGATCCTTTCCTTCCTAATGTTACTTCTTATACATTCGTGTAACATTGGAAAAAATATTTTGGAATGATTCTTGCTGAAAAGATTATCACAAAACAGCTGCATAATTGTTTAAAGTAAGTCACAAATCAAGTAAACATCGAAGTCAATTTTCAAATTAAGTTCCAAGAAAACCAAAAAGGACCAAATGTTTATAAAATTAATTCTAGTTAAGGAAGAGAACACTGTCAAAAACTCAAATTATTTGTTGACACACTACCAACTGTTATTCCATTCTGCTATTTCAATAAAACTATATAGGTTTTGATTCTTTAGACTAATGTGTGGGCTGATTTTTTTAAATGACCAGTTGACAATTGTTTGGCCAAGATTATATAAAAGGCAAGTTATAGTTTTTCTCTGACTAAGGACTATTCTGACATGGATGTTATATGGACAAAAGGTGGACTCACTGAATTATCCCTTTACTGGATAAATATAAGTATAAATTTAATCATTAGTGAGTCGAGCTGAATTCAAGCCTATGCAGTGGAAACTTCTCTCTTTTCTTGTTGGCCAACATGATTCAATGAGCAGATTGTGTCAAAAAGGAGCAGAGAGTTCCAAGTTGTCTCTTGCAAATCTACTCCCCACTGTATTATCTCATGGTAGAATAACACCAACAAGAACATAATGTCACTCATACAGATTAGGTCATTTAAGATGAAGAATAGCTGTAGGAGCTAACTGCTACTATTACTTCTTTCACAGAGAAAAATTGAGGCTTAGAGAGGAAAGACTGCTTAGAAAACTAAAATGACACAAGGATTTGGAGCTACTAGAATCCTGGCTACTAGAATGCTAGAAGAGGGACTGAGGCAGGACTCTGGTGAAATGCAGGAAAGGTGGGGAAGGTCTGGAAAGAGTGGTCTGTGTCATGTGTCACCAGAGGACTATTGGCCTTCCTGCTTATAGAAGACTTCCTACACACACATGCATGCACACACACACATACACGAGAAGGGCTGTTGTCACAGAGGTTCCAGGTGAATAAGTGTCACAAGGTACTTGCTTCACATATTGAAGTAGCATCTCCTGTGTAGATTTTATAGTATAGATTCTCAGGCTCTCTTTATTTCAATAGGAGTCCTTGAGATAATGTCATTATTCACAGAGTTATATGCAGGAAGATGGAGATCAGAGTTGTCTGATTTCAAAGACTTTTCTTTATTTCAGTATCATAGATATATGGTGAATATGCAAGAAATCTAGGATTAATTTCACATTTTGTTTCCCTTATCCTTATGAGAATCTATTATGGTTTGTTTCTAGATTTGGTTTGTATTAGTCACAGAGTCTACAGATGAAGAATTTGTAGAGTTTAAATATATATGAAAGAAAGAGTCTGAGGGTTGGAGATGTAGCTCAGCGACATAGCACCTGCCTGGTGCAAGGTCCTGAGTTGGATTCCTGGTACCAAAAAAAAAAAAAAAAAAAAAGAATCTGAGATTCACTATCCAGGGGTGTCATTTCTGCTGAGGGGGTGGGGAAGGAATCACTTGTCCTGATATAGAAGGTCCAGAAGTGCCACGCAATCTATAACTACAGCGTAGTGGGAATCAGGAGAGAGGTATAAAGTAGGATACTTATTTCTTACTGAATGGTCTTTCTACATTGTTAGTTAAAAAAACAAAAACAAAAACAAAAAAAGCCAAATTCAAGTCACAAATATTGGGAGAATTCATGAATCAACGTTCAAGGTTCACACTATGTAGGCTGTTGGGGTCGGGGGTGTGTTACATTACCCTTAAATGTGAGAGGAAAAAACTTTCCTTTCTCAAGGTGAAAAATTAGATTATTCTATTTGCTTTATTAGGAGGCTTTGCTCCATGAAGAAGAAAATACTGGCTTTTTACAAGGCTTTCAGTTGATATTTAAATTTCCTTACTATAATTTCCTCTATAGCTCCATGGTCATTTTCAATTAACTCATGGAACAGGAAAATAAGTAATTTTGCTTGGGGGAGGGGCTGCTGATTGCTGTTTACAGGAATGGTGTGAACCTCTTAGAAATAATTTTAACTACTTCCAGACTGATTCTGAGAACTGCCTACGTGGGCCCAAATCACAGCTAGTACCACCATTTTCCATTTCCAGGAAAGATTAGTGGTATCAGACACAATCCTTTAGCCCTGGCTTTCTTTAAAAAGAAAAAAAAAATGTCAATAATTGAGGCACCAAAATGAAAAAAGAAACAAAGAAATCCCAGATTCTTAATAACCATTATGAGCTAACACAGTAGACTGTGTAAAAATGCATTTCTCAAGTTGTCTTTGTAGAACTTTCATCTGTCGACAGTAATTACTGACCCAGAACTCAGGAGCCTCTTATACCCCACACCACAGTGCAGGGTGGCTCCATTGTTTTGGGTGATATGCCTGCCCGGTAGGGCACAGAGCTGCCCAAAAAGACTTTTATAGACTTGGTGTACACTTTGTTCTATTGAAAAAAATGATTAAGCAGATAAACGCACTAATTGTGCTTACAATGAAAAAAATACATTGTATAGTCACATTGTTTCTATAGGGCAGATGTTTGCGGGATGTTTGGGCTACCTCTCAGCTTGCTTAAGACTTCAACTAGATTTCCAAGGCACTACCTGGAAATTTTACAGAGTAGGAGGGGCTCTCATCAACTAAATGCAATTAATGCAAAAATAATATATCTAATGAACAAATCAAGGAAATCTGCTGTGCTGAACTGAGGTAACTGATGTAAAAGGAACAGAGTGGAAACCTTCAGCGCTTTCATAACTCCCTCCATTCAGAATAACCTTGAAATTCCTTTCAAGGCTCTGATTATCAACTTTTATCAGCTTCTACACTGGTGAATTAAATGTGGCAAAAGGTATTCACCTTGGCACCAAACACATCTGTGCAGAACATTTGGCCTATTTGGTGACATTTTAACAGATGTTTAGGACTTTGCTGAAGTCCAATGGAAGCTTTTGGTTGACACTGGAGACAGAGGAGAGGGAAAGAGAGAGGGTGGGAGGAGAGAAAAGGAGGAGGGAAAGAGAGGGGAGGGAAGGCAATGAGAGGGCAGAAGGGAGAGAGAGAAATCTGAACTGGTTGGTGGAGAAATTTTTAAATGTGGACACTTAATTTGCCACAGCAGCAAAATTGGGTTTGCACAAGAAATGACACTAAAATGCGCTGCAAGTGCTGATAAGTGAAATATGCTGATTTTGATCCTTTTGAATAAAGAATGTTTATTTGCCTGAGTTACATTTTTATCTCTTAAAATCCTTCAGTTTAGAGCACCCAGTTGCTTTCCTGAGTCAGGGCTTTGGGCAGTTGAGCAGAGACAAAGGCAGCACAGCAGTAAGATGAGAGCCTTCCAGGGCCGGGCCGTCTCCCGGGTTGCAAGCAGGCATCCTCTTGGCCCCAAGTGGCCTGGCCTCCCAGGACCACATGGCCTATAGCTGCTACTGAAACTTTCTGATTGAAACAAGCATGATGATCTGTAACTGTAAGGACAGGTGTAGAGTAGATAAGAGATGTACGTTCTGTTTTTAGCATTATAACAACCAGTTAATAAGTTTTGACAATTATAGTTGTAGCTGTTGTTACTTCAGTACTAGAGTTCTCAGGTAACAGCAGATTATTCAGAATTTAACTTTTCTCCTGGAAGGGACAGGAAGAACAATTCCAAGAAACACCACTGAAAAGCTTTTTGTTTTCTTGATTAGTAAATGAGTTCACTCTGCAACCTCACAAAAGGGACAGTGCTAGCCAGATCTGGTGGCGGACACCTGATAGGAGGATCCCAAGTTTGTAGCTCCACGATCACAAGATTGTAGCTCACAGCTACATACAGGAGGCTGACATCCATGAAGAATCCAGAAAGGACCATTACTGACCTGACATTTTTCTTTGTGGCCTAAATTGTACCTTGGAGAGAAACAGAGAGTCTCATTACTTCAAGGAGATCTTGCTGACCTCAAAGACAGATAGCAGAGGTAGTGAGACATCTTGGAGCAGCATATGGCTCCTGTTTTGCTCCTGCAGGAGGCAGAGTAACTGGAGGTATTTGTCTAGGGACACTTGCACTCCTGCTTCTTAATATGCAACTAAACTCTGTAGCCAACACCATCTCCATATGAAACTCTCTTTCCTTTCCTAGATTCTTCAAAGCTATGGCTCCAGGTCTGCCTGCACAAAGCTTATAGCCCCTGTCCTGGCTCAGAACCCAAATCTGCTGCCTGCCCAGCAGTCTTAGAGCCCTGAGGAAATGGGGCTTGTGTCGTGGTAAATGAGCACCTCCTCAGAGCTTCTTCTGGGTCTGATGCCTACAGAGTGTGCACCAGACAGTGAAAGTCCCTGGAGGCTAATGGAAGCCTACACAAGGGATTCACCTGATTTGTTGGCACTTGTCCAGTGAACCCCACTTGGATTTGTTATCCTTCAACTGGCCAATGCTCTACACAGTCATCCCACTTGGCCCCAGCCTCCTAGGCCTACTCTTCATGGAGGCACTGTGTTCCCAAACCCACTTCTATCAATGAGACCTGGGCTCTTAGATGCAAAGACTTGCTAAGACAGGATGGGTCCTCATGCCTAGACTCTGTTCATATCTTTAAGTGACTCCCCTCCACAGAGGTTGCTCCCATGATGAGCATTTCCAGAGGGAATGTGGTCTATCCTGAGAAGTGCTCATGGACAGGCAACCCTCCTGGCTTGGATGACTCCAGATCTGTCCCCCATTCTTCTTTTGTAGAGACATAACAAGACCCATCTCAAAACAAAAAAATGTGAAAATAGGGGTGGTGGTGACTGGTGATATAGGTTGGTGTGAAAGCCCTGGGTTCAAACCCAAGTACTAGTGGAAAATGTCAACAAATAGCCTACACATAAGGACCCACCACAATGTCCTCATTCAGAGATCAGTGGCTGCTGTCACCTGGCTTCCCAGTTCGATGATAAAAAGAATGAAGCGATGGATTCAAGCAGGAACCAGAACTAGGTATCATTTTCTGAAGCCCAACTGAGCCCTAGTACTCCTGTAAAAGGAAATCACACAGAGGGCTAGAGTGGAAAGTGAGGGCCTTTCCACTCTAACCAATCACTAAGCAAGAGAAGTCAGCGTGTGTGGTACAGCAACACAGGGAAACAGGCCATGGAGTAGTGAGGCACGGAGAGGGCTTACACTGGCCCAGCGATCAGGAGGTTTTCTGGGGAAAATTAAATTTATGTTAAGACCACTGTGTGGAAAAGGCAGTGGTGCAGAAACACAATCTAAAAGGACGCACCATGCAGAAAACTGAAGGCAGAGAAAGGCCTGGAGGTTGGAAGGAGTTGTCATTAGAATGTATGACTTTGCCAAGTCATCCCGTCCATTTTTGTTCAAATTTAATCTATACTACACATAATCATTGGAATGGCTATTAAATAACTATGGAGTGGAAGTAATAAAAATCACTTAACTCTTCTCTAGTTAAGAGACACTGAAGCTACTCCAGAGTTGCACAAGCTTTAATGTTGATGTAATAAAGCATTTTGTGATTATAGCATTTCTCAAAGTTTTTCTTACATTATCTTTGCAACAATTCTCAGAAACAAGGTTACTGCTTTATTTTGTTACGAATATAGATGGCCATATTGATTATTTGAGAAGGTTATGCCGGTTCATAATGTTGCCAGCAATGTATGAGAGTAACTGTTTTATCACAACATTGAATGTTACCATCAAAATAATTTTTTTGTCAATTCCATGCCTACAAAATGTAACCTTATGGTTGCCTTAGTTAGCATTTTTCTAGTTACTGGGGAGAGTTAACATTTTCCCATATTTTTTCCTACATATCTTAATTTTTTTCCTTATCAGAACAATGTGTTCATTGTTCATTCTTTCTCCTGTTTATCTATCAAGCCATTTTTATGAAAGAAATTAAGTCTCATAGGATCATCCCAGGAAGCTAGGAAGTAGATAAGAAGATTTCCAGAGTTACACTTTTCTAGTGAACAGGGCCCTGCAGCATGCATTTCTTTTGGATTGATTCCATAAGCACAATTTCATGGAGAAGCACAACTCCTGAGAGTAGTGAGACAGCTTAAAGAGTCACTATACCTCACAGAGAGACACAAGGTTCCCCCAAGAAGTACCCTGGGAATTGAAGAATCCCAGGGATTGTGTTAAGCAGGACAGAGGAAATTGCACCATTAATCCATTATTTTAAATAATTTAATTATGGGCTTCAGAGGGAGGAACATTGATTGTGAGTTAGGTGTTTTCTATGCCTCATTTTTATTTTTTTATTAGTATATGTTTGAATTACACAATGATTACAGTACCGTGGGCAGTTAGTACCTGTGTAGAACACAGTTTAGCTCTTTTCTACTTCCCTTAGCTTCCCTCCTCCTTCCCCTACCTCTTGATTTCCTTCGTCTTTGAGAGAGATCTATCTCCTTACTTCCTATGATCTCTTTATTTTGCTCTTTGTTTGTGTTTTGGGTTTCTCATATAAGAGAAACCATGTGCTATTGAAGATCGTCTGATTTATTCTACTTAACATTATGGTCCTCAGGTGCAGCGATTGTCATACAAATGCCTGAAGTTTATCTTTGTGGCAGTAGTGCTCCACTGTGTGTAAGTACCACGTTTCCTCTGTTCATGGACACATAGGCCGCTTCTAACACTTAGCTATTATGAGTTGTGTGATTATAAACATGGATATGCATGCATCATACCATGAATGAGGTTTCTAGAAACCTTCCCGTCCATCCTCCCCTTCTGCCCACCCAGCTCGTATCAGCTTGCACCCTAGGCCATCTTGGGAAGGGGGCCACACTCAGGGCCACCAGGCTAGACCACCTCTAGAACTCGCAGGGCCCAACTTTTTCTATCAGGAACCTCGAAGGAAGACTTCGGGGTTATATTCAGATTGGACCATTTCCAAAGAGGTCACGTGAGGTTGTGATAAAAATATGGTGAATGTTTTCATTTAAAAAAAAAATTATTACAATAAAAGACAACTTGTGAAAATACCTCCCTCGTGCTTTGAACCTATTTATCTCATCTTTCTTGCCAATTTCTAAAGCAGCTCTGGAAGTCCTCTTTTGAGAGAGCTTGTAGTTTGCTCTTTCCTGGCTATGTCAATGTCCTGAATCAATTTAAAACATCTGCCTTAGGTGGGCATTTTGAGCTTGGGGAAGAGCCAGAAATCACCTGAGGACTTCCAGGGCTGCTTTAGAAAGTGGCACGAGCAATGGGATAAGTGTTTGCAAACGAGGGGGAGGATTTTGTAAAGGGTTAATAGCAGCATGGTTTTTGCCATAATAAGTTTTTCAAAAAACATTGAGGCATTTACTACGTATTTTGGCCATGACTTTTATTTTTGGTTTGTGTGAAAGGTGTTAATTTGTTTTTTTTTTAAATTTTTTTTTTAAATTTTTAATTTTTTTTTTTTTTTTTTTTTTATATATGTGTGTGTGTGTCTGTGTGTGGCCAGCTCAGCCCACCAGGGGGCAGGGCTGGCTGGCATGTGGTGCTGGGGGATTGAACTGCGGTCCCTGTGTTTGCTAAGCTTGTTCCAAGTAGGTGCTTAAGACCACTGAGCCATCTCACCAGCCCGAAAGGTGTTAATTTGATAAATGTAAGCACTCAAAATGCCCTGCTATGGATCTAACCTCATGTGGCCATTTCTATATACCATAGCACAAGATGAAAGTGGCTGGGAACTCTCTCGACTCCTAGGAAGACGGAGCTGAAGGTGGGGAAGCAGACAGGTAAAAGATAGCTCAAATGCCTGGGAGATAAAGTTGGAGGATGAAGAGGGAGCTGAGGCTGAGCACTTGTTCTTCCCGAAGGTTAAAAGACCAGTAGCCGCGGAAACTAAAGTCTGCCATTTATCTCGGGCCAGGGACAGTGCAGACAGCTGCAACATGAGCCTCCTTACAGAACCGTGCCAATGACCTTAACCGTGACCTCTGGCCGGAGCAGCATTTCAGTGGGCCTACCAATATCCTTTTTAAACGTCAATATACACCCTTCTGACAGCTTTGTTGTGAGGTATGCTGATGAATTTGCCTACTGTCTTCAGTGAATAATGGGGGAAAAGATTTCATGTCTTCTCATTTAAACTTAACTCACAAAACAAGGGCTGCCTAGCAGGAGTAAAGTTATATATGACATTCGAAGCTGAACATGACAGAAGTCAAGCACTGCAAAAGTAGTTCGAGTTTCCTGCAGGCATGAGGCTGCTGTAAAGTCAGTTGATGACACAGCCATTTAATTAATTAAGGTAAATATAATTATTTGGATGGAGACACATGTGATTTTTAGTTCAGAACTACCTTGTTTTTTTTTTTTTAAACTTTCTTTTAGGTAGTTATATCTTATTAGAAGATACAATGTTATAAATTAAGAAAAAACAGCTATTTGCAGAAATCAGCATGGAGGTTTTAAGGCAGTGTTTCTCTGACGTGGTCTCCCCAAAAGACCAACGTGTAATAAAATGCATGAAATATATCTCTAGGCTCGCGTGCTTCCACATGCCCAGGACTGAGTCTGCTGAGAAACCCTTCATTAATCCTGTGAAGAACTATATGCTAGGACCTGGCACAACACCAATATAAAACTACTCCAAACACTTAAATTCCTTCAGTCCTGTTACAATTGTTTTCTGCTAGAAGAAATTAAATTGACTCACATTTTAGTCCATTCATTCTACTATTCTCCTTAAAAGCCTGATAGCTATTAGTCCATAAATTAGAAGTTTCATAAATGAACACACTTTGGGTTCCATATTTCCCCTTGGCTGAAGGTGGAATTCTACCTGAATGGGGTTTCCCCAAGTTTTCTAGTGCCCCAGGTGTGGTATGAGAGGGATGTGTCCTAGACAACCAGCTGCCCCCTACTTCATCTGAAACCCAGGACAGCACTACCCGAGCAGGAGGTCAGGATCACAATGGGCCTCAGGGCAGAGGACAGACAGGGCCCCAGACTGACACTATGGAAAGAGTAAGGTGTCAAGCACCAGGCTAGGGTCTGTAGTTATGTCCCTTTCTTCGTTCCTTAAATAATTCTGAGATCTGTGATGAAGAAGATGGAAAGCCCCAGAAGTAGTGACTCTTTCTGGGTCCCTATGTGAGAGTTCTATGTAGAGTCAGTAAAGTTACATATAGAAAGTAGTCAGTGGGCACTGGCAGGCACAGGATCAGGGTTTGCTCTCATTATAGTCATTACTAGGTCAGCTTCAGTGACTCTCACAGTAAAGTACCTGGCCCAAAGCTTGACAATGTAATGTTCATTTCTTCCATTTCCCTGATAAGGCCAATTCAAGGAGTTCTCAGTAAGATGCCAAATCTACCCACTGTGAAGTTGGGTATGAGTAAATTGTCAGAAGTGGGTTTGATCTCAGGTCTGTCTGAAATCAAAGCTGCAGTTATTTGCTTCTGTATCCAAGAAGGGGGTGGGGGGGGAGAGAGAGAGAGAGAGAGAGAGAGAGAGAGAGAGAGAGAGAGAGAGACAGGCTAGGGATATTGTTCAGTTCAGAGGTCCTGGGTTCGACTCCCTATATCCATCCCCATATATTATGCAGTCTACAATAGCAAAATTGGTCAATATTCAACTAAATTTTGACTCATAGAAATATCTATTTCATATGATCTGACCTAAATTATAATTTTTACTCTGTATTATGCACTATGTTGAGCATTTAAGTTTATTTAGCTTATTTAATTTTATTTCTCACTAATCTGTCAACAGCCTAGTGAGGATATTAATTCCCATGTTTTTACAGATGAAGTGGAGCTTACAGTACCAGAAGTGTAAGTTTAACTACTAAGATAAGATGTAAACCACCATCGGCAAGTTAAGTAAATATCTTGCTGGGTGTTCTGATCAAAATACCTAGCTCTGCTGTGTGTGAAAATAAAACAAACAAAAACATTATGTAAAAACATTCCTTTATAATAGGCAACTGAATGAAAAGCATTTTCCTTTTAATCATGTCTCTATCTGATAATCAATCATCCATCTATATCTTTTGAATTATTTATGAAATTATTCTTCAATAATTATTCTCATAATTAGAATTTGAGTAACTGTGATTGGTAGAATTTAAATATAAGGGTAGAAATGGCTGTCAGAAAATTCACTGCAACACAAAGAAAAAAGTAGCAGGGCACATGCCCACAATTCCAACACTCAGGGAGGCTAAGGCAGGAGGATCCTAATCTTTGAGTCTTGCCTGAGCAACTTAGTGATTTAGTGAGACTTGCCTTAAAATTACAAATAAAAAGGAGTTGGGGACGTAGCTCAGTGCGAGGTTGCTGGATTCAATTCCCAATACCCACCTCTGAAAACATAAATAAATACAATAGACATTATACCTATACCTATTCCTTAAAAAAAAAAAAAAAAGAAACAACTTTCCTTTCAAATTTCCCCAGTGGTTTTGTTTTTTGGGCTCCCATTTTACCTTTGGGGAAAATCAAAAATGAAATAGACAGCCTAGGTTTTCTTAACAAATTTTCAAAGTTTATTTTGTTTTTCAGAATTTTCCTTGTTTTTCCATGAAAATAACTTTTTTACAGGGAGCATTTACACTTAGTCTAAGGTTTTATTTTCCTACAATCCTCATTGTAATAGGCTTTTTAAAACAGTTTTATAAAAATACTTCCATAGGGAATACAAAATAATATTATGATGACATAATTCGCTTTACTTCCATGCAATTTCATATGAACACACATAAAGCAGTATTATAGCAGGTTAACTTTCTTATATGAGATTAAATTCTCATTAATATATTTTTAATGTTTTATGAAAAATATTTTAATAGAAAGAAGTATGACTTCCTCATCTATTTTACTACAATTATATTTTTTGTTATAGATCATTTTCATTAAAATATCTTCTGTTTCCTAACCCCCCAAAATTAATTCATTTTTTTCCTTTTAGAAATAATTGGGTCACATTCTGTAATTGCTATTGGAGGTATCAGGCTAGATACTATTTTGGCAAAAACAAAATCTAGGTTGGAACTGAAAATTAGAAAGAGCTAGAATATATTACTACTAGACATTATGAGAATATATCAAAATGTGGTTAGTATTGTTATTTTCTTTTCATCTTTTGTTTTTTATATTCAGGATGGGAAAGTTTTTTTCTAGGTCTCTTACTTAGCTTTTGAAAATGATTAAGTCTATAAAAAGGGCTTTCAACAGTGTGAGCCTGTATTCTTTCTGTGTCTTATGTTAAAATGTAACACTCTGGGTTATTTATGTTAACTTTCTCTACTAGTAATATGAAGTGTCATCAATGTGTTTATCTTGTCAAAATAGATTTTAATTTCCCAAGTCTCTTCAAGGTGAGGGGTACTGTGGATTGAGCTATCTTTCCAACCTCTGTTTATTTTTTATTTTGAGACAGGTTCTTGTTCAATCCCTAAATTCAGACTGGTTCCAATTTGTAATCCCTCTGCCTGCTCCTCCCAGAGTACTAGGATGGCTGATGGTCAGCAGCATTCCTGTGTTCATTTTCTATGAATTCTCTATGTGAAAGTTATGCTTTTTAATTACAAATCTCATGGACTATGAACAGGTAGCAACTGAACTTTCCAGAAATCTTATTTCCGTAATTCACAGTACTTTCACCACACAGCAATCTGTTTGAAAAGATTTTGTTATCTTGGATCCCTGAGAGCAACATACCTGAGGCCCAGCTGTGCTTTAGTCACTGTGCTTTGGAAGCTCCATTTTTAATAAATAGTACTAAAACAAGGACAGCTAGCTTGAGGTGACCAGACGGGGTAAATTTTCACCCACTCACTCGCTTGCCGCATGTGTGTCTGCCCACAAATGCACACATAGCCCCTGTGCGTGCCCGCAAATGGAGGGATTTAAGGCCCCTCATTTGAGCTAAGATCAGTAGTTCATCGCCAATTATTGTTCATGACCTCAGTCATTAAAATCTGCAAAGAACAAGATGGTGCGTAGGATTTTCTAGAAACTACTTCCTGTGAAATCTTTCATATTAAGAATCAAAGAAAAGTCATAGAAAATCTTTTGTGTGTGTGGTGATTTAAGTAATCCCTTGACACACAGGGAAGCTCTAAATATTGGTTCTATGCCTGACTTTACATTGGTCCTTTTTTTTAGAATTTAGTACAGGGTCTTCAGGGTCTCACTACACAGACTGGACTTTAGTGATCTTTCCTGCTTTTCAGCCTCTCAAACTCTGGGATTACAGACTTACGCCACCATGCCCAGTCTCCTTTGCCATCTCAGTGTGCCCCGGGGTGGAGCCAGCACAACACACTGGAGATCAAACCCCCGGCCCCTGCATCTGCCTAAGCAGGCGTTTTAATCCGCTGAGCTATCAGGCCGGCCCTGAGTATCTATTGATAACCATTTCTGTCTTTGCAAACAACCTAGCAGAGGTGTGAGATTGACGCTTTTCTGAATGAGCCTGCTTGGGAGATAATATCTGTCTCCTACACTGTTGAATTTAAAAGAAATGGAGGAGATCTTTTAAAAGGAATCAGAAGACATGGAATTTTGAGTTTATCTGGTTTAGTTTATTCAATATTATTGTAGAATATCAAGGTAGCCAGTTAGTGGATGTAAGTGTCTTTGAATTATATACAATTTAAATAAACATTGGCCTGATGACAGTTTTTCTGTAACATTTCTTCCTTCGTTTGGAATTTATTTTGCTTCATTTTAGTTGCTCCATGAAAAATGTTAGCTTTTGGATTAGTCCCTCAAGGAGTCTGGACTGGTCGCTTGTGGCAGGATGAAGAGTCCAGCCTAGGCTTCCTTTGCACTTCTACTGTTGCTACCCCACACTTTGTCCTCTGTGACAGGTCTCCAATTTGCAGTACTGTGGCAATAACCTCTCCTGGTTCCTGCCTACTCTCTTTCCACATCATCCTTTACAGCTGTCTACCTGAGCTCTCCTGCACTCAGCTGTGCCTTGCGTCTGCACTAGGGGACACGTCAGACATTTACTGTTATCTGTGGGGTGCGTTCTAGCTCCCTCAGCCTGGCATCGAGCCCTTCGGGGTGTGATTCAGGCTGAGTCCTACTGCCCACCCCAGCTGCCCCAGAAGCCCTGGGTTCAGCTCAGCCAGCTGTTATCAAGGGTTGAGTGCTCCCCACCTTCTCTTTGCCTTTGCGGCTTCCTCCTGCACCCCCCGCCCCCACCGTATCTTCCCAATAAAATCAGTGGACACTTTATTTGGGAAAAAGTTTCTGATCATCCAAATCAGAAGACATTTACTTTTCATCCTTTACAGTGTTTGCACCTTTCTGGGGGCTCTTGATAAGAAAGGAGCCCACTGTAAGTTTGCCATGGCTTGGATGTAGTTTGAGTCATCTTCCAAGCTTCAGGAGTTGAAATCTGACCCCCACTGAGACGTTAAAAGAGAGTAAAAACTCGTCCAGCTATGACATTTAGAGGTAAGGCCTTTGAGAAGCAGCTAGGGTTGATTCAGGCCATTAGGGTGAAGCCCCCAACAGATTCATGCTGTGCCCTTATGGGAAGAGAAAGACCAGACAGGTGTGCAGACACATTCCCGCTCCCTGTCTCCTGTCATCTGATGTCCTGTGCTGCTTCCGCAGATGTGACCCCTCAGCTTGGACCTCAGAACCATAGACCAAAATAAACTTCCTTTCTTTAAGGGTAGCCTGCCTCAGGTATTTTGTTTGTTTATTTATATATTTATTTTTAAGCATTTATTTATTTATATATTGGGTATAGGGTCTCACTACACAGCTCAGGCTTGTCGTGATCCTCCTGCCTCAGCCTCCTGGGTGCTGGGATTATTGGCATGGACCACCATACTCACTATCAAGTCCTTTTATGCAAACATTTTTTTTCCTACTTTCTAAAGGCACTAACCTAATTTCACACTGAAATTCTTATGCACCTGGCCTTGCTCCTGGCCTCAGCCTCCCTCTGGTCCTGGTTCCCTGGACTCTGCATCCCCAGATACCTCACCTGCTGGTAGACTTGGCCCGGCCAATGTCCAGCATCCCACTGACCAGGAAGAGAGATTCACAACCCCTCCTCCACAGAGTAGCCATAAAATGCTTAAAATTCATTTTTCAAACTAATGTTTCTTGAACACTTACTGAATTCCGATAGATGCCAGAGAAGATTTGATAAGGTTTTGATTCTCAAGGAGCTTAATTCTTGAAAGTAAGATATTTTCATCATCACTTTTTTTTTTTTTTTTAACTATACCAAAATAACTGGGATGGGGAGATAGCTTGTTGCTCTAAGTGCCTGCCTAGCAAGTGCAAGGACCCGAGTTGGATCTCCAGTACAGCATGCCGTGCCAGCCTGGGCTACATAGGGGGGCTTAAGGCCAGCCTAGACTGCATAGTGAGGCCCATCTCCAAAAACAAAGCAAAACCAAATCAAACAGACTGAATGAGGAAAAGAGAAGCAGGCAGGCAGATGAGAGGGGCTCTGTGGAGGCAGCCATGTCGGCAGTGTCCCTTCCTGCCCTGCCCTTGAACTGTATAGTCAGCTCACATGTCTGGTTTCACTCAGTGCAGTGTCCCTTATCCACAGCCACTCTGCTGCAGACACCACATTAATGCTGTCCCTTTGATCATGACATAGTAATGATAGTCATGCCAACATCTGCTGAGAATTTTCTAGGGCCAAGTGCTGAACTATGCTTAAACATATCAGCTCATCTAATCTTCAAAACGAAACTGTGCAGCAGCACTATGATTATATCCTTATTTTGATTTTAGGTAGTGGAGTGTCAAAGAAGTTGTTCAAGTTCCAGCTGAAGGCTCCCCTTTGGCTGGGGCGGGCTTGGGCGGGGCTCTCTCTCTCCTCCCCAGGGCCGTGGGCTGGGAGCCCTGTGCTCCAGGTCTGCTTCCTCCTGTTGGCTCTGCCTCATGCACTTTCCACAGGCCAAAGAGGCTGCAAGAACGTTCAGATCTGGGTGCGGATAGATACTTATGGTCCCTCGGAAAATTCTCTCCTAGGAAATAAATTACAACCACAGCCTGACCTCACTGAGGTGGTCATTTGCTGACTGCTCTGTGGGCATGTGGGTTGGCCTGAAGTGAATTCAGTTTTCACAGAGTGAGAATTAGTCATGACTTGTGGGCTAGTTCCAAGCTGGGTGCAGGGCTCAGCCCACCTGCCCCACCTCTGCCCTGCCTGCTCCGCTGGCTTGATGTACCAGCTGAGCTTGAGGAGCAAGTCACTAACTCTGGTAGCCTTCATGTCATCCTAGGTAATGTGGGCTCGACAGCAACTCCTCTGGCGCTCGAATAGGGTCAGTTAGGATGACATAACGGTATATGGTGTGTGGCATGCAATAAGGACATACTCAATAAACATATTAGGATTATTGCTGTTTGGGGCAATTAGACTGAAGCCATGTTGCAGTTATTTAACAGAACAACACTTTGGAATAGAATTAATCAGAGAGCTTTCTCACCTTTAATTTTTTTCAAATGTAATTTTTTAGTATTTGAAAACTAAAACCACATAAAAAGAGTTATTGAGAAAGTAATGAAAATATTCACAGAAGAAAAACTGATGAGATATTATTATGAAAAGCATAACTATCTCATAATCTAAGACCATGTTACATAAAGTGCTTTAGAAGTATTTAGGAAATGGAACCCCATAAAGACAGACTGATTAGATTGTACAGCATCTAAAGTCCACCAAAGTGGGCTGGGCAGAATAGTTCAGTAGAATAAGTGCTTGCCTGGCAAGCACAAGATCCTGAGTTCAATCCCTGGTACCACGAGAAAGAAAGAAAGAAAGAAAGAAAGAAAGAAAGAAAGAAAGAAAGAAAGAAAGAAAGAAAGAAGAAAGAAAGAAAGAAAGAAGAAAGTCCACTCAAGAAAGCCAGCAAATTAAAGCCAAAAACCAGTAAAGTCAAAGTTCTAGCACGTTCTGGAGATGCAGCGGCCCCTGACAGGCTGTGGTCATCCCTGGCCGAGGACTAAATCCAGCTCACCTGGGGTAGGTGGCAGGGTACAGAATGCAGGTTTGGCAGCTCAAGTCAGTGACCATGTCCAGCTGCTCCCTGGATGTCCTGGTGAACATTCCAATAACATGAGGCTGACCTTGACACCAGCTCCCTCCGACGGAGGCCTTGCTTTTATCATTTGGCCCAAGATCACGGGCCTGTGATCTGCACCACAGCGATTCACACACAGTCAAGCGCCCTAATGAAGGAAACAATCTGAGCGAGTCACTCCTGGAGAACACCTAATCCTAAATCCACTCAGGTTTCCATGAGAATGCATTTGATCATTATCCTCCACACCTGGCCGCCAAATCGCACTTAGGTTAGGTATCTCATGAAAGTGGGCTCCTTATATACTGTGGGAAGATAAATAAAGGAAAGAGTGCTTCAGAAGTGTTTAATGATTTTTAAAAATCCTTTATATATTACTTAATCTTCATCAGGAACTAATTTTATGTTGTTTTTAGGTACAGTGCTACATAAAATAATTCAGCAGTACAAATTTGGCAATATGGAATATTTAGTGTTACCAGTTTCTATTTAAAAGACATAATAACAGATAAACTTTTCTGTACTTGTATAAGATTTCAAAAGTAGGGCCCAGGGAGATAGCTCAGTAGCATGAGCTCTTGCCTGGTAAGTGCGGGGTCCTGAGTTCAATCCCTGGTACCGCAAAAAAAAAAAAAAAAAAAAAAGATTTCAAAAGTAGGATGATGTTCATAATAGCTGTGGGTCAGGGGGTGTGTATGCAAGCACTGAATCTAACTCTCACAACTGCACCACAGAGCTTGTTCTCCTTTTATAGAAGGAGAAACTGAGGCCAAGAAACCAACAGGTTAGGCCAAAGTTACAGAGGTGACAAGAGGCAGGGCCACATCTGGGCACAGGTCTTTATGGACTCTGATGTCTACTTTTAGGAATTTTGGCTACATGACACCAGGACATAGAGCATCAGTAAAGGGCATTGCTCTACCTGCTGAACCTAAGACCCTCGTGACTGAAAGCTCAGTGAACTCTGAAGGAGCTTCGGACACTGGCTCCACTTCTCATGCCATCTGTGCTTTGGAGTTCCAAGTGCATGAGACCAAAAGACCTGCGAATCTCAGCGCAGTGCTGGGACTAGCCATCTGAGCAAGCTACATAGTTTTTGCAAAGCAAACTCTAAAGTGATGATACAGAATAACTGTTATTTGAATAATGTCTAAATTCTATAGGGAAAAGGCTAAGAAAAAGCCTGGAGGCCTAATCACTCCAAATTATCTCCTTAATTTTTAAGAAAACAGAAAAAGCAGAGGAGAATTTCTATAATGAAGTCCTCATTCTGAAAAACCTTTGATATCCCTGAAGTTTTGCGTATATCTCCAAGCTTTGCATAACCCCCTCCCAGGTTTCTACCCTGTGTGCACCACACTCTGAGCAAGGTGGGTACCTGCAGCCATCCTCATTCAATCATTTTTCTATGTTAAATGAGAGAAAAATAATTTCACATGTCCACCATTAGAATGGCTAGTTTATGTACATTTCTAGTGTTCTTTAAAGACTTCAAACGTCAAAAAAGCATCTTTGCAAACTTGTTAGGGCTCAGGAGTGTTCATTTTGGGTGCTTATGTAAAAGAAGTCAGAAATTAAAGGCAACATGTAGAAATTGAGAACTATGAAGCAGGCCCTGGTGCGGGATCAGATGGGACTGCCCTGCTGGGGGCTGTGTGATAAACCCGGTGCTCTGCCAATCTGACTGTCACTGGGGTGAGCTCCAGGGATGTGCGTGGCTATTCTGGTTTCCAGCATGGGGACTAGGGTGAGAATGTAACCCTCTGTGTTTTGTAAGGACAGGGGGACGGGCTCTGAAGTGTCGTTAAAATTCTGTGAAGTGAAAAGCAAGAGGCAATGTGTTGTCTTTTTTCACTACGAAGAGCAGGAAAATCAAATGTGAATCTTGTGTCTGCTCCAGTCCTGACTTCAGGGCTCTTCATTTTGCAACATTTAAAAAATATATTGTTATTACTACATGTTTGCAGTACATAGTGGTTATATATATTGGGAGGAGTTGGTATGTATACCTAATAAATCTTAATTCTCTGATTGTTGTCTCCTACCCTTCCCTTCTCCTCCAACTCCGTCCTCTTCCCATTGGCAAAAGCTCTCTTTTCATCATTTTGCAGCATTAGATCATCTAAACAGGTACTGTTTTCAGAAAACCAAGCAGTAAATACATGCAGAAAGGTTTTTAAAGGTAGAAGCAAACTATTCATATCCCATCTGCTTTTTTGAAAATATAGTCAATATAGACACATATGTATTATATACATGTATGTATACACATGCATATTTGTACACATATGTGTACAAGTAAATACATACTCATGCATACACACATGCACTTATATGCATGCATACATATGTACACAAACACGCATGTACATGTACATATGCATGTATGCAGAGAAGTATGTACACATAAACATAGACATGTAAGCATCTCAACACATGCATATCACACATATATTCACATATTTTTAAATTTTCCTATTTTGGAAAATTTCCTCTCAAAGAGTTTGTGGGGGCAGGGAAGAATGATGTGAAATTTGGTAAGGAACATGTTTCACTATGAATAATGAAAACTCACTAAGATTTGTTGAATGTATCATTGATACATGACTTATTTAGCAGATAGCAAGCCATTTTCTGCAGCTGAAATTATAATGTTACTATTGATTTTGAAACTTAATTTCTAGTTCTTGACAGAAACAAAGTTCTTAATACTTCTAAAGAGGTTTATATTGTATGAACTTTATGAAATATTTCTGTAAAACTGGCTTTAGAATCTTTCATATTTGTTCCATCTCTCTGATATTCTTTATAGAATGTTATTTTATTGTTATGTTATTCTAGTAAACATAAATGTCCTGCTTTATGTGTCAATAATAAAATATGCATTATTTCCCTAAAAAGCAGCAAAAAACACTGATATTTACTGACAATAAATATTTATAGACAGTTCACACCAATTTTATCATCCATACCCACTGTAACAGACTCGAGTTTATCATTCAGTCTGGAAGATTTTATAAACCACTGAATAATGAACTCCTATCTATTCCAAACTCCATGGATTATAAAGTACTATGAATTGTCAGTAGTTATTCTGATGAAATATTCCCTTCACCCCCTACTTGCATAAAGATAGGTTGCGTTCCAAAGTATGTATAATTTATAAATGGAAGTATAACTGTAAAATGTGATTTACGTGACAGAAGTGTGTGGCACTGCCCTTCCTTTCAAATCCAGAAGTGAAGCTGGTACCTTCTGTGAGGACAGGGTGGAACATGGTGTCACTTAGTCCTTCCCACAGCCTGATAACGTGTTAGGGCTTTGTTCCCAGATAGCTCTTCTACTGAGGGCCAGGTCTTCCTTGGGCACAGTCATCTACCCACGACAGAGCTCCAGCTGCACAGAGTGGACGCTTCCTACCCCGTCCTGGTCTATGTGCCCTGGTAGCTCTGCTCCTGTTCTGATGGCTCCCACTGGCTCTGAGGGGGCAGCTTGCTATTCTTCCCAGCATAGGTGCTGTGTTCTCTGCCCAGGACTTTGTTTCTGCGGGAGCTCTGTGGGTTGGAGCATCTTCCTAGTTGCTGCTCTGGCAAATTTCTCCACTGTGGCTTTGGCTTTTCCTTCCATGCCAAGTGGCAGAGATTGAGGTGGGGAAATGCTCTGCCTTCTCTATGGTGTCAGGGTTATGCCACAACTGAGGACACGAGCACTGACAGAAGAACTGTCCCAAAAGTTGGAGGCTCCAGATTAACAGGTGGGGCACTAAAGAAGTGCCTTCACTATGCAAGGGAGACCTCTCTCCCATGGAGGTGGGATGCCACAGAAATCTGATAAGGTAGCATGAGGGACAGAGTGTGTAGGACACAGAGAGAATGGTTCGAGCAAAGGGCCAGGGGTAGGGGCTGTCTGTTCTAATCAGAGACAGATCAGTTAAGGCCAGGCAGGTGCAGACCAAGGGAGGCTGACAGGGAAGCAGGGTCAGGTGACAGGGACCATATGGGTCGAGTGAAGGATGAAGGGTGTCACCTTGTCACCTTTACTCTCAGTGCAAGGAGGCCAAGGCAGTTTTCCTGTGGACAGGGACATTTCTAATCTGTTAGGGCTGTCATTAGTGCAAGGGGTAATAAAGCTGAGCTGGGCTGTGGTTATCCCGTTCAGATTTGAGATGGTGGGGAGAGCCTGGTCTGGCATGACAGATGTCTCAGTTACTCTTCTCTCATTGCTGGGACAAATACCCGACACCCAAAATGAAGGAAGAAAAAGTTTATTTAGCTCATAGTTACCGGAGGTTTCAGTCCATACTTGGCTGGCTCCGAGGCAGAGTGGCACGGCTGAGAGCAGCAGTTCATGGCGGCAGCAAAGAGCAAGAGGAGCCAAGGGAGGAGTAGCAGCAACAATGGCAACAGAGAGCAAGTCTCTCTCCCTTAAATTGCATTCAGGCTGTCCGTCCCAGGCTGGGGAGGTATGCACACCCACAAATCCAGCAGTACTAACACCCATAATCTCAGTGGATCATGAGTTAGTCTCAAACTCTAGAAGTCCCCACCCCATGACTACATGAGGCTTTGGGGGGATGACTAGACACAAATCATAACAACATAGAAATGAAGAAACAGCAAAAGAGCTAGAAGATGGGGTTGAATTTGATGGGGTGAGAGAGATGTATTGAGACTGCTGGCCTGTAGAGACAGATGGCAACAACAGCCTCCCAAGGGACCCTGAGGACAGAGCTGTGAGGGCGACACAGAGCAAGAGTGTGCTTTGGACACATTCAGTTTGGGTCCCTATGAAGTCTCTGGAGAAGGTGAGTGGCTCTAACACCAGGCCCTCAGTCACCATCATGGAACAAGGAGCAAGCACAAGGAGCTGAGGTCGGATATGTCACAATACAGCTTCTGCTTCATGTTTAAATAGATCTAAAATATAATTTTATACTTGTATAATTGTTGGGATCATAGCTACTCAAAAACATTTAAAAGAATGTTTAAAACAATATTTAAAACTCAAAAACATTCAAAACACTGTATTTAAATTTGGAATTACCAGAGAGTTAACTATTCACCTATGACATTGTGCTTCTGACATCCTAACATGAAAAACTTGAGTCTTAATAAAAATGCATATCCCCTTCTTTGCTCCGTTTGTTCAACCATTAGCTTCCAACTATTTGGGGCATGCAATAGATGCTTACAAATGACAAGAGCTAATTCTTCCATCACAGAGTCCATGTCTTTGGAGTAGAGCTCTTTTTGGAAGTCGTCCAGAGTTTTGTGTACATGCCTAGAGTACTCAACCAGAAATCCCACCACACCCATGGCCGAACAACAGAATCAAGAAAGGTGACAAGGGGTGATCAAAAACTACCACAAGTATTTAAATTTAAAAAACTTGCCACAATAATACACATTGTCAAGCCATATAAGGTAAGTGTTTTCAAAGAAAGGGAGAATATTTTGAGGGGGTCTAAGAACAATCTATCTTTTATTCTAATTTTTTATTTAAACATTACTTTGTGATTACACCATGTTGATCAACTGATTATAGCAAATTCTGTCAAATGAAAACATCATGGTGTGTCCTAATCCACCGCATTCATCGGATCTGGCATCCTGTGATTTCCAGTTCTTCCCCCGTGCCAAACCATGAAAAGAGAAATGTTTTCAGTTGAGTCAGACATTGATGAAGCCATGACAGCACAACTAAAGACATTCAGAAAGAGGACTTCCAGAACTGCTTCGGAAAGTGGCAAGAACAATGGGATAAATGTGTTTGGAGTGAGGGAGTATTCTAAGAAGGATTAATGTCAATTTCTCTTTTATTTAAATTTTTTTAAGGGCTGGGAATAGCTCAGTGGATTAAGTGCCTGCTTAGGCAAGCACAGGGACAGGGGTTTGAACCTGGGCACCACAGGCCATGCTAGCCCTACCTCCAGGTGCACTGAGCTGGCCACTGAGACCCGGTGTGGAAGCACATGCCTATAATCCCAGGGCTGGGGAGGCCAAAAACAGGAGGATCATTACAAGTGTGAGCTGCACAGTGAGACCCTATACTATTTTAAAATTTAAACATGCACTGTGTTTCTTGATTATACTTCATATGTCTGTTGCTTTACAGAGTTCACACACATAAAAAAAACCCTGAGTGCATGTAAAAAGAATCTTTAAAATTAATGCAAGCTTGACTTTTATTTTTTCATTAAAATAATGTCCTATAATAATACTTATGACATGTTCAGAACAACTTTTCAATTATGCACACATGAAAAGTAGACAATGCCAAAATTAGTAGTGAAAAACATTTCATAGTACACTTCACTTTAGCATCTTAAGAACTTTTTATTTGATAGTGATCATCGGGCCTGAACCCTTCATGTGACCCCTGTGCACTCCTTCGGGGCCGCCTATTGGTGGAGGCCATGCCGCAGGGGGCAAAGGCACTAACTGAGCGTTGTGCAACCGTAGCTTTCACCTGGATGCCAGCGTGGAAGACACGACGTCGGGGGCCTCCAGCCAGTTCCTTTGGGCCGTTACCTGCCTGGCTGCACTCTGCCTGCAGATTGTGGGCGCTCTGTGAATTCCAACTTCACCAAGACCCCAGCTGAGGCAGCGAACACGACTTTGGCACCCACCAAGATAGTCACCACGACTGCAACACCCACTGCGCTGACCACCACCCCAGCGCTAGAAACGTGGTGAACACCACAAAAGCTGTTCTTCCTGTGTTAATTCAAGTATTGCTAATACTCCTTGCTATTGGATAGAATGTACAGAAGCAAATAGGAGCCACTGTTCTGGTAATTCAGCAGTTAGTGACCGTAGCATGGCGAACAACACTGCCTTGTGTTCTGTGCCTACTGCTATTGCTCCAGTGCCAACCAAAGCCAACAGCTAAAACCACTACTTCAGGGGCCGGGGAGATGGCTCAGTAGGATAAGTGCTTGACTGACAAACGCAAGGATCTGAGTTCAATCCCCGGTTCCGCCAAAAAAAAAAACCCAAACAAACACCACAACTCCACCTTCACCATCTTCCACCACGGTTACCACAACAGGTACAGCAAATACCACTGTGACTCCAACTTTAGGACCTGGGCTGAAGTCTATCTTTGATGCAGCCAGTTTCATTGGAGGAACTGTCCTTGTTTTGGGTGTACAGGCTGTAATTTTCTTTCTCTATAAATTCTGTGAATCTAAAGAATAAAATTACCATACTCTCTAAACAGACATATTAAATTAATGAGGACTGGTAATTAATTTGTATAACTCACTGAAACCAAAATACTACATTTCAAGAAGTCCCACATGGAAGATGCTGTTCCAGGATCTTTAAATTTGCAAAGAATGCATAGGATATTTTGGAGCATCGTCCCTGAAGAAAAATCAGTTAAACCATTTTGCTCAAAAGAGTATTTATAAAATATACTGCATGAATCTTTAAAAAAAGATAGCAGTCACCAAAATTTACACAAAATTTGCACCAGTGTCAGGCCTGGTGGAATTGGCAATGGAACAGAGACCAGCAGCTCGTAGAAGGACTGCGCAAGCGAGAAATCCGGCACCAAATGTTTGCAGGAAAAAAATTGCTGCTTCCCAGAGCTTTTTATGTCTAAAAAAGAAAGGATGAAAAACACACAACTAGTTGGGCTGAGACTCCTCACAGTGAAATCCCAAACTATTAAAACGAATTTCCTTTTATGAAAAGATCTGATGAATAAATGTTTTTGTAGTGAGCAAATTGGAGACTCAGGTGGCAGCTTTTGAGTCCAGATTGTGTTTAGAGTTTCATTTTTTTTGGTTCTAAGAGGACAAGTTTGGCCTGCTGATTACCTGGGAGGGCAGCTTTAAGGCTCCGTTTTGCTCAGGAGGGTCAGTCTCTGCGCACAGTAAGACAAGCATGATGCCTATATCACTTCATGGCCTTTGATTTCTAATATGCTTTGAATTACAACACAAGAATGTTACTCTGGGGCCAGCCAAATAGCTCAGTGGATTAAAGCACCTGCTTAGGCAGACCCAGGTGCTGGGAGTTCGATCCCTTGGCCTGAGGTGCCAGCACCATCCCCGGGGCATGCTGAGACAGCAATTGAGATCAGGCGTGGTAGCACACGCCTATAATCCCAGCACTTGGGAGGCTATAAACAGGAGAACCACTGTGAGTCAGATCTAATAGTGAGACCCTGAACACCCTGTAGACTCTTCCCTAAAATACAGAAAAAAATAATAATAAAGAATGTTACTTTGGCGGAATTGTTCTTCTATAATGCTTTAGTCTAAATATTTTAATGTTGTCTAAATTCTTTATTCAATGAGGAAAAGAAAATTATACTGCTTTTATTTAAGTGATACAAAGAAAAAAATTTAAATTAAAAGTAAACCTCATCAGAATATTCAATTAATTATTTAACTCCTAATTTTTAATATTTTAATAATTTTATTGAGAAAGAAATAGCATAATCCCTAATTTTTAACTTACGATTTTTTAAACATTTTTTTTTACGAAGATCTGTTTCTAGAGGCCGTGATATGCATTTGATTTTATCTTAAATATTGAAGACTTTAATAAGAAAAGAAAGCATCTCAATATATTGGTTAAAGTTAATTGAATTTGGGATGCATGCTAAAACTTGGTAGGCCTCATTTCTCTTCCTATGCTATTAAATTAGTAGATCAAAAGGTTAGCTCAATGTAGCCTGACACATACCGTGTATTTCAATTATACACGATTATTCTATGAATGCTGTATTTTGCTTAGGATTGGTAATTACTGAATACAAGCTGTTTAAATCTCATCTTCAAAATGACAAATTTGGAAGTTCACTTGCTAGATAGCTTTTATAGTTTCCTACTTCAAACTTAATTGAAATTAAGTGTACAGAATCTAGATTTTATAAAACGGTATAAAACAAAAAGAGTTCAATTTCATTTTTGGCAGTGTTATTTTCTAGCTTGTGTGCTACAGTGTTCTGATGGTTCTTGCCCCTTCAATCTTTCCCATAACGTAGCAAGTTTCACCTTCCCAGGCTCCAAGCATGTCAACGACTGCTGACCCTCAGCCCATGTGTGATGTTCAAGTCCTACCCCTTCTCGTCTCACTTCATATCATACCACTTTCACGATTCTCCAACTGGAAGGAATCTCTCCTCTCTTTTCCCAAATCTCTCCTCTCTTTTTAACTCTGCTTCTCATTTTCTGTTGTAAGTTGTTGTTAAACACATGTTATCAAAATTCACACATTGAAGTCGTAATCTCTATCGTGCCTGTATTTGGAGGTGAAACCTAAAAAGATCCACTTAGGATAAATGAGGCCACCTGCCCTGGCACTGCTCTTATAAGCAGCGATAGCAAGAGACTGGATGGGTCTCTTCCCGCGCACAGGCACAAGGAGAGGTGGTGGGAGGACAAAAGGAGAGGGCAGTGGTCTGTGGACCAGGAAGAAAGTCCCACCCCCCGCAGACACCAAACTGGCCAGAACTTCATTCTTATATTCCAGTCTCCAGAACTGTGGGGTCATGAATTTATTTCTGTTGTCCAAGCCACCAAGTCTACCGTATTTTGTTCTGACATCAGAATGGACTAAGACAGCAGGTAATAGACAATCCTTTTGCAGGCGGGATTCCTTATAGTGAGGGTTCATTTAAAACCTCTCTTTGCTTCTCCATCATCCCCTTCTACATACATCACACAGCCATTTGCAACCTGACCTCATCAGCTTAAGAACAGCAAGACCAGGGCAAGCTTAAAGCCTTAAAGGCTGTGTTAAAGCAGAGGCCAACCTGAGGGTGACCCTGGGCACATGCAGCACAGGCCACTTGTGGTAGAAAAGAGATGGTCAGAAGGTGTAGAGCTTTGGAAGACTCAATGCAGGTATACTTTCTGGAGGTGATAAACTCAACCTCTAATGTGACAAACCCATATCTCATTACACAACAAAAGCTGCCCGGTCTTGGGATGACAGGGTGGGGTCTGGGCAGAAGCAGTGCAGGGTGAAAGTGTAGAAAAAGCACGACAGAAAGCTAACTAGCCTGGCAGTGGTGAGCCAAAGAAAACACTCGGCTCGCACTTCATGAGGTGCAGAGGGTATGCATGACTCACGGCGTAACAACAGACCCTGATATACAGGCCGTTTGGTTTAGGGAACCAGAGAAAATTATTCTCCCCAGAAAATTTAACAAATCAAGAACAATCTATCTTTGTGGAGTAGACATTCCTTTTCTTATAGGAAGCTTTTCCAAGTAGCTAAAAAGCCCCTCATTTGAAAGTGAATCATTTGAAACCAAAGCCGCATACCATTGCTATTTTAAGGAAAAAAAAATATGAGAAAGAATAGTGAAGTTTACTAGAGGGAATATGTTCACATATACAGACACAAATTGCCAAGAATGACAAAACTTTTGATTAAATATTAAAAGCTTATTAATAAAGACTAATAAACTAAGCTAGATGAAACAATCACACACATGAAGAGAGCCCTTAAACCAAAAATGAAAATCTGAGGGAACAGACAGCAAGACAACAAGATAAAAAGGAAAAATGAGTTGACTGAACTCAGGAAAGAAGTTCAAGAAAAAATCATAGAAATGAAGTTCACATTCAAAGGCACAAAGGAAGAACAGAACAATGAAAAACTCAGTAGGATAATAGAAATTAGAAAACTCAGGCAAAATCAAATGAAATACAGAATTTAAAATAATTGGAGATAAGATGAGAAGTAGAGAAGAAAGGAATAGAAATCTAGCCTGATAGAATAAGCCTGATTGGAGATTTTATTTTTATTTTTTTTTAATTTTTTTATTTGAGAGAGAGAGAGAGAGAGAGAGAGAGAGAGAGAGAGAGAGA